>NC_072732.1:66285573-66623538 GCF_026930045.1 Uloborus diversus | reverse complement strand
TTTAAGTCAGATTTTAATGGATTTATGTGCATGCTTCCCTTAAGCCAGAGAAGAAGCTTTTGCAACAAAAATGGCTGATTTGACACAAGCCACAATTGTTTCTCTTTTCTACGTACTGCTGCCATTTAGTAACATGAATTGAAGTTATAATCTTTAAAATTAATGTACATTCAGCTGGTATATAGTCTTCTTTTTTAAAAAAATTGGATACGAGTCTTTTTTTAGGACATTTTTGTTGGAAGTGCCAATTACTGGTGCCGTGCCAATTACTGGGGATGTTACCCTATGAGGAAAAAAATTCAATTTGTGGTTTTTTACGAATACCAGCCATTTTAAAGTAATAAGCCCAATATTAAGGAATAAATAAACAAAAAATTAAAGCCAAATGACTTTTAAGGGTCAATACAATGCAAAAATAATAAAAAACGACATATGATAAATTTCAATCATGAATTTATTACAAAATATTTGAGTGTACGAAGACTTTTGTGGCGTATTATTTCTCTGTCTCTTCGTTTTTTGACCCATTTTCAAAAAGAAGATCCGTCAATATTTTGAAAAAACTACAGGGTTTTATTTAGAATGACATAGGAATAGGAATGATGTCAAAAAATATTGGACTTCATATTCGAATTCAGTTTTGCGTTATTTCGATTTTACTAAAAAATTTCAAAGTGTACGAACACACACACACTTTTGGGAGCTACTGTATTTGTCAAATTTCCAATATTTTTTCGAATATACGTATGTGATGAAAAATCGTTGATTTTCGGAAAAATTCTCTCTTTTTGTCAAACATTTGCTCCTAGTGCCTCCCAGAATCGGTATTCATGAAAATTGTCAATGACAAATTTGTAGAGCTTTAAATTTGCTTCAATTTGAAATGCTATTTTGTTCTATCTTATTCAATCAATCAAAAGTTACAGAATTTAAAAACACTCACTTTCATGGCAAAAAAATGGAACACTTGAAATTCACGAATTTTAAACCGACTCGAAAGGATCACGCACTTCTTCTTTCCTCAATGAATTGGATAATCCTGATGGACAATAAAGAAGTATTTGTGGATTAGTACAACACAAATGATGTTTGGAGGGAGGGGGGGTCGTGAAATTGTGATTTTGTGACAAGGGGGAAGGAAAGAGTAAGAAGTGTGACAACAAGCATTTTTTAATACGAATATGTTTACAAAAATTAGTTTATGAAAATATTTTATAACAAATGGGGAGAGGGGGGGGGGGGGGGAATGTTGAAAAAAAGTGTAACATCATTTATGGACAGCCCCTTACCAAGAAATCGGCCGAAGATTCACAGAACTACGTATATGCAGTATGAATTATTTCCATACCCATGGCATTGTTCAACGAAAGTGAACTGAGGAAGTGCAGAAAGTCAGTACTTCCTGAGTAAGAAATTTGTTAGAAGTTATTAATAAGTATACATACTGAAAGTCCCCGACCCTAGGGGGGAGGACAGTTAAAGGTGGGAAGGGGGAGCCAAATTTTGTGGTTTTCGATTATATCTCGGAAAAGGGAGGGAAAATGTGTTCCGAATAAAAGTGAAAGTTAATTAAATTTATTGTGAAATTGTTTTCATACATGTACCCTGTACTCCCGTTTATCCGTTTGCGGGTTATCCGTGCAGCCAAAAATTTGAATTTAAAACTTTAAAATTAATTAAAGCTAAAAATTATGTCAAACTTTATTACATATTTCATTACTAGTACTAATGTATTACTTTTTGTATTAGTAGAGTATTGTAATTAAACCCTGCCACCGTGTAATACTTATAGCCTCCAAATACACTTTTCTGCGTGCTTGGTCATTTTCGAATTACAGGGTTTGTCCGGAAGGTAATAGGACTGAGTCGATAAAAAAAAATTATGGAGCCAATAGTTACAGTTCTTCAAAAACTTTCAAAATAGGCTCCTTCTGCGCGGATGCAGCGCTGCCAGCGTGATTTCCAAGCATTAAAGGCGTCACGGTAGGCATTCTCCGGAATAGCCTTGACAGCCGCGGTGCATGCTGTTGGATCCCCTCTGTCGTCTCAAAATGCTTGCCTTTCATCGGCCTTTTCAGGCGAGGAAACAAAAAAAAAAAGTGCGGGGGGCCACATCTGGGCTGTAGGGCGGCTACGGAAGCGTTGGGATGCCGGCCTTGGTCAGGTAGCTGTTCGTCGTCAGTGAGCACTTTTGAGATCAACTTCGCGCACACTTTGAGCATGCTCAAACGCACCGTCACAAAACCATGAACCTCAGATTTTGGTAAATTTAACATTTGGGCAATTAAACGAATACTTAGTCGACGGTCCGAGTTCAAAACTTTGCGCATACGACTCACATTGTCGGTGTCTGTCGAAGTCGAAGGTCTTCCTGCATGGTCTTCATCGCCGACCTCTTCCCGGCCTGCCAAAAAGACCTGGTGCCACCGAAATACACCACTTCTTGCTAAAGCAACATCTGGGTAAGCCTGCTTGATCATATCAAACGTCTCTGTTGCAGATTTACCGAGTTTTACACAGAATTTAATCGCGCACCTCTGCTCTAAAGAACGCTGCATTTTCGGCTTGCACCACTCACAGAAACACGTCGAGCGAAAATGCCTGTCCTGACTCTCCAGGTGCTCGGAGACAACCGACTAGCCGCTCGTTCGTTAGCTAGGAAAGCCCTCTGCCGAATGCAGCCGGCGCGTGCACGCTCCGAAGTACAGTCGCGGCGGAAAAAAATCAGTCCTATTACTTTCCGGACAAACCCTGTATCTGTGCTTTTCGATTATCCGTGTACATCCGTGCATTAATTACCACGGATAATCGGGAGTACAGTGCACGTCACATTTCCAGTGGTTTTTTACGTATGTGTTTTTGAAAACCAATACTTTACGGAAAAAAAAACCCTCGTTCTTATTGTCTCAGTCAAGCAGGCGCTCAAGGGATCTTATGCAGCAATCATGTGACAAGGACCCTGACCGTTTTCTGTGTCTTGAAAATCCACCGGCTGAACCATTGAACTGCAAATTCAAATCTGATATCAAAGAAATACGAAGCTTATGCCCAATCAATTCGCTGTCCGTTTACTTGCCTTTTTTGTCCTCTACTTCTTTTTCTTATTTCCTGTACCTTATTACTCCCCACCTCCTACTAACAAAACTCATTAAAACGACGATCCACCCCATTCAAGTCCCCCACCATCTCTCTGACCACTTGGACGGGGGTGATAAATCTTTGTTGGGGTTCCCTTGATCACATGGCTCTTAGAAGAAAATTTTTTCTCAGAATTGAGATCAAGGTCGAATGTGTCCCCCGCAAAAAGTGTATGTTATTTTCTATCCAAACGTAGCTGTGTGAACAGCAAGCTTCAGACCAAAAAAAAAAAAAGAAAAAAAATCTGTAATTCGAATTAACCATCATTTTCAATTTCTGAAAAACTTCAAGGCCCATTTTAATTCTTTTATGGTAAGGACTGCTTTTTTTTTTTTTTCGTTGAAAAAGACATAACGATGTACAGCTATTGGAGGTTCTCTCAAAAAATATTTGAAGATATCCTCATTAGAAAAATACCTCTCAAATTTCTGTTCCCTTTAGGGGGGTCCTCGATTCTTTTAGCGCCATCGACACTAGAGATCAAATTGGTATCGGATATTTTTTTTCTTATGTTTTCTCTTAGCCTAAACATGAACCATAAGCCTTTGTCGAAAAAGCGAATATTATAAGAATGTTTTCGGTATTATTTCATTTTTATTTTTCACAGTTTTCATCAACTTGCTATGAGCTAAGTTAACAGAAGAACATTTCAGACGAAAATAATGATATTGCGCTATTGATAGTATAAATTTTCGACTACAATATGAAAATAAAAGTATTTTACTATTTATTGACAGTTCACAACATAAAATATTTTATCCATATTTTTCTAATTAAATAAATTACATTACTTCTAAGATATATGACAACTGAAGAGAGGATTCTGGATTCTCTCTCTCTCTCTCTCTCTCTCTCTCTCTCCACCATAGGAGAAATATCTTAATTTCTTTCTTTGATTATCTTTTGGCTTGCAAGAAAAATGACCAAAAGTGCACTAAAAATTCTTAAAATTCAAAACTTTTATTGTTTCTTGTAGCAAAAATTTTCAAAATTTCATTGTTATAAACATCAGTAAAATTTGCATTGAAATGAATGCGTACATTACTGAAGGGAGACGTTACTGGTATAAATACTGAAAACTCGAAGTTTGGTTGGAATTCCTAATTAATGATAAATTTAAAATGGTTCACAAATCTTTTGGTTTTTTTTCTCTAGTAAAAACCGCATTACAAAGAAGGGATTGAATGAAGCATCCGACCTGGTTGAATCATGAGGTGTGACTCTGCCGGTAATAATTTATGTTGATAATATTCATTTTTACAATTATAATTTTATAAATTATTGTCCTTTTAATTATACACAACTAAACCATACAAAAAATCTAGTGGAAAATTATATTTAATTAAAAAGTTTGTATGCTGAACCCTTGGAACCAGAAAGTGTAATAGAATTGATAATATATTCTATTTAACTTGAAAGTTATTAAATTATATTTAGTTAATAATTATATGAACAACTTTAGTTGCTTCAAAATGAAGCAGTCAAAATATTGCATTCTTAAAACATTTCTAACTTTGAAACTTCCAAAAAAAAGTAATCATACCAGTTTTTAAAACCTACCGGAACAGATGTCGCTGCAATGAGAACCCTTAAGGAATTTCTTTTAAAATTATATTTTATTGTTTTGTTATTAGTATAAAATTTCAGTTTATTTATTTAAATACACTGCTCGACATTGAAAATGCAACACCAAGAAGGAGTGTTCAGAAATTTATGCAAATTTTGGAGTAGACGTACATTACTGAGTTATGTAAATGATGTGAAATGCGCAGCTCTCCGAAGCACGTGAAGTAAGATATAAGGAAAGGAACTTGCAGAATGGGCAATATTCGTGTCGTTATTTCTGACTGGAGAATTATCGAAGAAATTTTGTTTTTGTCTTGGAGGATACGTGTTACACGAGAGAATGCCAGGCCGCCGTCAACGAAGGCACTTCCAGCAGATAGACGATTTTACGAGGGGTATGTTGATTGGAGTGAGAAGGGGAGGTTGGTCCGTAGGTCAAATCGCAGCTGATACCCACATGGATGAGAGCACGGTGCATCGGCTGGGCCGAAGATGGTTGAAACAACGAAATGTGGCAAGATTGAGCTGTGCAGGGGCAGCCAGAGTGACGTCAGAACGCGTGGATCGACGCCTCCACCGATAAGCTGTAGCAGACCCACAAGTCACTTGGTCCTCGATTCTGCAGCAGGTGCAAGATACCCTGAATGTTCCCGTGTCAACCAGAACCATTTCCCGTCGTTTGGTTGCACGTGATCTGCAATCACGGCGTCCGCTAAGAAGACTGCCATTGACCCCACAACATAGACAGCAACGTTTAGTATGGTGCCGGACTAGAGCGAGGGAGATTTCAGAATGGCGAAATGTCGTGTTCTCAGATGAATCCCGCTTTTGTTTATCCGTGATAGTCGCCGCATACGTGTGTGGCGTCGACGTGGAGACAGATCTAATCCGGTAGTAACTGTGGAACGTCCCACCGCACGACAACGTGGCATAATGGTTTGGGGCGCAGTTGCGTACAACTCCATACTACCTCTAGTTCGTATTCAGGGCACTATGATGCTACAATGATGGGCACTATGATGCACTAATGTGCTGCTGCCGGTGGCAATCCCTTACCTTCAAGGGCTACCTAATGCAATTTTTCAGCAGGATAACGCCCGACCACACAGTGCTCGTATCTGCCAACATGCTCTCCAAGGCACACAGATGCTTCCCTGGCCACCATACTCTCCTGACCTGTCACCAATCGAACATGTGTGGGATGTGATTGGACGCCGTTTGCAGACTCTGTCCCTGCCTCGTTCAGAAGACGAACTGTGGCAAATGGTTGAAAGGGAATGGAGAACCATCCCTCTGGACACCATCCGCGCCCTTATTGACTCTATGCCTAGACGTGTTTCTTCGTGTATCGCCGTCCGCGGTGGTCCCTACATCCTAATGAGCCGACGCCGTTCTCACTTTGTATTTTGCCTATCATTTTGAAATTCAGATCATTTATTATTCTTTGCTGTCTCTGTCTTTTTTCCAAATTTCATCACTTTCTGACCACTCCTTCTTGGTGTTGCATTTTTAATGTCGAGCAGTGTATATTGATGTAGAGGTAAAATTTACTCAATTCCCAGTCACTGATCAAGATTATTAACAAAAATCTAGGATTATAAAATATCCAGAGAATTATAAAAACGTAAATAAAAGCTGAATTTTTAACTTTTAGTTTTTATAAACCTAAATATGAGGAGAATGCCCCTTCCTTGCGCATAATTTTGATCTAAAATCTAAATATTTTCTCTCTAGATAATTAAATTAATTTACAAAATGAACATTGATATAAGGCTATAAAAGAACAGTGAAAGATATACAGTGGCTCCCAAAAGTACTCGTACACCTTGAAATTTTGTAGTAAAATCAAAATACGAAAAACTGAATTAGAATATGAAGTCCAATTTTTTTTTCACACCATTCCTATGCCATTCGGAATAACACCCAGAAGTTTTTTTTTAATATTGCCAGATTTCATTTTTGAAATTTGTCAAAAAACAAAGAGATAGAAAAAATACGTCACAAAAGTCATCGTACACTGAAATATTTTCGAATAAATTCATGATTAAAATTATCATATGTGGTTTTTTTTTTTTAAATTATTTTTGCATTGTAATGACACTGTAAAGTCATTTGCCATTAATTTTTTGTTTATTTATTCTCTAATATTCTGCTTATTATTTTTAAATGGCAGGTATGAGTAGAAAACAACAAGCACGATTCGAAATTTGATTTTTTCCCCTCACAGTAGACATAAATTGGTCTAAAATGTCTCTAAATTAGTTAATTTATGCCATTCTATAGCGAAGTGCTTAAAAAAATGACAAGATCATTTTAACATTTTAAAGACAAGAATCGGATCGAAAACAAGGTAAGAAAAGGACAACTGGCAAAGTTAACAAACCGTGATAGGAGGCTTACAGTTAAAAAAATTATGAAAAATACACATTTAAGTGCTGAAAAAGTTTCTACAGAATTGAATGAAACATTTTATGTTTAATTTTCACCTGAAAGTGTTTGTCAAGTTCTCTGATTAGCTGGATTAAAGGGGACCTCTTCCCCCAGAAATTTTCTTGTTCGTGCGAAAAACATTAAGCTTACGCTTTCCGTCGTAAAATCAATCATAAATAAGCTCAAAACGTTTTGGAACAACGTCTTATTTATAGATGAAAATAAATTTAATATTTTGGGTTAAATTGTTGTACATCTGTCAATAGAAGAAAAAATGAGGAATTTAATCTTAAGAACTTAGTTGGATCACTTAATCAGGACGATGAAGGTGTTTTGTGTGAGGGTGCATAACTGCATCAGGACTTGGAAATTTGGAATTTTTATGCTGTTCATTTAAATATTTTAAAAAACAATTTTAAACTATTAGCCTAAAATTTGGTAGTCGGAAACAACTTTGTTTTTTATCAATATAACGATAAGAAGTACACGTTTGCGTTTGGTGCCTCAAAAATTGTCCTTAAACTTAGAAATATCTCCTCATTCGCCAGATTTAAACTTAATGGAACATATTTGGAGATATCTGTCGGTTAGATTACGAAAATACACCATTGAAACGAAAAGCGAAAGATAAACAATAAGACTCGAAGAGCGGCTGAACACTTACTCAAAAATTGCATAAAAAAAGAAAGAAAAAACAATGAAATCTATTCCCAGACGTTTAAAAGCTGTTGTTGATATTGTATGATAGTCTACTAAATAATAATTTTGTAAAAAGTTAGATTATTTTCTAATTTTTTGACATTTTTTCAAAGTGTATGAAGACTTTTATGAAATAAAATTTTTGGCACTTTTTGGTTTTTGATTTTTAAAAAATTAAGTTTTAATATTTTATTAAAAATTTTCGGTAGTTTTGTTAAAAATAGATCACAGATCTTGTAATTAAGTACTTATTCCGAAATATTAATTCTAACCAATGCATGGGGCCTATTTCATTGAAAGTCGTAGGTGTACGAACACTTTTGGGAGCCACTGTAAAGTTTTGATTTAATTTGTTACTTTAAAGGAAAAGGTTTTGGGGTGTATTATAGGTCAATGTGTGAATTCACGTGAATTGTTAATTATACTATTATTTCTTTGAAAGTTGAATAGTACGGCTTTTTTTGCCATTATCCTTCTAGAAATGAATCATTTTATTCTTCCTCGTCTTTCAAAGATAAAAACCAATTTAAAAGAAGACATTTTTCTATTCATGTTATTTGTACTGTTTATAAGTAAATGCGAAACGAAAAAAGTAAGTTAAAGAAAGAAAAAGTATTATAATATAATAGTGCAAAATATATCAAAAATAATAACTCCGCTCCTATAAATTAACATTGAAGTTACTGATCTTTTTATATCATTATTATCTTGATATATTTACGATCAATGATCAAATGGATATTCAATTTTGTGTTCAATGTTCAGTCGACTCTCGGAATTTCTTTGCCTTTTAGGGCAATGCCTAGGGTATTTTGCACTACAAAATACCAGGGGAGGGGAGGTCCGTTATCTAGTAATTTTTTTTTTCCGAATTTTAAAATTGCTGCTTGTGAAATAAGTCGAGCTATTCTCCCTTGAAATTAAAAAGTAAAAATATTGTTATTTTATTGCTTTCTTTACTAGTATTTTTTCTTGATGCGCTCAACTATTTTATCCATAGGGGAAAGGATTTCACCTATGTTTGTTTGCTTTGCTTTTAACGGGATTAGATTCACATTTAGAGACTCACTTTTTATTTTCAGTTATCTTATTGAAACGTTAAGAATACGCTTATTTGAGACGGTTTTGACCGTATTTTAAGCCTTTTGAACGTCAACGTTCCCGAACTGGAACATCAATTAAAAAAAAAAAAACTTTATAATAAGTTTCGTTTGTGAGTATTTTCAAAAAATTACTTTTATCAGCAAAAGTAGATTTAATTTTTTTAACGAAAAACTTTTTCATTAATACTGTTCCTACAAAACATACAAAATACCCGTTTTTATCGATTTTCAGAGTTAAATCTTTTTTTAGCTTAATGCTGATAAAATTTCACCGATATGTATAGAAATCATGTTGATGAACAAACACGACAGATAAAAATGAGCTATCCATAAACTCCCTTCTTTACGATAGAAAAAGGGTTTCTCGTAACTCCGAAACACGTGCTTGCTGCTTCCTGAAGATTTGTACCTATGAACTTTGTTTTAACTTCTTTTACTTTTCAGCACACGGATATTTATTTAATTCTTACTTATATTCATTATTTCATTCTTTTTATTTTTGAGCTGGATGGCTTCCCGTTTCTTTTTACATCACCAAATTAAAGTTCCCGTTTTAAAAATAATAGGAGGGGGGTATAACCCCTTGGTTATTGTTCAGCATTGCATCAAAATTGTCCCCCCCCCCCCAATAACGAAGAGCCAGCGTCGCCCATGCCTTGTCACGAAGTTCGTTTTACGAGCTACTTTTCATAAACATATTCGTATTAAAAAAGGCTTGATGTCACACTTCTTTAACTTTCCTTCCTACTTGTCACAAAGTCACAATTTCACGCCCCCCTTAAACATCATTTGTGTTGTAGTAATTCACATATACTTCTTTATTGTTCATCAGGATTATCCAATTCATTGAGGAAAGAGGAAGTGCGCTATCCTTTCGAGTCGGTTTGAAATTCGTGAATTTCAAGTGTTCCATATTTTTGCCATGAAAGTGCGTGTTTGAAATTCTGTAACTTTTGATTGGTTAAATAAAATATTACAAAATAGCATTTCAAATTGAAGCAAATTTATAGCTCTACAACTTTGTCATTGACAATTTTCATGAATACTGTTTCTGGGAGGCACTAGGAGCAAATGTTTGACAAAAATAAAGAATTTTTCCTAAAATCATCGATTTTTCATAACATATACCCGGAAAAATATTGGAAATTTGACAAATATGTGTAGAAACAGTTTTGTTAAAGTTTATTTAGCTTGAATTTTTATTTTAAACGTATTTTTTCCACCGTTTCCGACATTTTCTTGAAAAACCCAAAATTTTCTTCCCCCCTCCCTTCCACTTTTAGCTCATCCCCTAGGGGCGGGGCTTTTAGTATGTTTACTTAATACGTATCATTAACAATATTCTGAAGTCAAAAATTATCGCATATTCCATGCACGCTACAATGTGTTCATTGACTGGACTATAAACAGAGAAAAAGCTTACTTGTTTTCGTGAAATGCAACACTTCAGTGTTTTTTGAGAATTAAACACATAAAATTCAAGCGATTTTATTGTTTCCACCAATTCCGAATTTAGTTTCCTATTATTCTCCAGTTCTTTAGTTGAGAGGGTTATTCTTTCCTAAAAAAGATTGAAAAGTACGTTAAACAAAATTTCTTTGTTATTTTCATTAGCATAAATTTTAAACAATTACCGCGAATTTAGAATAGGGGGTGATATGAATTTATAAAAAAAATAAATAAATAAATAAATAAATAAATAAAAACGCATTTTCACCATCATAACTTTCAATTCTTCAGTAAGCATATTTAAAGCTGTTTTCTTTTCATCTAAAATTGACAAAAGTTGGGAACGTTCAGCTTCCATTTGACGCTTTTCCTCTTCATTTGTAACTCCTGCCATTTTCTTGATTCTGAGTTGCAACTTTTCTAGTTTAGACTCCTTAAAGAGGAAGATTAACTCAATTATAAAGACATGTTTTTTATTACTCACGAAATGAATGAAAAAAAGTTGTTACCCAATAATGATTTTAAAAATTAAAAAAAAAAAATAAATAAACTAAGTAAATTTAAAAAAAAGCTGATGGACAAATGCAAGAGAAATGGAATCACAAAGTTTAAGAACGTACTAGCAGCGTCGCCCGTCTTTGCACGGTTCATCTCGGAAATAAAAGTTAAGTCTTCAACAATCAGGCTTGAAAAAAAAAAAAAAAAAAAAAAAAAAAAAAATCAGCACAATTTTGCGGCAGATCGTGGAAAAATAACCAAAAAAGGGAACATTTTAAATTCCCTGATGACAGGAAAAGCCTTTAAAATAAAACCCAGAATTTTATTTCATCTTATTCGAGGAAAAAATGGCAACATCTTTCTTCTCAATGATTTTCTTCACGCTACAAATTTCAATAAAAGCATTGTTGCGGAAAGCTGAGATGAAGCACTGAAAAATAATTTAAATGGAGGAAAGCCTTCGAAAAATAGTGATTTTATGTCGAAATCCAAGTTTTACAATTAATAGTTTTTAATTCGGAACTCCAGCGCTCGAATACGCTACCTTGCGGTGATTTACAAAACTGCCGATGAAACTACAACATTGCCACGTTGCGTTCCACGTGTGTCTGTTGACGTAACCACAGGCAGTTTGTTCTGAGTATTTATTAACGCAATCGATGAGTCTTAGTTTGCTTTCAGCTACAGAAATTAATTCGTCCCTTTGTAGTATTCTCGAGCTTCTCAAAATAATGTTAGTTTTCCTTATTTCCTTCTAAAATATGAGTTGATTGAAAATGGTGAAAGCGAAAACTGGATTAACAAACTTGGATAACGTTATACAAGGTAAATTTTTTTATTGTTTTGTATGAATTTGTAAGAATATGAGTTATTTCAATCTTAAATTAATTTAACTAACCATCTTTTACAGCAGCATTTAGTTGGAATGGACGGTATGCAAAATATTTTCTTGAATATATTATCGTAGAACAAAATGAAAAATGTTTCACCGAGAAAGAATTTACTTTATTCCTTTTATTCTCAGCTGAAAGGTTTCGCCAAATTTGTTTAGGGTTATAGTTTTAGTATTGTGCGAGCAAAGTAGCCTTGGCGAGATTTCGCGTTTTTAGTTAAACCATTTTTAATTTTTATCATGAGTGGAATAAAATGGTAGTAAGATTACAGAATTCGATAGATATTCAAATACTTTCAAGAAATTAAATCGAGAAAGATGGATTCAAAAAGCATAACCATGGAAACGCAAAATAAAATAAGTTTAAGGAATTAAAATTCGAAAGAAAGTGGTTAACAATTTGAATGGAAATAAGATTTTTTGAACTTGATTTAAAAAGGCTTGTAACTTTTTTTCCTTTCAAGATAGAAGCTTATTTTTTCGACCGCAGGTCGAAATGGATCTAGAGTAAAAAATATCGCTTTTTCCAATGGTGTCAAAAAGAAAACTGTGGGACAATTCCTTCACTTTTTATTGATAGATGTAATGAAGTGAGTAGTGTATTTTGGCGAATACTGCCGTGTGCAGGTAAACGACAGTAACTGCAAATTTTTCATTTTGCATTTTTTTGCATTTTTGTAATATATTTATTGTACAATCTCGCTTATTTGGTTTCCACTGAAAAAAAGGCGCGAAAAAGACGTCTAATTCCAACATTTCCCTACTGTTAGTATTGAATCCAAAAAGCGTTTCTTCAAATATCTCGAAAACTCAATTCTGCAGATACTGCCGTTTACCTGCACCGGTCTAGGAAGATTGAGCGCCGGGAACATTGGGTGCCGAGCACATTGGGCCCAATGTTCCCGGCGCCCAATCGACGGCGCCGTCAATTGGGCGCCCAATCTTCTCATAAGGACCTGCACACGGCAGTATAGTTTTGAATTCCAAAGAGACTTTAATAGGTCTTTTGAAAAGCTGTGCACGCATTTTAGTTGAAGAAAAATTATCATTTCACATCAGCAGAAGGCCGGGGACGTGGATTTTTTTTTTTGTTCAACGTACTTCCTTTAACTTCTTAGCACGGGCATTGTCGTGCGGGTACTGCTAGTTTTCTGAAAAAAGGGAACGTATTCTAATCTATTGGCTTTACATCGTATTATGTTAAAAATATCGTTTTTTTCTTTTCTATATTAAATATATTTATAAACTAGTTTTAAACAGTATAGTTTTAAACATTGCATCTGAATGTGTATTTGAATTAGGAACGACACATAAATTCAATCATATTTGTTTAGAGGAGAGTGATGAGGAACATGACGACGGGAGGAATGGGATAGCTGTATTAATGCCGAAATAGATCTTAAAAAAATTATTTCTAGCTTATTAAGTAGATGCAGATTATAATCAAGCAAAAGTTTAAAGCTGCTACATCTACTGGACCCGTCAGAAATAGTTTTTGCCATTTTATTTCGGCAAAAATGCACTGTATTGCTCCTCCTGAAGTCCTATTCCCCTAACTGTCCCCTGCATTTTAAAATATTTTCGCATGGCTTAAAACAGTTCTGGGAAGTGTCGAATGCCTCAATATATTAGATTTGAAAAACAAATTAGCATTCAATCGATGCATAGTTATTAAAATATACATAAAACCCTTTTTATGACAATCGCCATTATAGATAAATTCTGAAATAAATCTTCGGAAATACTTACAATTTCATACATTTCGCTCTCTTGTTTGGTCCTAAGCCGATCTGTGGCAGCAATTTTTTTATCCAGATTACGTTGCTCAGTTTCTAAATTCTGCATTCAAGTATAAAAAATAACTCTTAACAAGAGTTTTCAAAAAATTTACATTGAAAATGTTGACTAAATCACATTGCACTTAAATATACAAAATTTAAATGTTATTAATGTCACATGTTAAATTAAATGAATATGAAAAATATCATATGTGTGTCAAAGAACAATAAAATATCAATTTATATTGCAAACTACATTATTAAAATGCCAGTAATTCATGCAAATAGTATGAAGGAGCAAAACGCCATAACGACAAAAAATAGTCAAAGTTATTATTTTTAAAAATTTTTTTAAAGCATTTCGCCTTAATGGAATTTACTGTTTTGGCAAGATCAATAATAGGGCATGACAAAGGGGAAAAAAAATTCAATATGTTGTTCGTGCAAGCAGTTACGACAGTTTGAATATTAGTAAAATATGATTTTCCCTATTTCGGCCTAATGTAACTAAAAGCACATTAAACTTGCCTCAGTTAATTATGCATTTTTTTAAAGTGCATATATTTAGTATTCAAGCGACAGTACTTTTGCCGTGGCAACTGAAAGATGCAATCTGTTTTTAGATATCAGAAATGCTAAAAAAAACCCTCAAAAATACCACTTTTTTGTGACCTTTATTGACCTTGCGGCCACAACTTGCCATAAATTTAGCATACATTTTGTAAAGTTTGTTTTTGTAAAGTATCCTTCATACATAAAAAGAATTTGGAGGCAAATTGTTCTCAACAACAATTGTGGCTCATAGCAATTTCTATGTCTTAAAATTCCGCTCAGTTTTTGCTGCCGCGCGTTGACCTTTAGGGGCCCACAAAAACTGAACAACTCAATTTTAGAGCAAAAAATTCTGGATTTGGGTTTTTAATAAGATAAGTAAAAATTGGTAATTTTTTGGAGAAAATCTGAAATGGCATGAATCACCTTATAATGCGTGAGTTTCTCAGATTCCTGCTCTTATATTTTAAACATCAAATAAAATAGTTTCTATAATGAGTAGTTTGGAAAGTAATTTTTAACGCATCAGAAGCACTCTGAAATTGGCATGTTTTCATATGATCAGTAATTCATAGAATCTACGGCGCAAGAAGAAAAAAAAATCCCAAAGGAAAATTTTATCTTAATTTTACAAAAAGAAAAAAAAAGGGGGACGGGGTTTAAAAAAATCTTCTGGCATGTATAATGGTCGTTTTCATACAATGTTTAGTGATAATCGCGTGTTTCAAGCGATTTTATGCCGTTTACAAAATATTTCCAGAAAGCAACAGATTAGTTTTTAATGATTTCATTTCTTAATCAAGTGTTCTTTTACTTAAATGTTAGATTTCAGTTCATTTACATTAAATCAAAGATAGATTTTAGGTAGGGTAGAATCAGCAGTGATTACAGTTTTGACAGCTTGTTACATTTTTCATAGGAATAAGAGTTAAGAAGTTTTTTTTTCTAAAATGAATTGAGAGTAATACTTTCTTTCTATATTTTTCCAAAAAATAACGACTAAAAATGCAAAGTTTGTTGACTAGTTGGCATGTTTATTCATTGTGTTGGCACACCTTTTTCCTCACCCCTTCCGCCTCTTCCTTCCCCCCCCCCCCCAAAAAAAAAACTAACACAGAACCAGAAAAGTTCTCCGATTTCTTTGAAAATAATTCTATATCAACTATATCAATGTAAATGTTTTTACTGTTATGTGCCAAATGCTAGTTTTTAAGAATGTTATGAGTTTTGAAAATAAAATTAAGTTTATTCAATAATGATTTAACCCTATTATTTAAGTTAAAAAGTATGTTTTACATAAGTTCCAAAATAAGGAAATTCTTCGTATCATTATTCTTCAAAAGTGAAAAAGGTTACTAAAAAAACTTAATATTTTATAATCTGAAAACATTTTAAAGAAAAAAACTCACCTTTATCAATGATTCTGTATGCTTCTCGTCTTCTGTGATATTTTTTATTTCGTGACTATACTTTAAAATTTCTTTAGAAAGATTGTCTATATTTTTTTGCAACTGTATATTTTTAGCATTTTCTCTTGCAAGAAGATTTTCCAGTTCTTTAGTGCAATGGTCAGCTTCAAATGTTTCTTTGTTTAAAGCTTCAATATCATTTTCTAATTTCTTATTCATGTTATTAACTTCTTCTAGTCTTAATAAAAAATGATTACAATCAACATTAAATAAAGTTAGGAACTCTTATTACATTTACATTACAAGTTATTATATTAAAAGTGAAACTTTCTAAATGAACTTGTCAAACTATCAACATATTTTTTTTTTTAAATTTTGAACAGAAAGTTTGGAAAAAAAAAATTCTTTAAAAACCTAAAATAATTGCAATACAAAATTTAAGTTTGAAGTGTTTGCGATTTTTTTTTTAAAGATAACAACTGAAACATTTCAATATCATATAACATAACATAGAAAAAATAAAGACATTTTAAAATTGATATGTAAGTTTTTTTTCTTCTTGATGAAATCGTAGGGTTTTCTTCTATTTCCAGAGTACTGTGGCAATTTTTCTGCCGTATACTTTACTTAGTATAGCTATTTTGATCTATTAAGCGCCAATCCAGAATCATAAAGAAAGAGTGTAGTTAATTCCTTTGTGTATCTTTAAACTTTCAATACACTAACTTATATGTAATGGTGGATGTTTCATTAACTGTGTTTTCTTTACTTTAAACGTTAGTTGGTCATAATTAGATGAAATAAAGTGAACGAAGTGTGTTAATGTTCTTAAAAGTATACTCATAATGAAATAATCAGAAGCCTAAATTTTATTTACCACTCTGTGTATTGTGTACTGTTAATCTATATATACTCCAATATGCTAACAAATATACATGTCTCCTATTTTCTGGTTCACTTTTGGGGAAATTTATCTATTTTTTACTGAATAAAATTTAGAAAACACAAACGAAACTTTGCGAGAATCATATGCACGATTTTTTTTTTTCTGACCTTATGTTTTTCAACTTATTTTTGATCCCCCCCCCCCTTTTTCTTAGAGATAGTTATCAAAATAAAACTCCCGGGCCAGACAAAAACATTTGTATTTTCAAAGTGAATTAATATATACTTTTAAATAATCTTTATGTATATATTTCGGTGTCACAGAAGTAATATATACAAACTAACCGTGAAACATTTCATACATTTTAGAGCATACCTTTGACTTTTTTGATTCAATTGCTTATCGAGCTGCTTCAAATTATTTTCAATTATTTGTTTCTGATATAGTAGGTAGTTTGAGGTATTTTTGACAGTGGATAGCTAGAAAAAACAAGTTAGACGCAATTATGTTATAAGAAACTTGATGTGTAAAATATTTTTATACATTATGAGTAATGATTATGAATAATGACATTAATAAGTAAATGTATTACAAGCAAAAACTTCAATACATAGCAAGGAAACCAACAAAATTAAAAGCAGAGCAATTCAACTATTTTAATTTTTAAATTGTTATTTTATTTGCATAATTCTTTCAATGACTTTTAATTGCATTTTGTAACTAGTTTTAAACATAAAAGCTAAATATGCATTAAAAATAAATATATCGTGTTTGTAAAATAATTATTTAATTGCAATGCATACTCCATGTGGTAAAAATATCAAAATTAATTTGCTAAATACAAAAACGGGCCAGTTCAAAAGGTTACTTTCATTGCTTTAGTTTTAAATTTCACATTCAATAACACCTTATTTTTAACTAAAATTTTATTTTACTAGACTAGCTAAAAAAAAACAGTATGCGGAAAACCTCAGCTTTTAGGTTTTCTTCACGAGCTTGAGCATCTTTGAAAGCATTTCTTAGCTTAGTAGAAAGGTTGTCTTTTTCTCTAATATTGCGCTCTAACTCATCATTACGAGCCGTTTCTGAAGACAAAAGCTGAAACTGCTCTTTTTGCATACGCTTTAGCTGGGTTTCTTCGTCTTTCATCTTTGTCATACGCTGAAAGGACAAAAAGTATTAATCAGAAAGTACAAGGGAATTTGAAGAAAATTAAATGGCTGAAGTAAATTACATTTTTTAAACATGAAAAAAAATTGGAAATTTAATTAGAAAATAACAATATATATAAAGAGGAAACGATGTATTTTATAATAAAACTTTTTTTTAAAAACTTTTTAAGTTTTTGACAGTATATTTGTACTTTCAAATAAGAGTAGAAAATAATGATTTTTCCTCATACCATGGGTGCGAGTGATACGCAAAATGTTTTTCGAATGAAATATTTTCTATCTGTTTATTTAAAATATTTCCCCTGAAAAAAATATTAAAAACAAAACAAAACAAACTAACAAAAACGAGTGAATACACGATTAAATGAATTATTACTTTTGAAATAATTAGTGAAAGAACGAAAATAAATAAATTAATGAGTAAATAAATTAATGTGAATAAAATTATGAATTAAAAAAATAAGCGAATAATTAAATAAATGAATGCTTCGGAATTAATTAATGAATGAACAAATCAGTGAATATGCAAATGAATTAATAAATGAATGAATAGATAAATGAAACCAACTATTTCACTTAGCCCCATATGCACTTGACAAAGTATACTACACAGTTAAAATAAAAACATGCCTAACATTAAATTACTGCACTGAACAACAATAGACCTCAATTAAGATTTGAAATGTTAAAAAAAACTTTCTCGTTTTATAAAAAAGTAACAATAACAATAATAATTTTTGATATTCCACACAGTATTACAATATGGGTACAGAATTTTTAATATGGATTGCATTATCATGTACACTGATCATCTGGGGTAACTTTTTCTTGCCTGGAAACAAACAATATGTTTTATAACACAGCTAAAATATTTTACCATTTCACTTTGCTCCACTGCTTTAATTTTCCCTACATTCCCCCACTTAGTGATGTGGGAAAGAAAGTTTCCACTACATTTTTCCAGAAAATATTCCTTGCTAAAAATTTAATGACCCAGAATCAAAACCACAGGGGGGAGGAGGGGATCATAAATGATAATAGTAAAAAAAAGTGTATGACATATTAAAAAATGCTCTAAAAATTTACGGAAGGGGGGGGGGGGGCGTAAAAAAGTTATAAAAATTTTCACTTAATAGAATGAAATGAATCGAACATACTTCTGACAATTTCTTGATATCGGAATTTCTTTGTTGAATTTGTTGCATAACTTTCTCCCAATTGCTTATTATGTTGCTTCTTTCGGTGTATGCATTTTGGAACTCCTCTTGCATTCGATCTAGTTCTGACTATGAGAGAACGGATGAAAAATTTGAAATTTATATTGTTAATCATACTTACATCTATTTTGTTTTACCTGAAAATTTTAAGTACATATGCATAGTATTTTATAGTATGATTTATTTCGCCAAATTTTAATTTATTTAAAATGATAAATAGCCTAATAGAGGTAAAATAATCAATAATCTAAAAATGATCTATGACAAAAAAATTAAAAAAAAAAAAAAACTGCACGACGTGCAACAAATAACGCAAGGCAAAAAAAGTTAAAACAAAAAAAGAAACATAAAATAAAAGGAAAAAAAATGTAAACAAAAATTAAGGTAATAATGAGCTGAACAAAATTTTGCTGTCTGAAATAAATATAGTTTATTGCAGCGATTTTATTATTTGTATGTAAAAACTTAATCTATACCGTAAATTTTTCAATTTTCATCAGCATTCAAATTATGAAAATGATTTTAAGATTTACCATCTTTCCAGCAATTAAAATTTTAACACGTAATTAAATATATTCACAAAATCAGTAAATTAGTTGAGTATGTACAAAAATATACATAAGGAAAAGAAAACTAAAATCGGCACCGTTAATATTGGATGAAAACAATTTCTGGCAAAAAGTGAAATAAACTCCACAGATTTACCATGAAGTCGGCATGTGCAAAGTATTTAATTTGAATAGTTATAAAAAGGATTTCTTTATATACCTGCACAATAAAAACTTCAGTGTTCGCATCATCAAGAGCATTTTTTCTCTCAAAACATTCTTTGCTATGCTTTTCAATAAGTAATCCAAGTTCCTGCAAAAAAAAAAAAAAGAAGAAGCTTTATTTATGCGTCACATAATAAATTTTAAATTAAAAAGTTTTTCAATCTAAATTCCAGTTCATCATTAAGTAAATGTAAAATTCGAAATGCAAATTCTAGATCAGTGGCGTCTCAATGGGGGGGGGGGGAGGTGGGGGGGGGGCGGTCTGTTCTGGATGTGACCTGTCTGGTAGGTGTCACTCTAAGTGGAATTGCAAGTTTTTGAAAAATATGAATACTTCATTTCAGAAAATTCCCCCCAACATTTGAAATTATATTTACTCGATCAAACGCAGTTGCATTTTAACAGATTCCACAAGAGAGAATCTCCAAGCACTCAATTATGTATACTAAGCAGTTCTATAGCTCTGCTCAAGAAGCGACACTAGTGATTCTGCGTTCTTTGTACTAACATATGCCTTCATAATCTCTCAAACTTCTCCATGTAGAAGCAGTTCTACATTAGCTAAGTGTTTTTTAAGTACCTACTTATGATCACTATTTAATACTCTTTGCCGTAGTACAGTTGTACTTCTTATTTCTGTTTAGGTTTTTAAAAAAAAAAAAATTGACAATGACAAGATATTTCTTAACCGAAAAATTACGACCTGCTTTGGCTCAGCATAAAAACTTTGAAAAATCCGCCAGAGAGATTTGGAAAAGTAAAGAATAGTTAAAATTAAGACTCTAAACAGGAAAAACACAAGAAAAAACCTGGAATTCTCGGCATCGGATAAAGAGAAAAATTGCAGACTTAATTCATCAGGGCTCAGTTACATTATGGAAGATGATGTGGATTTAAAATTTGCAGGAGGTTTAGAAAAAGGTTTACCCAGTTGCATCTACTTTTTACAAATATTGTTAAATTTGTTGGAAAGTTTATGGATTTTATTATTGTAGAATGGAATGAGTTCAGGTTTCAAAAGATAGCTGTTCACGCGAGAGAAGAAGGAGCGAATGTTAAGAGCATAGAACGCCTCTGTTCTGAACTGTTCTCCGTCTGTAATTTCTGAGACAATAACTAGGTATGCACATACATTAATAATAATAATAATAATTTTCCTTAAAACAAATATGTGTGATTCAAAATTCTTGTAAAATGTATTTTTCTTTCAAAGAAATGTTTTCCCCTATGAACGCAGGTCTTTCTTTGGCTCTAGTTAGTTTTACGATGATTTAAATAGGAAAAACCACTTTGGGCTAAAGTAACCCAAACGCAAGGGTAACATTGGCTCAAATAAAAAACAATAAAAAACAATAATAAAAGATAAAAAATGCTTGGAAATTAACTGATCACTATTCAAACATTAAACTAAGAGATTTCTAGATGTGTAAAACAAGTTTCCGCAGCTTCGAAGTATGAATAGTTATAGAATTATTTAGAAAAGAATGAGAAAAGTTCCAAAATCTGGACCAAAGTAGCCCACGTTTACGGTATATTTAATGAATCACATAGGCTGGAGGGGGGGGGGGGCATTTGCGCTTGCTGACATCCTACTACAGGGAGTGACACCCAAAATGCATTTAAAAGGTTCGGGAAAATGTAACTGCTGAAATCCTGATGTATTTTAAATAATATTTAATCTTTCAAACGCATGAGAGGGGGGGGGGGTGCTTGCATCGAGTGACAACACTTTAGAGAGTGACACTCAAAATTTATTTAAGAGTTTACGGAAAAGTATAAATACTGAAATCTCAATATATGTATGAATGGTATTTTAAATTAAATTTACTCTAGAAAGAGTAAAAAAGAAGTTCATCACACATCAGGTCAAATCCGGCTCGCGAGAAGACTTTTAAAGGCCCGCGGGAAGTTCACAAACAAAAGATTTTTTAAAAATTTGATAATATGTATATATCTTTTTAAATATGTTAAAAGAAAACTAAGCCAACAAAATCTCACAAACCACTACTAAGCATGATCGTAACCAGAGGAGGGCAGGAAGGGGCAGCTGCATCTCCATAAAGGAATCTTAACTTTCACTTTCCTCCCTAAAATCACCACAGATAGTTTAAAACTGCATTTTTGGATCTTCAATTTCAAATGATTCCTGGGGATAGATTCCGAGGGGAGTTTTCCGACTTTCCAAACGCTTCAACATATATAGCTTAAAATTGCGTTTTGAAGCTTCAAAATCAAAAAAATTCTGGAACAGTTCCTAAATTTTGAAAAGTTCTTCTAACACCGTCAAAGATATCCTGACTTGCATCTCTAGGTCTTAATTCCCAAAATTGTTTCCGAAGAGAGCATCTGAACCTTCCGCATTTCCTTATCATCACGAATCACCAAAGACAATCTAAAATTGCGTTTTCAAAACTAATTTGCAAGGAGGAAAACCGTTGACTTTACCAAAGATAACCTAAATTGACTTCACTTTTGAAAAATCATTTAAGGGAGAATTGCATCCCCTCTAACCCTTAATTTTACTAAAATAGCCTAAAGATGGGAATTTTGATGTCAATTTTGAAAATTTCTCCGGAAGTGGACGCTTAAACTTGTTCCCCGACCACCACTAACACCACCAAAAATTGACTACAACTGCCTTTTACTACTTCAACTTCGAAGCATTTCCGGGAGATATGATGACTCGATCCCCCATAGTACAGTAAAATTAGGCCAAAAAATAGCCAAACCCAAACATCCAAAAAAAAAAAAGTGAAACCTGTTGCAAATTACTTCTTACCCTTCCAGCAAGAAGGGGTAAAAAGTCCCAGAACTTTGCGCGTCGGGTTTTGGGGGGAAGGGGGGGACGAAATAATCCTCTATTTAAATAAAAATAATTTCTATTACTTAAAAAAATACTCAAAAGTCGCAGAAATCACACTCTACAATAGTAAAATAATAAACTCTCCCGTTAAAAAATTCTAATTAACAGAGGGGTGCACAAGCGGGGGGGGGGGGATGGGGGGGGGGGCTCATGGATCAGCTTTGCGTCATTGAAATTTTTAAGGCAGTTTTTTCAAGGGGTATTTCTTTCTTTTTTGAGGGCTTTTATTCTGGATGGATACTCCGTCACAATTAAGGGGTGCGTCATCGCTTTTTTTTGGGGGGGGGGAACCCTGAATTTAAATTCTAAAATGAACTGTTGCAGTGAAGTTCACGAAAAAATTTCCCCGATTCAAATTTTTCAGAAGTACAAAATGCCACAAAATGATATGGTAATGTCAGAATGATAATTCTAAAAGATCTAAGCGAGCTCAGTAACCAAATTATTTGTGATTGGAGTTATTAAACTGTTTAGAGCGCTGGAAAACAAAATTCCTGTGCAGCTTAAAAAAAGTCCAAATTGACCAATGTTTCCCTACTTCTTGATTAACTTACTTCAACTTTTCTACAATCTTTTGCCATCACCGTAAGGGGGGGACAAATCAAAATTGCCAATAGTGAGACGGGCAATGTTGCAATTCTGCACCCTCTAAGTCGGTGGGGGTTCTCATTGACAAACACCGAGCTACCTCTCTTTTACGCAGCTGGTTATGTGAATTATGCTAAATATGCAGACATATACTTGCAACACTATCTCAAACTTTTGAGTACATTATGCGATAAAAAAAAAAATTTTTGATCACATCAAACATCAGCTAAAACATCAGCTATCCAACGATCTAACGCAGTGACAAATTCAGGTGGTCTAGAACCTGTAGTGATTCAACAATAGAACAAGTCTTGATGAGAGCAATGAGCAATACAACAATAGAATGCTAAATATTTACACCTTTTTGTCTCCCATTTTGGAAATCACAATCCGTTTCAAAAGCCCCCAGAAGTTTCTTCCCTCTCAAGTTGGTAGTGGTATTGCTCGCTGATGATAAGATGAGTTGCGATGAGACCTTTAACGTACGGGTACAAAGGATATTGAAGGCAAACAATTTTGTGGCATTTCTTTGCAAAGGAGGTAAACAGTTATGTCTTTAGCTTCTGTTGCGAGATTAGTTACTATCTGTAAAGATGTGTAAGCCCAAACCATTTTTTACACCGAATGGTATGAACAGTAAAGATGGAATAACATATTGTTAAAAACTTCTGGTACGAGTTATGCGCTGATCCTCCATCAGTATTCGATGAATCTGGTTTCAGAAGGAAACAAATCTTGTATTGTTAAAGTGCTATTATCTGAAGCAAAAGGTTCATCCACCATCACAGAACGAACAGCTGGTGTCATGTATGAGGCAGTGAGAAGCAAAGGGATGCAAGTGGACATTTTCAAGTTTTGAATAAAACTCGTTTAAAGATAACATCCTAGGTAGGCTTTCACTGATTTTCTTTTCTAAATCATGCTGTATAGAAGCAATTACCAGGTCTACTAGTACCATCTCTTGCCTCAAGATAGAGGAGAGGTTCACCAACCATTTGTACTATGGTTATCTCCAAATTTTTAATTTTGCCACTTACATCCCTTTGCTTCTCACTGTCTCATATGTAATAAATGGGAGATATCTGCTTGGTCATATTTTTGGTAATGATCTGTAAACTTCAAGGAAATATTCCAGCAATGCAGTGTATAGGTAACTTGTAAGTATGAGAAAGCTTGTGTCATTTTTGATGGGTGCAAAGAAAGCAACACAGAAATATAATCTGCGTCCTGTTACAACAGCCAAGCCTTCTGCTCTAGAAGACTTTCTGCGTCTCAAATCTTGTGCTTGCTCTGAAGGGTTCATTGGATATAGTGAATGTTTGAAAAGTCTGAAAATGGACTGAAGTGCTCAATTATATGCTCAAACTGTGTTAGACATAGCTGCAACAATAACGATTTTGCTGAGGATCTAGATTCCAAAAAACATCTTGACTTTTTGTTACAAGATTAGGAGAAATCATTTGAAAGCAAAAAACAGGTCAGCGTAATTTTCTGGTTATTTAATCGAATGTGCACCATCAGAGAGGGTGGGGGGGGGATAATATTTTAGTATATAATTTTGTTTTGGGAGATGAGCTATGTTCTTATGGGGTGGACAGTCCTGATTTAATGCATTTTAGATTTGCATGGAATAATACTTCTACTTGAAATAAAAGGGGGGGGGGGGGGGGGTGAGGATTTATTTTATTTGACGGAGGGGGGGGGGGTGCTGTAGCTTTGAGGTGCACCATCGATCTTGGAGGATGGACGCACTCGATTTCTAACTTTAACTTAGCATAAAATAATGTTTCCATATGAAATGTATGGAGGGGGGTTCGGGGGTACTGCTTCGTTTTACGGGGATAGGGGGGCTCTGTAGCATTGGTGGGTTATGTCATCCCTCTTGGGGGTCAAACACCTTTAATTTCATGCTTTTAAATTTAGTATAACATAATATTCTCACTTTAAATTTACTCTAAAAATTCTGGAAAAATACCCAAAACGGCAATTTTTAGATGCCCCCCCCCCATTCAAAAACCCGACGCACAATGGGGTGGGACTTTTTACCTGTTCTTATTGGGAGGGTAATAAACAATTTGCACCAGGTTTAGCTTTTTTTTTTTGGATGTTTGGGTCCGACCCCTATTTTTACTGTACTACCACCTCCGTCCTTCAAGTGATTCAAAAACAGCATAAAACGTCCAAGGATTTGCAACTTCTGTTTTTTTTTTTTTTTTTTTTTGTTTTTCCTTCAAAGCAATAAATTGCGCAAAAGAAATTTATCAGTGTTAAACTTAGCTGACATTTTATAAATTCACTCATTTCCTTTTTATAAATTCAATTTTAGTTCAGGAAATTGAAGGAAGGTGGGTAAGCGAGGCAGCGTAAAGTCTTTTCCTGGTCTCGAAAAAAGGAAGTTATGACACTGGGAGAAGGAGCAGCTAAAAACCACTATCTTGTTGTACCTTGACTTGCCCGTCCCTAACGTAAATCCTGGCTACTCAGAGTTCTAAGATTATTTTTTTTTTCAAAAAAGGGAAGAAAAAGTGAGTGATACGGCCGATGGGGGAGGGGAGGAAGGGAGAGTTAAAAAAACCATTTGTACTGAAAAATTGTTGGATTGTTGACCCACCGAACTTCAAAAAATTTACAATGTGGCCCTTGAGCAAAAAAGTTTGGAGACCCCTGATTTAAAGTATTAAGTGCAATAAATAAACTACATTTATTTTACTGTCATCCTCACTGGAGTACTTTAAAAGGGCCATGTTGTCTTTTTCCATTTGAGCAGACTTTTCAAGGTGCATCAATAAATTCTTTTCATCCCATTGAATTTCTGATTTCAGCTTATCACGCTTTTCCAATTGTTCGGCAATACGAGTCTATAATGAAATAAAAGTTAAATTAGTCAGAATTAGGTTTATCTACATTCCCAGAACTTTGTTCAAAGAGCAAAGTTTTAGTTAGAATTCCCAACTATTTACGTTGCAATGAAAAGTAAATATAATGCAATGAAAGCAAAAATAAATTTTAAAAATATTTCATTATTCTGGATAGTTTTCGCTGCTATTTCTATGCCTTTTGTTGATTGAAGAAATCGATTTAAACAATACATCCAAACCTATTTTTGTGCAGTCTTCTTTTTTTTGTGCAATTTTTTTTGTGCGAATTTTTTTGTGCGGTGCATGAAGATTATTCATAAAACGAGCGGAAATCTATATACATAAATGACTACTTCTGTATGTAAGGATGTCCGGGGTAAACTTCAAAACCACTGGACCGATTTTAACCATTTTTTCACCACAGATAGCTACATTATCAGGAAGCAACATAGGCTAATAGGCTATAATTTATTTCTAAAAAACTTAGTTTAAAAAAGTTAGGATGGAAAACAGTGTTTCATGTAATTTCCCCATTGAATGATTAAATATAAAACCCATTGTTACAAAAATTCGTTGCCTTACAATTGCAATAGTTACAGTAACCATAATGAAAATTTTAAATCAATGCTTCTCCGGAGCAAACATGAATTTAAAGTCATTTAAATATTTGGAAACTACTTTTTGCATACCAAGGAAAACATAGTAGACAGTTTTTTTAAAAATGTGTGTATACTATTTAATTAAATAAACAAAGCGCACGGTTTTTTTTAGTGATCTTTGTTTTTGTTAGTTTATATTTTGGAAACTCTTCAAATTTTTACATGCTTAAATGTCGTGCTTTCGTTTCTAACTGAATACTGTTTCGTTCTTTATACGTATTGCGATTTTGCTTTTATGGGTAAGGAAGAAGCTCGATTTTTAATCACATCAAAGCCGTGTGCTTTGAGTTCTTTCAGTTAAAATAGAAAATGAATGAAAGGAGCAATTGTTTCTTACAATTATTAGTGACCCAGGCAACGCCGGGTATTTTTGCTAGTTATTTACAAAACGAGTGCGAGGTAGTATCTTCAAGTGACGACAGGGGCATCCCGATGGGAATTCACTGTGACCTCTCAAAAATGACTTTATTCGGGAAATTTTTCGGGAGTTGGCAAAATTATCATCACTATTTTTATTTTGATTCATTTGAAGATAACTTTTTGGATTATTTTCTA
The DNA here is from genome assembly GCF_026930045.1 of Uloborus diversus. Taxonomy (NCBI): domain Eukaryota; kingdom Metazoa; phylum Arthropoda; class Arachnida; order Araneae; family Uloboridae; genus Uloborus; species Uloborus diversus. The sequence continues at coordinate 66,596,453 of NC_072732.1, read as the reverse complement.
CGTAAGACTTTTTTTATGTGGTCCTTAACCACCGTATAAAAAAATATTTTTTAACCGTGTTGCGAAAACAACTTTTTATGGTAGCTATTCATGAAGTTTCGAACAATTTTTTTTATGCGGTCCCTATCCACCGCATGAAAACATGTTTGGGTGTAGTGATTTTATTTTTCTTTAAACGCATTAAAAAAAAAAAAAAGGTAGGTGATTCTGATGTTGCAATTCTTATGATCATTTATCTGTTTTAAATTTTCATTCACAATGCAATACAAACCTAATAGCACAATAGAAAAAATAACGCAAAAGAAAAAAAAAATTTTTTGGAATGTCAAAACAAGACATTAAACAAAATTCATCAAAATTTAAAATAGTCCTACAAAAGAAGAAATCAAGCCGTTAAACTAAAATAATGCCAAGTAAGTGCAACAAGCCATTAAACAACATTAAAACCATTAAAATATGAAGTAATCTGATAGAATCAAATTAAAAGAAATAAGAAATCAGAAAGTCTAACCTCTCTCAGTTTTTCTCTTTCTTTTAGAGTCTTTATTTCTTGATTCACTATCTTTATTTCATGTTGTAGGCGGCTGCATTCTCTTTCCAATACTTTATAAGCATGCACTTCCATTTCCAATTCATGTTCCTTTGTTCTATACATTTGCTATGAAGAGGGAGAAAAAATATGTATATTTTAACGGTTAGATGAATTTATATAGTTTTATTACTCAAACAGATTGCAAGAAATTACTTGTTTGAAACTTAGAGTTTGGCGTAACTCATCAATGTGCTCTCTTGTTTGCTTTGCAAGACCAATATTATTCTGCACAATAATTTTCAATCTTTCCACTTCAATCTTTTTCTTTCTCAACTAATAATAAAATGCATACAAAATATAAGACATTAAATAAAATTTTAAGCTAGAAGAAACAACTGCTATAAATACAAACAGGGACTGATTTACGGCAGGGCATTCGGAGCCCGGACTCAGGGCACCAAAGGAAAGGGGGCACCAAATTTCTCTCATCATTTTTTTTTTTTTCATTTTTTAAATTTTTTTAGGGACTAGTGTTCGGGGCCTCTAACTAAAGGAAACAAAAAAATTTTGTCATTTGATAATTTTTTTATTAAATGAAAGCATGGAGAACGATCATTTTCGCTATTGAAAAGAATTAAGTGTCCTTTGCGTACTCTTATTTCTGATAGTAACTTATCTTTATTAGCTCTGTTATCAATAGAAGGAAGTTTGACCTAAAACTTGATTATGAGGACATTATAGATGAATTTACAACAAGAAAACAAAGGAGAAAATATATAAAGAATCATTGATGAGCAGAAAGCACATTATGATTTACCTTTACCATTTGTATCACAATTTTTCCATCTGCGACTGTAAAAAAATTTCTAACATGAAAACCATAAAATTATTTTAGATTTATATTAAATGATTTCTTTGCAAAACATCTTAATTATTAACTTTTTTCGTATGAAATCGATATTTAAAATTTTTCTTTCTATCAAAATAATATCCAACACTTACCTTCATATTTTTTGTGTGTGTATGGGGGGGGGCAACATATCTGTCAGTGCCCGGGGCACCCAGGTGTGTAAAACAGTCCCTGAATACAAAGACAATAAATTCCCAGCCAGCAAGAACAAACATACTAGTGATGTGCCGGATCGTTAAAAAAGTAGATCCTCGGATACGGATCATTAGTGTCAAGATCCGCGGATACGGATACGGTCCTCAAAAATTCTTTACACAATTCAACTATCCAAGTGTAAAATTTGTTACGGAAGGTATTCCCGTCAGGGTATTGGCACTGTTTCTTCAAAAAATGTCATTTACGTCGAAAATATACTCAAGACTATGATTTACTCTTTAAAGAAATCTCCGTTAAAATTGAGGAAGAGTTGGATGGAATACTAGACGTTAAATCCCGGTTATCACAAATTTGCCATTTCAACTGCGCTTGCGCGCGGACTTAGCTTTTTGAGCTTTCTGTTTTAAGATTTTGTGTTGCTTGTTTATATTTAGGATGAGCGAGAGTCCCACCAAATTAATGAATGCGATTAGAATATTTTCACAGCGATTTCATGATATATTATATGAAACTACGGATATGAATAGCTGATAATCTTAAGAAAAAAATGACATTTCAATATTTATTGGTTTGGAAATATTTATTTAACATAAATGTAAAACACGTTGTGTACTTCAAAAATGATTGCAATATTAGTACAGAAATCCGTCTTTTGCGGATATTTTACGTTAGGCGTAAACAACTTAGTGTTATACATTTTCATTTAGGTTGAGGGTTCGGCTTTGTATTAGAAGTGATGCTGCAATTCTAGTACGCTCTTCTGAGGTTAAAAATTTGGTCCTGAAAAGGGACAGAAAAATCAGACACCGTATCCATTAATAATTAAGACGCAAAATTCAATCTTTACCGAGGCCTAAAAACTAAATCAGAGAAAACTTTGTGATTTCTAATTTTTATCTGTTGCTATCTTATATTTATTAACAAATTTAAAATGTTGGTAATTAAATTGAGCAAGATTTTTGAAATCAGTTAAGTCCGCGCGCAAGCGCAGTTGAAATGGCAAATTTGTGATAACCGGAATTTAACGTCGAGTGGATGGAATGGGTCCGCGCTGCATTAATGCTTAAATAGAATGAAAAAAAATTTCTAGCCTGCTTGGTAGATCTAGGATACAGGAGCAAGACTGTAAAGTTGCTAATGGACAGGCTAGAAATAATTTTTCGCATTTTATTTCAGCATAAATGCAGTGCTGACCCATTCCACCCAACTTACTCCGACCGACGAAATAACAGAGCCGGAAACACCTTTACAAACAGTAAATAAAGAATTTATTTATTTATTTTTTTAATTTTTTTTTTTTAAGGATGCCGAGAAAAACCAAAATGAAGAATAACACAAAACCCAAATCAATAACAAAAACTAATATTAAATAAAAAAATTTAAAAAAAATATCTCAGAGGGCCGACCTTATATTAAGATGAATTTCGCGGGTCAGAACACACATTGTTAGTAAATATGAACTGACAGCAGATAGAAATTTTAAATCATTGAGCTTTTTCTCCTTATTTTCCGACTTTGAAATCGCCACCAATCACGCGTATAAAGGCTTAGAATTGCATTTAAAATTTACTTAACAAGGTTATAGCTCCTACTGTACATAACTTGGAAGTTCCAAACAAATATCAAACGCAGAAAACTTAATTCTTTCAATTAGGGCCAATATTTTTAACGTACGGATAAGTTTTTAACACCACAATTGTGAAAAACATTAAGTCGGTTTTAAATAATATCCCCGGTAATTAAAGTTCTACAAAAACGAGGCCAAGCTAAGAACACTTTCGATCAAGTCACCTTTTGAACGAAAGAAAAATATCAAAATCGGTTCATCTGTTTAGGAGCTGCGATGCCAGAAATAAACACACAGATGCACACTTTTAAAACTGATTACCCCTTCCTTTTCGCGTTGGGGATGGGGTGCAAATTGACTTCGGAAATGATGCATTATAATTTAAATGGGGAATAAAACCTAATTTAAACGGAATTTAAGTTTATTTTATTCAAATATTTAAGAATTTTTAGAATAGATAAGATCCATTTAAGATCCGTCAAAAAAGTAACGGATACGAATACGGATACGGATCTTTATTTTCCCTCGGATATCCGCGGATACGGATACGGATACGGATATCCGGAACATCACTAAAACATACCTCCTCTTCTAGTTTTCTATTTTCCTCATCTGCAACGGGAAGTTCTGGTTTATTTAGCCACACAAGATCATTTCCCTGCAAATCAACAGAAGTTTCGAACATTTCAGGGTAGTTGGCCTGCATGATTTTTTTCCCAATTAAAATTGTAAAATCAGATTTAAAAACTTCTTTCAAACAGCTGAATAGTCTGTTGCTATCATGGTTGCTATAGTAACGTAATCAAGCTGTTGCCAAAAGTATTTTTATGTTTTATGATAAGAATTTTCGGTATATCGCTTTATTCCCTGAAAGGTGAGAGAAAACCGATTTTGTAAAGAATTTCTCTCATCAAAAGTTATTTCAGTAAATATGTATTCATTTTTATCAGTAGAAATTTTATTACTTTTTTCATTCACTGAAGCTACTTCAACTTTACTTTTCGGCCAAAAAAAAAAAAAAAAAAAATCGCTGACGCTTGAAGATATAAACATAACACGTTTGCGGCAATTGTAAAAAAGTATGGTCATTTTTTGATTAATTCCCACAGAAAAACTTTTTTTTACAACATTCAAAACGTAATAAGGTCGTACAAAGCTATGCAAAGTATTGTGTTTACTAATTACACCTTGGCAAGTTATTTCATTGACTTTTAAAATCTGTATATTAGCTTAAATGTTCTTTTAAATACATTTCTCTGTACATAAATTTCGAAAATGTTACAAGATCTACCAAGTATCAACAAATAAAACTAAACTTTGGTCATTGATCTTTTCTCAGCAAAGACCGGCTTATCATGAAGATGTTATAATTATGTCTTTCCCCCACCCACATGAGAGGAGAAAATATAGTAAATAAACTTTAATTTTCGACTTGGAAAAAAAAATCAGATAATGCATCGTTTTTAAAGTGTATAATTAGTTTAAATTCCTTCCATTTGTATAAAGTTTCTAATTTTTCGTTGATTGTGATTCATTAATAAAACTGCTGAATCGTCGATTTGCCTTCAGACTTCCGACATTCTTGAGCCATAGGCGGATTTAGAACTGAGTTCCTGGGGGGGCAGCATTTTTTTTTTTTTTTTAGCATTATCAGTTGTATTGATTACAACTGGCTGGATTTAGACTTAGCATGCTTCTAAGCTTTTTCAGGGTTTGGGTGTCTTTAGTAGTCTGGTCAACTTTTCTATCGGTGGGAAAAAAGGCCATTTTTTAAAGTCCCCCTCCCCCCATGCATTACACATAAGGTCTAAGATGGAAAATGGAGTCCTTTTTAAGTAGGGGATAGAATATGTAAAATTGTCGGGGGTGCGGGGGTTCCTCCCCCGCAGGAATTTTTGTAAAATAGATACAAAATTCTGCATTTTGAAGCCCTAGAAGAGGTAATTGGAACTACTGAAATCTCGGAGACAGATAGCAAAACACTCTTTTGCAAATTATGATAATACACAGTAAAAATTGTTTTCGGATTGACAAATCAATTACAGCAGTTCTCAGAGAGAAAAAGCGAGAAAGAATAGAAGATTATGCATTGGTTTTTGCTTACTTTGGCTGTCGGTTCAATTCAACCAGTTTTTGATCACGCCTCCAACCCACCGACAAATACAACAATGAATTAAATACAAAATGATCAAGTAAAAAATGCTTTAAAAGAAATGGTGTATAGATTTAGAAAATAGGCCCAATTGGACGATTCATAATTTATACACTTGATAAGAAATAAAGTTGAAGCACTTTGCTTAGGAATTTCTAAGACTCATCTAATCCGTTTCAAGGACTCGAGAACAGTTAAAATTATTTAAGGCACTTAAATTGGCCTTTCCAGTCTCTGAAATTTAGTACTTGATTGTACTGTTTTACAGTATTGTTCTAACTTTATAAGAAACAACTATTTTAAGTTTGGGATCTCGGTGGCCGAGCGGTATTGCTCAGGTTCGATTCCCGCCTAACTGTCCTGGGTGTTCTTCTGATTTCCTTGTATTGTAATAAATCTGAATTGTGCTATCTGTCTTATGTGTCTGAGCAAAAGTCGGAGTTCCACCTAAAATGGGGCTCAGTCAAACGGAAGCCGCTCATATTAGCCTCAAAAGTTGATTAATGCCTTTGTTATTCATTACCTTGGGTGCTCCAAGGGGCATCAGGAACAACAACATTTTAAGTTTAAAAGAAAAAAAAACTATTGATTTCTCATTACAACAACTTTTTATTTTCAATTACAAGTAGGGCAAAAAAGAGGGAAAAAAAAGAGGTAGTGCTTTTTTTTTTGTTTGTTTCCTTCTGGGCTGAACAGATTAACAATATGCAGAAGAAGTGAGATAAATGCAAGTAATACAAAATAATTTCCAAAATCTACTGCATTCGGGATTAAACAAACAGCAATATATGAAACATGTGAGTCACAAAAATTTATCTTAAGTAATATGCTACAGAAACGTGAGAACCATGATTTTTATATTTTTGATGCAAGATGTTTCAAGGAACTAAATTTGACACATTTTGGCATTTCTCTCCCCCCTCCCCCTTCATTTGTTATAATTTTTTAAATTTATGGTTTGTATCCACACTTTCCAAAATTTCAAGGTTTTCAAGCACTTTAAAATGGAATTTATTTTTTCAAGTACTACTTTTCCTTTTCTTTAAAGAACAAATCATGAAATTTTCCGGAGTTGGGGGCCTTCAACAAAGCGGGTGCCCTCAACTATAGCTTGTTTAGTTTATAGGTAAATCCAGTTTTTTTTTTTTAAATCTTTGTTTTAGTTTACAATTTCTTGAAACAGCCGTTGATTATTTTAAGTATAGCGGCTGATTACTTATATTTTCACTCATATACTTGCTCTAATGGTTTTCAATTCAAAGTAGTCGTTTTCAACACATTTCATCAACCCGGTAACAGCTTTACTCTTTGTAATGCAGTGTTTGGTGCCCCCCCCCCCCCCCCATCAAAAGGACAGTCGCTGTTCTCTTCATTTTCACTTCTGAACTTTCAAAAAAAGAAAAAAAAAATCATGATTTTTTCTTTTCACATTTTTGAAGGTGCGTTGTTACCATGTATAAAGTCCTCCCAAGACTGGGGGGGCATTGACCCCCCTCGCCCCCCCATAAATCCGCCCATGTCTTGAGCATAAACATTTCTGAATACTTTTCGAATCAGCCAGTTTTGTTGTTGAAATTCGAAAAACTTCTGTATTTAAAATGAAGGTTTCATTAAGCATGTTTTTAATTCCAAGTTTAACATAAGTCATTTTTGTTACAGAAATTCATGCATTTGAAATTTGACCTGAAATCAAGATAAGTTTTTTGTATCAGTGTCATGCCTCCTCGAAATCGCCAGCATGCAAAATTTAAAAGGGAGGTGAAGGATGTGAAACCAGAACACATGGAAGTTTCATCTGATATGTAAGATGGTGTATCTGTTACTATGTTGATTTATGTTATGAAATTTGTGGTTTGGAAATTCAATGAAGAAAAGTTTTGGAATAATTTTAAGAATGAAAGGAAAGCAAAGAAGGGATTGGGGAAACATATGATATAGGTAAATTGTGAGGCTGTGTATTGTGAGGCTCTCCGTCTTCACACTTTTATATGGCCATGGCCATATTTAAATTTTTATGTATGTGTATGGGGAAACATACATTATAGGTGAATAGTAAGGCTGTCCTATTGAGTACTCCCTGTCCTCACACTTTTATATGGCCATGTATGAAATTTTATGTATTTGTACGCAGTAATTGTGTATGCCATAAACAGGGCTTGTTGACTAAACCAGCTTATTTAGAATTATGATTTAGATCAAGAGATTAAAAGAAAAAATAACTTTATTTTATTTTAAAATTGATTTGCAGTTTTAAAATGTGTTATTAGATATAGGAAATGTGTTGCAATTATATCCTTAGCTTCAAAAACAGTTAGCAAAGGGAAATAATTCCCTCTTTTTGTCTTGCTTGTTTGTGTGTAATTTCAACTTCCCCTAATATATGTTTTGGAACTTTAAAATATTATTTTTATTCCTTAAAAGTCAAATAAAGAGGCTAGTAAGAATATGCAGTTCTTTGTACACTGGTACAAAGTAATATGGCAGTATACTAAATGTTCAATCTGGGACTTATGTTAAAAATAAGCATGAAAAAAGAAACTGACCTTGTAATTTTAAAACAGTATTTAAAACAAAACTGCTTCTTATAACCCATTGTAGATTATATATTTTAACCCTTAATGTTTATGCAGTATTTAGAGAAATTATCAGGTTTTCTCATAAAGTGCATGAATATGTTGATTCAGACTCCTTTTTTTATTTGGTTTTTCAACTCCTTTTAAATAATTCCCGGAACTTTTAAAACCATCTCAAATGTTTCTTACTTGTGTCCCTGCTGCACAAACTTCTTTAGCATAGCTGTTCTTGGCAGCAAAACTGATGTAACTTAAAGATGCAGCATTGAAGAAAATAAAGGTTTTACCCAATGTTACTTTCAATCAGGTTTCGTTGATTTAAATCAAACCATTATGGGCAGTTCTCAAAAGATGGGAGCAAACACAGACCTCAACTTTGTAGCTTCAGCACCAAATAACTTTCATTTTAATTAACTCAAGAATTTTTGAGTTAAATTATAATACTGTATAGAGACAGGAATTGACATAAATTATGGAAAAAAAAGCTCTTCAAATGCCCTTAAAAAATATTTTCTTTGCTAAAAGGCACAATTTTGGACATACCAAAATGTTAACTGAGCAAATGTACCATTAAAAAAATTTTTTTTAAATTGTTTCCATACTTTTCAAAAAAAAATTAAAGGTATGAATCTTACACTGAATAATTTTTTGTTAATATTTTACACAAATAACAAAAGTAAAGACAGATTATTTACTTCGTAAATGACTTTAGAAAAAAAGTAAGTTTGAAATTTGATGCATGTCCAAAAGTTACGATCTTTGCAATGCTATTATTTGAGAACTAAGTATATGATGTTTTCGTTTTAAAGGTATTTATCGATCCTCAGAGTCAATTTTTAATGGTTTAAAAGTGTTTTCATAAGCTTTTGTGCAGCATCTTAGAAGAAAAATGATTTTTCTTAAACATACATGTGAGATGTCCAAATGGCGTTACGATCTTGATGCCGATAATTCAGTCCGTTTATTCATATTTTTTGATAATCCACTGTCTTCTAACTTCAATAAAAAAGGTTATTATAATGTTATATTTTTTAATCCATTGGTATTTTGCATAATTAATATGTTACACATTGAACAATACATAAATTACAGTAGAAACATGGCTGGTTATGATCGTAACGAAAGCCATTTTGCACTAAAATTGCCAAGCAAACCTCCGTTGGCGACAACACAAAAGGTTACCAGAGGGGAATTCCAGTTTGACAATTGTAGTTTATTGTTAGCTGCACTAGTTTTGGCGACTTTATCACCTGCGCTAGCAATTCCCCCCCCCCCCCTTTTATTATTTTAGATTTTTTTTTCTCTTCTTTATTTTGGAAACATAATTTAACGATCTCCAAATAGAAATACGAATTTCTTTTTTCAATAATTTTTTTTACACAGCGTTTTAATTCTTATGACATTAGAAAAAATATTTATTTTTGAAACTGATGATGTCACTTTTTACATTTGTATTATTTTTAATTTGAAGCTTTTTTTTACCTTTCATAAACCTCTTCAAAATTATTCCAAAACTTTATTATATGTAAAGAGCAGTATGTATAGCCATTCAAGTACTTCATTAATATTCTCTTTATTATTAAAATGCAAAATTCAAAAAGTAGTAAATAAAATTTTCATTGGAAAAGTTAAAAATCAGATTAACAATTGTCAAAAATGGTGAAACTTACATTATGATGATGTTCAAAATCCGTTACCTACAGGACAACAATGTCCAAACTCTGTTACCTACAGACTGCTGATTTAATTTGCTAATTAACAATTTTTACAAATACCTGCTGTCTTTTCATGTTCATATATTGTGTTCTAGGTATGCATACTATAGAATAAAAGCAAAATAGATGTCAAATTTGAAAATTCTTGAAATTGCTCAAAGTTAACTTTTTTGTTCCCACCTTTTGAGAACTGCCCTTATAGATTGAGATCTCCTGTCTTTTAAGTGTTAAATTTTCTTGTATTTGTATTAGTTTTGTTTACAACAGGGTATGAAAATTGCTGAAATTGCCAAATGACCCGTAAAGGGAAAAAAAATAGGATTCCAAAAGTATTCTGTACTACATAAAAAAAAGAAAGAAAAGTAAATTAGAGACTTGTTTCCAATTTCTTTTCATTCGAGTCCTCCAACAAGTGAAAGTATTGCATGTTAAATAATATTTCTATATCCTCGCCTCAGAGCAACAGTAAGACATCTAATCTTAGAAACAACAGTAAGATATCCTAATGTTGTTCTGAGGCGACAATACGTTGTCATATAAATTGAATTCTTATAACAGTTTTCGACATAATCATTAGAAAATGTGTTTTTTTTCCCCCCAGGAAACTTATTGCAGATTGGAAACCTCATAAACCATGGGCACCATCTCCTTATACTGCATTCAAAGTTTTGTTGTCAGCTCGTCTTTGTGCTGCAGTTTGGAGCAATATTTCCGACTGTGATGAAGTCTTCAATTATTGGGAACCTGTAATTATAAATCAAACATTAGCTTATCTTTATGTAGCAAATAAAAGTTATATTTCCCATTTATGCATAGAAAAATTATACACAAAAATCTCAAGAGAAAATTTATCTTGAATGGATTTGATAGTTAACAAAGTTCGTACGGGTCATGGAAATCCTGGAAAGTCATGGAAAAAAAATAAGCGAATTTCAGACCTGGAAAAGTCATGTAAAATTGAAATTTTCATCGAAAGTCATGGAAATTTATTTCAAGTCATGGAAAAATGTCCTGGACAAAGAGAAAGTAACAATAACTAAAAGAGCATTAGAAATCTTGAGTTATTTATCAGTATAGCACATAAAAGCTATTAAAAGTGAAAAATTGAATGATCCCAAAATCAAATCTGAATTTTGAAATCTCATTGCATCCACCTCTGTCGCAGCCGCTTGCCTTTTTTTGCGATGTGATTTTACTGCTTGGACATCTCTTATTTTGAATAAATTGTTATTTTCAACACTTCTTATGTTTCATATTCTGTAGTAGCAAACTTGCACGTTCTTGGTTTTGCCACGCCCACTCAAAAAAAGCAATTTAATTGCATCCGAGTTCGATTCCATCACTCGTAAGACCTTATTTATTAAATTTATCAGAGTCAACCTAAATTGTTGAAGGTTTTAGAAAATAAAAATTTTTAGTCAGGCGATAGAATACAGAAAAGGGAATTTTAAAAACAGTAGCGCCCAACATACGGCCCGCAAAACTAATCCATGCGACCCACTACTATGCTCAATGTCATGAATCAAACATGGTCTGGAATTTCTGAACCTATTTATTTATATACATTTGAAAATGTGCAAATAAGTAAACGAAACAAGTATACTTTCGAATGAAAAGATTGATTCATTACTGAATGGTTTTTTCAAAAAAGATCTGGTTTAGAAACATAAAGAACTAAATTATGTGGATGATTAAATGCTCTGTTGACACTAAAAGGCAACTTTTGAAGCAAATTAATTGAAACTCAGTGATGACTCATTCAACCTTTGTCTCATTCAATATCATTCTGCCTGTTTATAAAAAAAATAGTGCTAGACACTTAAGCATCATCATATTCATTTCACTGCATTTTTACTTTACTAAAACTTATATGACGTATGCAAATAAAAAAATAGTTGAGTTTTTTAAGTATAAACTTATAATTTTTCATTACAAGTCAGTACTCCAATAAGGCTGTGGTATTCATACAGACATTTTGCTAATGCTCATTTCCAAAAATTAGCAAGTTTGCAATTAAATAATTCTATTATCTTAGTATAACAAGTCATGAAAATTTTCATTGAAGTCATGAAAAAGTCATGGAATTTTTTCATCCAAATAGAGTATGAACCCTGAGTTAATGAGTAAAAAGCATGGAGGTTGAGGCTACTTATGTCACTGAATGTACCATTCAATTAGTTAAATTGTGACAGGAACACAGAGGTCTTTATTTCCCCTGACCAATAATCTTTAATTTTTTTTTTCTGGTTTTACATTTTTGTTTAGGAAAAAAATATGCTGTTTGTTTCCTTGAAATGCTTAAGTAAAGTACTATTACAAGACTATCATATATTGTAAATTTATTTTTGTTTTTATTGCTTGTTTAATTTTGAAAAATTGCAGATGAGCATCAGGGCCGGATTTGGTGGAGGGCAGGCAGGGCTACTGCCCCGGGGCCTCCACAACAAAGGGGCCCCACACAATAAAATTTTTACAAAATATCCTAACTTTATCCTAACTTCCAAAAATATCGGATATATACATATAGATCAAAATATTCGGATATGTATCAAAGTATCGGATATTTTGGAAAATATGATGATCTTTTCGAACCCTGATTAGGGGCCTCTACTCCTTCGTTGCCCCGGGGCCTCCACACTCCCAAATCTTGCCCTGATGAGCATAAAATTATGTTCAAACCTGTATAATCAACTGTAAGCTAAAAATATATGTATAGTCATGGTACTATGAAATTGTCAAAAAATATATTTGTGTAGCAGGGGGAATTAGTGCCCGAACGTCGTTCCGGGGGGCGGCTTTCTGAGATAATGTTCTTTTCACATAAAATTAGTCTTGCCTCTGGATTCAATTGCATTCAGGTTATCGAAAAACTATGAATTTATCCCTGCCATAGAGATACATTTGAACTCTCTTAATACAGTTGCGCCTCCTTATAGCGAAGCCGAAGGGAACAAATAAAATTTCATTATATTATTTAAAATTTTTTTTTTTTAATTTAAATTTTGATTTTATAACGCATTTGTCATACTACTCCTTGCAAATGAAATTTCATCAAAATTATAAAATACTAGCTAAATATGATACGTAAAACAGCCGAAAATAAAATGTTGATATTACTTTTTCAAAATTTTGTGATAAAAGATAAATAATGGGAAAAAAAGCCAAAAACTAGACATTTTCGGTAAAATATGTTCTTGTTCATATTTCAATAAAATATAGCAAATATACTTCACAAAACTAACCAAACAGAAAAATCTTTCAGAACAAAATGTTAACAAACCACTTAAATATTTGGCATAAAATTTTCAGCAAATTTAAATAATAATTTGATTCCAAGGAACAGTTTAAATTTTGTAATTATGTTGAAAATTAAGTTTTGAGAAAATCAACATTTTTTCTTTTACTATTGCAAATTTCATTATTGAATAAACAAATTAATTTTTAATACAAATTCACCACAAATAAGGTCTTATGATTCATTTGAAATGGTATTAGTATTAAAAATTAAAACGTCGTATGCATATTTTACTCATGCATTTTATATGCATTTTTCAGTAGCAAAAAATTGGTGTGGCTCCCACAAAAAGTGTCACAACTTCACTAGTTTTCCGCAAATTGAATTCTTTTTTTTTTAAACGGTTCAGCTAAAGGTTTGGTTTTTAGAAATATAATGGATGAAAAACCGTTTGTTTGACCAATTTTTACTCATCTGAAAGCCCCTTATTGCACACGATACACAGTAAAATGTGTAGGGAAATTGAAGCTATTGTGTTATAGCCATAAATATTGCTACGTACGGTTTTGTTATAAACGGGCATAACTGTATAACCAAGATTAATTTGAAAGTACCTGGAAAATGAGCATTTTATTAGTTAGGTGGGTTTTTATTTTATTATGCGAGACATCTCACACATAATGTCTGCATTTAACCTAGTAGTTGAACCTTGTAAAGATGAATGTTTTTAGTATGTAAATTTGTTTTGCATGGTCTTTGTTTAGTCTTTTTCCAAATACTCTCTGTGAAGCTATTCGAAATTATCTTCTGATCTTTGTGTTTACATTAGAAGTCTAGATATCTCATAGAAATGAAAATAATTTAATAGCTTTTGTTTTTGCAGATGCATTACTTGCTTTATGGTGAAGGATTCCAGACTTGGGAGTATTCTCCATTGTATGCCATTCGTTCTTATGCATACTTATGGGTTCATGCTCTTCCTTCATATTTATATAGCACTATGCTTCAATCTAATAAAGTAAATATGAATTGTGTTGTTTTATTACCTCAGAATATATTTACCAAATTTGCATCATATTATTTTTGTTGCAATAATATTTTTCTCTTATTTTTAGGTATTAGTTTTTTATTTCCTGAGGTGTTTATTGGCTTTCTTCAGTGCTTTATGTGAAGTTTATTTTTATAAGTAAGAGTTTATTTTATCTTTTTTTGCATTTAATTAAAATTTGAAGATTTTTAAAAAATAGTTTGACACTTTCTAACATTTTAACATTTTGGATATTCATGTTTTGTTGGAAGATTTATAAAATTTACTGTGTGTTCATTCAGAGTTGATAGGTAAATAGAGTCTAGCATAGTTGCTCTTGATTCTTGTTGAATTTGGATTCTTTACTAATTTTTTTACTGTAGAGAGACTTTATTTTTATAATTGCAAAGTTTCATATAATATTTTGCAAACTCTTTCTACTTATTTCAGATCCATATGTTATCATTTTGGACCATGCATCGGTCGGCTAGTGCTTCTATTTTTTACAGTTGGCTCTGGGCTGTTTATCAGTTCCACTGCTTTTCTTCCAAGTACATTTTCCATGTACCTTTCATCTGTTGCATTTGCTGCCTGGTTCATTCAAAAATATGAAGTAAGTACAAAACTTCATTTTTAGTTAAATTTTAGCTTATTAAATGATGGCTTTATTTTTTATAAAATAGGTAGATTTACATTGCTTTTGTATTTCTATACAGTCAAACTCTCTTAATGGAATGCCCAATTTTCCCCAAAAATTTATTTAATAGGCAGAATATTCCATTATCCGGGATCAAAATAGCAAATTACGCTGGTTTGGAACACTAAACATTTATTACATTAAGCAGGATATTCTTTTAACCTATATTCCAATAATCGGGCTCGGTTGTAGTTTCTATTTTGGTTAATTTTTGAATGTGTTGCTGTAAATCTAGTCTTGATGTATAAAATTTATAAAAATATTCAATTACAGTAGTGCTAGAGTATTGCTCAATGTGATTGTGGTTAATGTTATCAATCGCTTATTGTTATCAAAATCACTTGGCCCCAACTTTTGCTATTTATTTCAATGTTAAATTTATTGCTTTATATGATCATTACATTGTTTAATATTATCAGTACAATGTTACCATAGATGGTGTTTGAAATGATCAGAAGCTGATTTGCCTATTCAAAATTTTACAAAATAGTTAACAAACTAGAAGTGATGGAAAATCTGTCATATGTAATATCTCAAGAGTTCAATTCATAGATGGATCAAAATATCAATGTAGCTTCCATATTAAAGCAATTAGAAGTTTGGTAGACTGTTATAGGAAAACTGATGGAAGCTAGAACTGATGAGTCAGATGAAGAATGCCTTCTTGTTTCGCCAAATGGTAAAAAATACTGAACTGAGCATTAAAAGTAAAAATAAAAAGGTGACATGTGTCCCCTAAAATTTTATTATCAGAACTATTAAAAATATCCTTCTATTCTCATTTTATTTTAATGAATAAAAACCTTCCATTTTTGCTTTAACACAGATTTATTTCGCTTTGAAAACAGTTTAAAATCCAAGAAGTAAGAGTGGTCTTGAATAGTATAAGAAGTGAGGAGGATAGTCATAGTTAAATTATATTGCTACTTATTTATTCTTTCTGAAATACTTGAGATGATAATTCAAAATATACTTTGATTAACTTTCTCCAACATTTTGATTAGTTACCTGATTGGCAAATTCATTAGTGATCTGAGTTTCTAACTAGGAAGTTTTTTCCCATAGAGAAAATTTTAATAGTGTGATGGACTTATAATTATGAACATCAATTTGAAAAATAATAATATTATACCAAGTTTAACAACATTCAAAACTGCACAGTTGTGGTTTTTTTCTAAGAAGTTTCTTAATGCACTATCAGTTCATTTTTCCTGCTTATTTAAATAGCTCCCCCACTGTGGACATTCTGGAAATTATTTTCATACAAAAGTA
The DNA here is from genome assembly GCF_026930045.1 of Uloborus diversus. Classification (NCBI taxonomy): domain Eukaryota; kingdom Metazoa; phylum Arthropoda; class Arachnida; order Araneae; family Uloboridae; genus Uloborus; species Uloborus diversus. The sequence goes on along the minus strand of NC_072732.1, from coordinate 66,580,617 downwards.
TTATTTTTGAGATGACTGCTTGTATAATAAGTAATTGTAGCCATGCCTTCGGATTCTTGAATCAAGAGCTTTTAAATCTGTAATTGCTTTAGATTATATCGATTATGGGGAACAGCTATAGAATTTTCAAATACTTCATTTCCCAGTGTGATGCTTTTGTTGACTACTTGAAGAAACTTTTCAAAAAATGCTACTTTTTTAAGTAAATAAATTCTCACAATAAAGAAAAAGGGAAAATCCTTGTTTTCACTGACAAAAAGTTTACAGCTTTAAAAAAGATTTCAAAATAAAAGAAATTTGATTCTATTTTCAGAAAGTTCATCTTGATTGATTACAAAGCATTTCAGAATAACAGAATTGGCAAACCAAATGAATTTAATCCTATGTTATTATTTGCTCTGATGGTAAATTGTCTTCACTAATGCATGCACTTGTTCTTAATAAATTTGCAACCTTATTTTTTCATGCCTTTCTTTTTAGTTTGAAAATTATACGATTCAGAAAACAGGAGCAATCTTTTGCCAAAATAATGATAAAATAGAGTGCGTTATTTTTATAATATGTTTTGGAGTCTGCAATTAAATATATGATGTGCACCCTTTTATATAAGTAAAAATATGTTTAGTTTTTAAACAATTTTTTTATTTTTTAGATAGCTATACTTTCAACAGCTGTAAGTGCAATGATTGGTTGGCCGTTTTCAGTTCTATTAGGGTAATTTGAATTTTGAAATATTTATTTTTGCTTCAAGTTTTCTGCTAATGTCAAAAATGTCTGAACTTATTTTTTAAATTTTACTTTCATTTTCTTCAATTCATAATTATTTACTTTGAATGATTTTTGACCAGACTTTTTTTTATTTTTTTTATAATGTTTAAGGATAAATTTAAGTTAAAACAAACAGTTTGATTCAACAATATTCTTTGCGTGTTAAAAATATTCAGTGAAATTGCATTAAATATTTATGTAATCGATCATTTTAAAATTGTAAAATTTTCTTTTCAGATTACCTATAGCATTTGATATAATTGTGTTGAAGCGAAAATTTGTATTATTTGTGAAATCCGCTTTGGCTTCTTTATCTCTAATTATAGTAAGTGCATATTATAGCAAATTAAATAATGTTTGGTATGACTGTTGAGGAATTAATTACAAACCAATCTACCCTTGCTCTTGAATTTGTTCATGTGTTATTTATGTCTGAAGCATGCTTGTAAAACTAAACAATACAGATATCATAGGAATATTTTTGCAAAAAAAAAAGAAAGGGAACTCATCTTAGTACAAACCATCACAATATTTGCACATCTCTTGAGGTAGCTGCATTAAGAATGTCCGTTATGTTGAGAGGTTTCATTAATTGTTCAGCAATAACATTTTCCTTATTAGGCATCTGCTGTTATTCAAATATCAAAAAGGCCAGTCTTGTTAAATGCACTAAAATTATATATCAGGAAGAAATCAAGAGATGTTTTTTGGCTAGACTTAAAATGTAAAAGCAACCACAAAGTTTGGTTTATAAACTGCAATTTTGTTCCAATAGCACCAACAGCAGAGTCAGTGGCCATGCTTGAACTTTTAACCGGCCGTGGCAGTTTACCAAAGCATCTTCACCGTTTGAGGATTGTTGAGGGTCCCAGTTGTCCTCTTTGTAACTCAAATCAAGAAATGGACCTACGCCACCTAACCTGTATAACCTGTATTCATCTCTTGGCTAGTTTCAGATCTTAGAGATGTTATTAAATTACAGCCACTATCCGTTCTAGAGTTAAACATTAAATAGATATATTGTTATGAGCTACAGTTTTGTTCTATCTTTCCCATTTCTTGTATATGTTTCAATTTCGTGGTTAAGAGCTATAAAGTGTTGAATTATTCACATTAGTGCATTATTGTTTGTAAATAAATATGTTTTTTACTACCTTATTTAAAATTGTTGCTTTAGATTCCCTTGGTATTTATTGATTCAAAACATTTTGGGAAACTGGTACTTGCACCCTTAAATATTGTCTTGTACAATGTGTTTTCATCACATGGTCCAAATTTATATGGTAAGTGTAGATCTTTCCTATTTGCCTGAAAATTTGTCTTCTAATATATTTTTTGTTTCGACAGAATGATTTTTTTTCTTGACATGTTTTGATGAAATAGGAAATAAATAATTTAGCACTGCAAGTTAAAAACAATAAGAAAACTTTAAAATGCCTAACTTTTCAACTAACTCTGCCTTGTGTCATGTGTCTTAAACAAAACAATGTGAAATTTGAAAAGAAAAAAGAGTGGTCGAGTAAAAATCATACAGAGACTCATGACACAAGGGAGACGTAATAAAGGTGCTGGAAGTGTCCACCAATGACCTTGAGCCCAGTGGAGTAAAGATGAGTGGTGGGAATTCTCATTGTATAATCAGCTGTGATACAAACCAACTTTGCCAAGTTTCTCCTCCAGATTTATCACTCTGTGATTTCTTTTTGTGGAAGTCTCTTATAGGACAGATCCATAACAACTAAGTCTCACATGACTCAAAGTTCAAAACAACGTTTTCAGTTATCCAAGTCATTATCCTGCAAATCAAAAGTGACGTGCAATAATTCCTCAAAGTTAAAAGTAACACTTCTAGTTTACCCTGTACTTGAATTACAGTATAGCTTCGATTTAACAATACCTGATTTAACAATTTCCTCAATTGAATGATACATTTCACTGGTCAAGATTTGACTGCATTGAATGTCTATGCTCCTTGATTTAACATTATCCTTGATTTACGATAAATTTTTCCAGTCCCTTGACACAGGGTATATTCAAACATATTCTTTATTAGTGCCTTCAAATTTGTTTCTGTAAGTTTTATTTGTTTCATTTATCATTGCTAAAATATGTGTTTCATTTATTTAGGAACTGAACCATTTTCATATTATTTTCTAAATGGAATATTAAACTTCAACCTTGTGTTCATCTGTTCAATTGCAGCCCTACCCATAATGGTAATTCTTTAATAGCATTTAATCAGCAGGATTAAAATGAAAAAACAGTATGAATAAAGCACAAGTTGTTAAGAACAGTTTATCTGCATCTCAGATAACTGGAGCATTCTTCAATTTCTTGGCAATTAGTGTTTTATTGTTATTATTACTTTCATTTTAATCATAATTTAGCTGAAATCCTTTTTGATCATTTTTTCATTCAGATGTGTGTGTGTGATTAGTAATTATACATGATGCACTATTATTTTAAAAATGATTATCTTTTGCAGGCTTTTCTGCATCACTTTGAAAAATATAACAAAAAATCAACAAAAAGTCCACCTTTAATTCTCTGCCTAGCTCCTATGTACTTATGGATGTTTGTATTTTTCACACTTTCACACAAGGTAACTATTATAATATTTATGTTTCCATTCTTTTTGTATCCTATTGGTCTTGCTTTTGTTAAAAAATATCATTTTTAAATGGAATTTCTCCTTGTATTTATAACTGCTAATAACGTTGAAATAAGATTTGAGTTTTATATTAGCTTTGCATGTTAACTCAATAAGAAAGACTGAATTTCTTAACTCTTTGCATACAGCTTCTTCTCCCACGGACTTTTGCATGTTAGCTGTCATTTTTTTCATGAATTCTTTTTTACTAAAGTCGTTCAGTTAAAACAGATATAATAAATCATTTACCACTTTGTTTTCCTCAGGATTTTTTTCAAAAATAATTTTACTCTAAAATGAATAGACTACAACTATTATTTTGAAAGTTAACTGTTTTTGTTTAAGTAAATATAAAATAGTGAGTTAAATGTACTTAATAAGTACTTTTCTTAAATTCACAATCTAGTGACAAAAAATGTAAAAGTATATTTCCCGCAGACAGTGTGTTACTACAAAACAATGAGTTAGAAAAATGATGTGGTCAAAGCTAATGTTTATACCATCTTACCTCTGATAAGAGGGAAAAAAATCCGGTTTACAGGTGGAAACAGACGCATCTATTAGGTTTTAGGGATGACAGCTTTTGCAGATGTATGTTAGCCTCTAAATTAAGCAGTCACATTTGAAATTGACTGAGCACCCGCATATAATTCTTACTTTTCCAACCTTTTCAGATAGAATCGTCTTATTTGGACGTTTGTCAATTCCATATCATCTGTGGGCAGACTGTAATGGTCTGCAACAGCCACAAAATATGTTGTCATTGTTGCTGTTACTGTAGACTGTAGTTGTGGCTTTGTACCAAGAGAACGTTCTTGTTTCATTTTATATCATGATGCATTGAATGTGGTCTTCTGTATGACAATGATATTAAATGATCAACTATAATCAGGGGTGATTGTGTTCCTGTATTTTCATCTTGAATTCCGGTAGCTTCATCTTCGAAAATACGGGAACTCCTTTATTTTCAGAAAAACCCACTTTTGTAAAAATTAGGGTGATGTTTAATAAAACGCCTGAAGTCCTAATTGAAGACGTTTTGTTTGGTACAAAGTGTAAGCTACGGTCATGTTTTGCAAACTCTATGGTAATTATCAAAGAACAGCTGGGGTAGGGGATGGAAGGCTAGATAAGAAGAGGAAGGAGGGTTACTTGATAGAATATTTTTTCCCTTCAGGAAGGATTGCCGCAAACGATTTTCCTCCCCTGCTGAAGTCAACTGTTTTAACTTGTGGCTCCTGTATCTAAAAGAAAAAGATTCATTGGAATTTGCGGAATTTGCTGCACCCGTTTCTTTTCTCTTAACTTTTTTTCTTATTTTGCTTTTTTTCCTGCCAAAGAAAGGGTAGTACGGTATTATTTTCTTTATTTTATATTCTGGTTTATGATCTTTATCTGCATGCGTTCTGTTGTTGTTGAACTAATTCTAATTATACTTTATGGTTATTAATATGCTCTTCATAAATATAAATTAGTTTGTTTAATTACATTTTACTAGTTAACTCTTACTTTTCATTTCACTACTTTTTTGTTTGATAAATTTATTCATTTGAACTTTGCATGTTTTCATTTAAAAAAATGAGGTATTTGGATAAATCTGAAGATATTGGCTCCATCGATGCAGGAAAGAAGAACAACTTTAATTGGGAATGGTTAAACAGAATGGATTTCTACAATGAAAAGATGGAAACATGGTGTAAAAAAATTGATAGGGCTAGATTTTGTTTTTGTGTTTTTTGCAACAAGCCCTTTACATATGCTAATGATGGTGTGAAAGCATTATTGCAACATTCTTCTACAAATACTCATAAAAGAAACTGGGAATCTTTAAAAAATGCTGATGGATTAGGTGAATTTTATCCAAATGGTGATTATGAGATGAAAGAAGACAACAGAACTGTTGATTTTCTTACTAGAAAATGTTGATCTGAAGCTTTAGTGTGCTCATTTATTGCTGAACATTCTCTTACATTTGCTGTAGCTCCAGAAATTGTGGAACTAGCCAAAACATTATCAAAAGACTTGCAAGCAATGAACTCCCTTAAGTTAAGTCGAACAACTGTTTCATACAAACTGAAGCATGGACTTGCCGAAACAATCAAAGATGAACAGTGGGAAATATTAAGGAATTCAAAATTTTCTTTGAAATTGGATGAAAGCACTACAAGAGACTCAACTAGCATATTAGCTGGTTTAGCACAGTACTATTGTGAAAAAGAAAAGAAAATAATTGTGAGACATCTATCATCCATACAACTCTCTTTATCAACTGGGTTGTCTATTTATTTGAAAATAGTTTCACTAATTGAAAAAAAATGAAGTTCCATGGAGTAATTTAATTAAGGTGTTGATGGATTCATGCAATACCATGTGTGGTAAAAAAAGCGGAGTTGAAAAAAGATGGAGAAGCAAAGCTACCAATCTTTTAGATATTGATGTGATGACACTTTAGACACTGATGACAATGCGTGCCATACAGTGAACAACTGTGCTTTGCAGTTTTCCAAGCCCTTTAAAGGATACTTAGAAAGATTATGTGATGATATACATATTGATCTCAAAAGTCACAATAAACGACAAATTTTTTAGAAGTATGCAAGTTACTAAAGGTGAAACCTCTAAAGCCCCTTTCCAGACCAAATCATAAATGGCTCTATATCTTGGCTGTTCTGGAAAGGGTTATCTACTTATGGGACGCCTTAGTAGTTTTCTATTTTTCGTGGATGGCTGAACAAAGCATCTACAAAGACATTATTATGACATTTTCAGAAAAAGGGAACTATCTGAAGATGAAGTCTCCAAAGTCAAAAAGATCTGTCGTCTACTAAAAAAGAAACCTTTGACAGCTGAAGGAAGAAATAGAAAAGAGAGGATCGTAAAGAAACTCTTTGTGCACCAAAAAAAAAGAAAAGCTACTCTACATTAGATTTTATAATGCAGCTCTCCCTCATTTTGAAAAAATATATTAAATTATTTCAAAGCAGGGAGAGTTCGCTTCATGTTAAATTTGTAGAACTAATAAAACAATTTTTAGTTTATTTTATGAAGCATGAAGTGGTAGCCAAATTGGCAACATATGACCAAATACTGAAAATTAATGCTAATGATACGCAGTGTCATTTGCCTGATACATTAATTTTTGTTGGTGGTGATGCCTCTCCAGTTCTTCGTGGTCTGGGAAAAACTAATCCCTTATTGAAAGAAGCTATATCTGTTTTCAATCAAAGCTATGTTAAGTGTATCGAGTACATGGTTAAAAAACTCTTTGTTTGTTAAATTTACAGGCTTGAATCCAGCTTTAGGGGGAGAAACAACAACATTTCAGGCACTGTTAAAACTTGCTGACTATTTGCCAAATGTTGTCAATAGCAATGAACTTGATGAATTAAATCAAGAGATTAGCAAGTGGATGCTAATTTATCAACAGAGTCTTCTGAAGACAGGAAAATCCTTAAATTCTAGACCGCTGTATTTAATGTGGAGGAGTTGGGGATAAAAAAAATCTGATTCTGTCTAAACTAATTAAGACAGTATTAACATGTTTTCATGGGCTGACTGTTGAGGGCACTTTCAATTTCATAAATGATATAATCACTGAATCTCGTACATCCCTGATCTATTTATCAAGATTCTCTTATCTACAAGAATACCACCATATCTGCTTCAACTTCCTCTTCTGCTATTACTAAATCTGCTTCAGTTAGTATTTTGGAAGCCACTAAAAAAAAAAAAGTATCTACTTTAGATGCCTCTTCTTCAAGTATTGTGCCAGCTTCACAGAGTTCTGAGCTCTCTTGTAGGAAGTGGATCAAATAATTCAACTACTTCTGCAACAGGACATAAGCGTTCTCCTCCTTCATATTTCTTCAAAACCAGAAATAAACAAACAAACACACAAAAAAAAAAAACCTTTGTGCTTTTTTAAATAAAATAGAAGGATGAAAGGTGTAAAAAAAGTAGTGTTAAAAATTTGTTTCCAGTTCTCTTTTTGTATATTGTAAAGTAATCTTTCAAAATTCTGATGTTTCTATCTCAAAATGGATAATTTATTTTCATTTTAAAATTGAATAGCAAGCAAATAAACAGCATACTTAGTTTAACCAGTGTTATTATTTAATATTTTCAATCTTTATTTAAAATTTTAGTAGTTTTGTTTCCTTAAATTGACTTTGCATTTAGATTTTACATTCATTTAGCTTTTTTACATAAAAATAAAAGAAGTGTACTTTTGAAAATTCAGGAAATAAAACAGTTTATCACTTATCTTTTCTAGAGAGATTTTTGAAAATGAATATTTGGTTTGCGATTTACAAAAGTTGAATTTACCCATTTTTTATCATTCTGCTCAAAAAATTTGGGGGTGCGACCACCACCTCTCGCCCCTCCTATTTGCCGCCCCTGCAGATACATAATGTGTATATATATATATATGCCCATCAAAACACTTTTTCTTCTTGGAGAACAAAAAGTTCAGGTATTTTTTTTCATGGAGTCACAATCACCCCTGTATAATGTACAGAAATAGTTCTGGAATAAAAATCAAATTTAAGAGCTTTTTGGTATTTATGAGGTTGGAGGTAAGCATCCCTTTTTACTGGGTTTAACTTCAATCTATGTCCTTTAGATGTAGAAAGAAGTATTAGGTTCTTTAACCCCTTCTCTCTCGCTCACGTGAAAATGATGGGCTGGGGTTCCGACCTCCATTTCTCGCTCCTGTGATATTGCCGTGCTGGGGTGTACAATATTAACACAACAAATCGATTAAAATCAGTTCATTTCTTTTCCCCGGAATACATTTTATTTCTCTTTTTATGCACCAGATGTTAGCACCAGTCCATTTTAAGTAATTGCAGATTTTAAATGTAATTGCAGAGATGCAGGAACTAAATTCGGTACTACTGTCCAGATTGTGCCGTTGGCCTCTGTATTTCATGCTTTGAAATTTACCACAAAAAATTTTTTTTACTAATCTTTAGGGGAGAGGAGGGAGGAATGGGACAGTGGGAGGAGTTGGACAGCTAAAATTATGGCAAAATAAATCACTTTATTTTATTGTCAGTTTGACCACTAGAGGGCCTGTTTATAACTTCTTTTTGTTTCATACTTGGAGTTTATCCAGCAGGAAGTTTCAGTTAATAGTTGGAAAAAGTTAAATTTATCACCTCCAAACTAAGTTTCTAATCTATTTTTAGTTTTATTTCTTTATTTATGTAATTTGTAAAACTAACATAATATATTATGATTGTAATTTTAAGTATATAATGTATGCTTATCTGCAATTTAATTAAATCTAAAACCGGCATGGTTTATGTGACAAGTTAATTTTTAGAAGCAATGTGTAGAGGGAGGAATGGGACACTCCAAAGAGGGAGGAATGGGACATGCCCCATAAATATGTCCCTTCTGTAAAGGGGCTGTTCAAATATTACGTAAACATGTTTTTATCAATTTTTGACCTCTCCTCCCCTTTGTCAGCAGGAATAAGCAAATCGCAAACTCCCCTTAATAATAACATAAGGCACTGGGCCATATAATTCACCAAACCAACAGTTCAAAAGATAATCCAATTTTGTTAACACTGGACAACCATGACAGCGATGTTACAGTTGAAATAATCAACAAGGCAAGAGACAATGGTGTTTTTTGTTAACATTTCCGCCTCATTGCAGTCATAGGCTTCAACCACTAGATATATCGGTATATTCCTCATTTAAAAACCGGTATAATGCAGCTTGCAATGATTGGTTGATAAACAATCCGGGAAAAACTATTAACTTCTACCACACAGCAAAGCTTGTTGGGATTTCCTACCAGGCATCATTCACACCAAAAAATATTACTTCCGGGTTTAAAAAACCTGGAATATATCCATTTAACAGCGAGCCGTTCGGAGATGAAGAGTTTTTGACATTGTATGTTACAGACCATCCCTTGCCGGTAAATAATGATAATAACAGTAGTTGTCTTCCTTCACCATCTAACCCACCTGACAATCCTGTTAATATCGTTGTTAGCATGCCATCCTCATCTCATATTTTGTTGCTTAGTCCTGCAGACATACGGCCATTTCCCAAAGCAGAACCCAGGAATCCCCTGAAGAAAAATAAAGGAAAGAAGAAAGGACGAACAAAGATATTGACAGATACCCCAGAGACGATAGAAATTGAAGAAGCAGAAGCTGCCAGACTAGAAAAAAAAGCATCAACTAAAACCTGTATGTAAAAAAACAAAAAAAAACTAAAAGTAAAAAAAAAACATTTGAGTTTAAAGATGAATCCAGTGATAGTGAAGGGTCAATTTCTTTACACGACACTTCAGATGAAGAAATATTTTATCCTCATATGCATGATGACGTGGAAATAGCACAAGAGATTGACTGGATGGAAGACAAACCTAACATAGGAGAAAATGAATTTGTGCTTGTCAAATTCTTTACCAAACGGTCAATTGTTTACTATGTTGCAAGGGTAGAGAACATTTATGATACTGAAAGCTACAATGCAAAAATTTATGAGAAAGGACCTGAAAGGAAATTTTAATTTTCCTCAACAGGATGAATGTAGCATTATAGATAAACAGATATTATCATGAAATTACCGCCACCACAATTGGTTGGTGGGACCAGCAGAGCACAGTCTTGTTTTTCTTTCAATGTGGACCTTTCTAATTATGACATTCACTAATTTTTCTGTAATTTTCAAATGTGTCCCACTCCTCCCACCCAGGAGGGAGGAATGGGACAAAATTCTTGAAATTTGTAATTAGTCAAGTGTGAAAATAATAAAATGTTTAAACATTGTGTATATTTTTAAAATTATAGTATGCAAGTTTATTGTGTGAGCTTTTGCATTTATGTATAAGTAGAGGATTATGAATAAGAATCATTTATGTGAAAAGTGTCCCAATCCTCCCTCCTCTAACCTACTTATAGTACACAAAAGATTAATAAAATTATATTTAATGTTTAAAAGCCGAATTTCTTAAATTTTCGGTGCTTGCTTGTTAACTTTTCATAAAATTTAAATTTTTTTAAAAATTTTAATCTGAAAAAGATCAAAAATTAAAAATTGAATGTACATGTTTGTACACTTATTTTTATATAATTTTCTCAAATAAAAAAATACACTTTTATGACGCTTTTCTTGAAAATTATTCAATTGTTAAGTGGTTAACCTTTTTTTTTATTTATTGTTTTTTTTTAATCATTACAGGACTTTTGTTTTTTTGTACCAACTTGGGAAGAACTGGGCAATTTTTAGCAATTTTCAACTTTTGAAGCATGGAATCATTTTTCATGTTATTAATGGAGAAAAATAATTCTCCTTGATAATGATCCTTTTTCGTGAAACTTATTCAAAAAGAGATTAAAATATATATATATTTTAATTTGAACTTTTTAATTTGTGCCTTCTCAAATTCAATTATTTCAAGCAAATCTATCATTACGAGTTGTGTATGTTCTATTTAAAGATGTTTATTATTTATTTGTATAATATTCTTTGTGCATTGCTTATTTGAGAATTCTAATATTTCAGAATTCTTGGTGATGATTTTCTTGTAGGAAGAAAGGTTCCTCTTCCCTATTTATCCAATGATCTGTCTTGCTGGGGCCTGCACTGTTGATACCATACAGGCAAGCTAATTTAACTTTCTTCTTTTTTTCTCTCTCTTTTCATTGGCTCCTTTTTCTTTGTATTATCTTTTCACTTTCTGTTGTCATATGAAAATGTATCATTTTTTTTAAATATTGTTGAAGCCTTAGTTGATGTGTTTGTGTTTTTATATTATATATGGTTATGTTTTCATAAGTGTATGCACAAGAAAGAAAAAAGGAAACAATGTTAACATTAGAAAACATTTAAAAGGAATTTTTTTTAAAAAGCACAAATATATTTACTTAACTAAAAGCTTGAATCTGTAGTTTCATTCATCATAGTAATAATTGTCTTTCTTAAGGTATATCTACGCAAATAATAATAATAATAATGATAATAATAATAAAAAGAAAACTTCTCAAATTACCTTTTAGAAGAATAAAATAATTTTGTAATTCTATTTCAAAGAAGTAAGGTCTTGCCATTTGACTCAACTCATGTCTTTTTCTTTTAAATTTAAAATTTTAACTCCAAGTAATATTCTGTATAAATGGATACGTATCATATGGGGAAATACGTATACGTACGTTATGGGTAATTCTGTTCATAGGGTATTTTCAAAATTGAATCTAAGAGATGTTTTAGTACAATGAAATCTCGTTACAAGGAACTTCAAGGGACCCCAAATTTTGTGTTTGGTAATTAGATTCATGCAATTTATTGATAATTAAAACGGGAATGGGCATTTATTTAATTGAAATGGATATTTTGTTGTATTGGTATTCCCTGCTATGAGATTTTTTCTATATTTCTATTTGTATGAAATACATTGCTACATTTTGTATGACATGCATTTTAATGCCAAGCTTTATTTTATTTTTTCAGAAAATGTTGGACTCCTTCATTAAAACAAAATGTCTACAGTTTTTAGACCACACAAAATGGATTTCAATTGCATTCTGCATCGTTTATGTTATTTTATCATTGTCACGGACTACATTATTATATAAAGGTAATTTGTTTAAATAATAACCATTACTGTTTTGTCATTCAATTGTAATTGCAGTTAAATGGTGAACTTACAATTTCGGTAATTGTATAAAAGGCATTTATTTCATGTAGACAAAATGTTTCCATTATCTTAATGTAAATTTATTTCACTTAAGTTAATTATTTTTGTTGTATTTTTTCTGTTTGTTCTTGACCGGTCTTTTTGATTTGAAAGTCTAGAAGAAGGTAATCATAAATGAATTACTAGTTATATTCTAAATTTTATTAATTTGTTAAAAATGGAAAAGTGTGAGTTTATTCCTAGTTGTTCAAAATAATATTTACTTTCAGATCAAATGAAGTGATTATTTGGTTATCTTATAAAAGGATACTGCTATTTGTAAAAAATGTGTAGCTGATAACATGCTTAAAGATAAATAATAACAATAATAATAATAAAACTTGGCATACAGTATCTGCGAGACAACAAAACTCACCCACCCCCTCACACACACTTAACTTTTTGACTTCATGGTGGCCATGACTATATGTCAAATCTAATGTTGTTTGTAACGAAAGTAATGATTTCAGTTTACTTGCTCACAGTTGGAGTTAAAATAACAAGCTCAATGTATGATGGGATTTTTTCTTTTTTTAGTTTAGTGACTAGGCTATGAGTTAAACATTCTCTAACTTGATGCAAAATGAATAAAATAAAACAGAAAAGCATGTGGCAAGTTAAAAATTCTCATTAACTTTTTATGACATCCAACAATTTTTAGTGTTAAAATTTGACTCTCAAGTTTATTTTAAATGGACATAATTTTGCATTATATATATATATATTTCTTCTTTAAATAATGGAAAAAATTAGTAAGTATCTTGGATTGATCAAACACACATCAGTTAAAAATGGTTTTGTGTTGTAATTATAGGTTACAGAGCTCCAATTGAAACATACATGGAACTGGGTCGAATTTCAACTGATCAAGACATACATCCTCTACCACCTGAATACCCAGTTAATGTATGTGTTGGTAAAGAATGGTATAGGTTCCCATCAAGTTTCTTTTTGCCACTAAAGTAAGGAAACTTACATACAGCTTTGATTTTGTATATATTTTTATTTTGTGGAAAAGTCATTACAATCATCAAATTGTTAGTCCTTTGATTTCTGTTTTGAGTGTCTCAGATGCGGTATTTGCCCTGAATATTAATTATTTTAGAGTTATAAAGTACCGTTATTGGATTCTGCAGTGAATAAACTCACAGAATCTACAGAAAAGGTTGTCTGTATATAATTATACTGCTGTGAGACATTCAGTGCTGGATTAAGGGGGGAACAAACCAGGGCCCTTGCCATGGGTGGTAAGTTCTGGAGGTGGCAAATTCATCCTATTTCTGTTTATTTATTAATTATTTATTTTTTTTTTCATTGTAACTTGGTATAAAAACTTAAAGAAGATAGATAAGCTGGTGCAGATGCAGAGGGAGGTCATGACCCCCCCCCCCCCCAACAAGTTACCACAGGTAGCTGAGTTTGGGGAGCTTTCATTTTGAAACATTTGTCCCAGCCCCTATTTATGCCCAAAAATGACACTTATGACCAGTGGCGTACCAAAGGGGGGCGGTCCGCCCAGGCCCCGCTTTAACATAGGCCCCCAAATTTCAATTTTTGGTTTTCACCAATATTGTCGCATATCTTGGTTTGAATGCTTAAACAAGTTGGCTTAATAAATCATAATTTTTTTAAAGACCAAATATTTGTTCAGGGATACAATCAATACCTCTTCGGGATCAATGGAGGGTTTATGATACCCAGGCCCCGCTTTGACATAGGCCCCAAAATTTTAATTTGTTTTCTTTTTCGCCAGACGTGCCTTATGTCATCGTTTAGATAAATAAAAAGTTGACTTTTTATGTAGAATGAATATTTTCTCAGTGACTCATGCCTAAACAAAGAGAGGGCAAATTATGTCCCACAGGCCCCGCTTTGACATAAGCCCCGAAATTGTATCTTATTTTTTCCAGTAGATCTGTCATATACATCATGATTAGAAATATTAATCAGTTACCTATATATGCGAGTATATATCATAAATTTTGTTAAATATGACTTTTTTTCATAGTGACCCATCCTAGTGTACAAAGGCACATGAGCGCTAGGACCACGAATTTAATGGGTGCCCCAAATTTTTAAATTAACTAAACCTATAAAAATCATTTGCTTTTATTTTGTTAAGTACTTTCAGCGAAGTTTTATGCATTTTTTTTTTTTTTTTGAAACAATTTATAAAAGAAAACTAATGCATAACAGATGCACGTTTATAATTTTTGATCATTACAGTACAGCTAAAATATCTGTTTTATGTTTTGTTTTGTGTATTAAGACTACGATGGTCTAGTCTTAATTCATACACTATTTTTGAAACCAAATTCAAACATATAACCAAGAAAATCCATTCCTAAATGAGAAGTTGTCTATCCTTTGTGGCGTTGGAAAAATCAGTCAGATAAATTTTTCTTTTTACCAGCTGCAGTTCTGTGGTTTTAAGTTTCGTCTCCTGCCCGAAGCTGTAACTTCTAAGAACAAATCGGACCCCTACTGACTCAAGCAAAGGGGACTTCCTTTTTGCTATGCCCCTTTCGACAGCGTAAAACTGTTGTCTAATTGGTCAATCCTTCGGGACTTTTGACCTAATAATACCTCCTCCCATCCATTCTATACTCGATTCAAGCTTACTTGAGTATGGAGAAATGAGCTGCGGCCAAGCAAAAGAAATAGTTCCTAGCCCTTTGTCCGATAATCGGGGGAAATTACGCTCTTCGCTTTAGAAATCGGATTAGTTAGTTAAACCCACGCATACGCAAAAATTTTTTGTCTTAATTTCTGTCGAACATTAAATATTTTTAATTCTACCAGTAAAGCCGCGCGGAGCGTTTTCTCCACTTCAATCAAACGCGCCAGGCAAGTATAGGGTCACACCAGACTTTTTTTGTCTGAAGAACCTAAAGAGCGTTTTTTTTTTTTTTTTTTTTGTGAGTGAGACCTAGCAGAAAAGTTTTATTTAGACTGTGAACGTGTGAATTTCATCCTTATTTAGGTAAGCATGTTTTAAAAATATTTTTCTCTGAGATTAGGTGATGTTATCAGGTAAATAGTTCCCTGGTGTGTCTTACTCAAAAGAATAGTAAAGGGTTTTTTTTCTGTAAAAGCCAATTTTTATCCTAAAATTAATTAAATCTGGAATGCCTAAACGTTTCTGTTCACTGTACTTGGATATTCAGATGCAATAAATTTTTAAGATACAATATAATTTTAGGACTTTTTTCTGTTTTTGATATTTTCTGACAAAGCACAATTTTATTAAAAATATAGTATTTACTTAATTTTACTTAAAACCATGTGTTTTACAGTGGTATTTACAATAGTGTCTGAAATCAAACCAACACTACTGAAATATGTAAAAATGTACCACTTAAAATAATTACTGTAATATATGGTATGTACACATAGTTTGAGAAACTTCAGTTTTAATACCAGGTAGGCCCCCATTTCGAGTAGCGCCCCAGGCCCCCATCTGTCTTGGTATGCCACTGCTTATGACCCACCCTTTGTTCCAAAAAAACAAGCTGGATCTATCTTTATGGATAAGGGTGGCACTTTCAAGATTTTCCCCAACTCGAAAAAATTAAAGATCTGGCACTAGAGATAATTTTTCTGATAAATCTAGATAAAAAGTCTTTGTAGAATTCACTAGAAATCTGGCACTGACTATAATATTGAGCGCTGACAAATAATTAATGTGCAGGAAGATTCTTTCATGTTTGTTTGCCTACATTACTTTTTCAGCAATGGTTTCGAAAAATAGCTTTGAGTTATTAAACTAATGAAAATGCTATACAAAAAGGAATCTTATGTTCATTCTTATTAATTTCCCCTAAACTGTTTTACAGAATTGAGAATGTCAGTACAGTTTGTAAAAATATAGTATAAATGTATAATTAACTTATGTGTATGCTTTATGTAAAAGAAATCACATTTTATAATCTTCAAAATAATGTATAAATCATGATTTAAATGCATTAAATAACTTTTTTTTTTAATTTTCTAGCTGGAATTTAAGATTTCTACAATCTGAATTCAGAGGACAGTTGCCAAAGCAATTTTCCAATTTACCAAATGCCACTATGATAATTCCTGAAGACATGAATGATAAAAATCTTGAAGAAAAATCTCGTTATGTAAGACAAATTTTTCATTGTCATGGAAACCACAAATTGAATTCATGCATTGGTTTTAATGTGAAACTTTTCCCCTGTCCTTCTCAGTAATGTATAGTGAAATATCTCGAGAGCAACCACTCACCATTCCCAGAAAAATCGCTAGTTAAGAGAGAAGTGTCAACATTAAACTGCTTAAATTAAAACAAATTTTACTATTATGAAATTTGTACTTAAAGCAATTGTTAATGCTTTTACTAGCTGCGTTGCCTGACTTTCCACGGTCTACCTCAAAAATAAAAGTTATGTCAAGTGCCTCATGTTCAACAATCAGGCTTGAAAAAAAAAAAAAAAATCAGTCAACTTTGCGGAAGATTCTGGGAAGAATATCCAAAATATAAACATTTTAAATCCCCTGATTGCAGGAAATGCCTTTAAAATAAAAGTCAAAATTTTACTTGTTCACATTCAAGAAGAAAAGGGCAACAGATCTTTCACACACACACATTTAATGATTTTCGTCACGCTACGAATTTTAATAAAAGTATTGTTACACAAAGTTGAGATGAAGCACCGAATAATAATTTAAATGGAGGAAAGCCTTCGAGATATTGGGGTTTTTATGTTGAAATCTAATTCTTATAATCAATAGTTTTTAATTAAAATCTCTGCTAATTATTATCAGAGTATTCTGTTAAATAGCCAAACATAAAGAAGGGAAGATTACGAATCCATCGATACCTGGTTCGAGGGTCAGTTCATTGTCGTTTGGGAGAAGTAACTTGGACATACATAGTTACATAGGTACATACGCTCAGTTTTTAATTATATAAGATATTGAATTTTACTTATTAGAAAGATTACATATTTTGGAAAGAAAAATAATTTAACTTTTTTTAAGTGTTATAAAATTTTGGATTTCTCTTTTTATTAATCCCAATTTTTTCGCAAGTACCTATGCATTTTTTTTTTTTTTTTTTGTTAATTTCCAAAGAAAGTACATTTATAGGCATGCTCTCTGAATTTGACCTGATTGAATTCATTTCGAAATGTGCAAGGTAGGGGGCTGTCATCATAGGTATGTCTGCTAAATGATGTCATCATATACTTTATACTTGATTCTACATTACTGTCTGAAAGATAAAAAATATGCATTTATTAACATATGCAAAGAGGCAAAATGAAGAAAATTTTCAGATGGAAAATAAATTTGATCACTAAGAGGGTTGCCATGTCTCTCCTAGAGAACTTTCAACGTTAAGTCAATATGAGGGGGTGAAAATCTGCCTTGGAAAATTGGACTTGAACAAATTGTCATTGTGTCGAGGTGGGTGCTCAGAGAAGTTTCACTGTATTAGTTTAATACTTATAGTGTTACTCATCAGTACTGAATTTATGCTGAGTAGAAATATCAAAATTGTTTACAAATCAGAATGAAAACATTTGACTTAGGTGTTTAATTTTTAATCTAAAAATGAATTTTTAAACAGAAAAAATTAGTTAAAACCTGAACATGTTGTACCAACGCATGCTATGAATTTTTAAAAACATGTATAGCTTTGTCTTTCTTCATGAACAAGGATCATTTTATTTTGAGTGTTTATTAATGGGCAGTTGAGCTATATATATCATACTTATTCATGTGTTGAATTTGTTCTACATATTTTGACAGTTTCACACTGTAAAGAATTGTCAGTTGATATAGTAAATTTGAGAATAAAGCTCAGTCCCCTCAAGCGTTCTAGTATCAGGCAATTCTAGCTTTAATGTGAAAATTAAGTGGTATAATTTGAATTTATTATTTTGTTTTAAATTGGTTGTGTTGGTGATTTTGATCATTTAAAAATTTATTCACTTTTCATTTGTTTACTTCATTCATGATTCCACTTCATACTTTATTCAGGATTATTTGATTATAATATTCTCTTAAAAGTTTACCTTGAAAGTACCTTATCAAGGTTCTAAGATTATTGTACTTGTGACTATAAAAAATGCAATATGGTATTGTTGAATAATTTTTTAGTAAAACTTTAAAGTTAATCTCAGTTAAATGAAGTTGAATCTCAAAAAGAAAAATTATGGATTTCGTTCTTAAAATGCTCATTCTATTGTTATTCCATATATTTTTATAAACTAAAGTCTTTCTCTACTTATGAGCAACTTAGTTTCTTAACCAGGACTATCAAATAAAGCATTTCAACCCCTAACCACTTCTTGCGTAATAATGAATGTTGTTATCAGGAACATGCTATTTCTGATCAAAGAACTGCTTAAATGCCAGTTATGAAAAAATGCCATGTATATATAAGTCAACCCCCCTTTTTTTAAAGGAAATTCAAGTAAAAATCGGAAACCCGCTATTGTTTTAGACCCCTACTTTCTTTTAAAAAATCGAGAATGTTGTGCTGCTATTTTTGAACATAAATGTTATAAAAAGTAGAAAAATCAAATGGTTTGAACATACCTATATTAAAAAACGTCGAATTTTTATTCCTTTGCGCAAAAAGGATTTCCTTCTTCAACCAGTTTTTGTGAAGGGTTTGATTTTGCTGTTACAATTTTTGTTACTTGCTGCTTTTATTTCTTAATTAATATCGGTTAAATTTTCTTTGTAGCCATGTTACTTTTTTTTAATGAGTGTTAATTCTCGACTATTAGGAAAATTTGAGAAAACAGCAATTCTCGCACTTTTGCCGTTGTCAAACGTTTACTGTTATTGCAAATTACAGTGAAGTTGTCAGTCATTTCAGAGTCAGACCAGTAAAATTATTGCAGAATGTGTGAACATTTATTTCTTTAGCATCTGTTTAAAAGGGTTGACCGAAAATTTGGAAAATGTTAATGTTTTCAAGTTTGTTTTTTTTTCCAAAAATTGTTTTTTGTTCAACTGAAGAACGTATCTTGAAATATTTGTCGAAAAAACAAAACAAACTGTTCAACAAAACCAAAGTCAGCAAATTTTGGTGTTAGGAAGCTATTTTACTTTTCATATTCAATACTTTATATACACTTGCATTTATAATCTCTTAAAATGTCGCACTTGCTGGCACCCCCATGAAATAGGAGTCCCAAAAAGGAACATAATATAGTTTTTCTCAAACTCCTATTTTAAAATTGATGGACTAAGGCATCATTTCCTAACCGGTGGTTTGCCAACTCCTGGGGGTCTGTGAGAGGTACAAAGGGAGTTTGCGAAAATAATATTGTAATGGTGGAAATTTAACATGTTTGTTTGAGATGAAGTTTCAAGTTCAAGCATTATTTGTTCGTCATTTATTCATTTGTCTCTTGCACATTTGATACTTTTTGGATACAAATGTTAGAACACTTGCTGATATTCTATTTTGTAAATGTAACGAATCAAGTAATCTTAATTCTTTAATTCTAATCTTAAACATGCAACTACGTCTGGCGCAGTTTGTAAATCATTTATTGACTTACAGCCTGCATGCCTTTCACCACTCTCCGGTTAGTATTTCTATTTATTATCCTCTTAAAGGCTTTGCACTTGTCTATTATGTTTTACTTTTATATGAAATTCAACCAATTTCTACACTCACTCGTGAGAAAAATTTAATTATCCCTGAAAAGCTAAAAAAAATTTTTTTTTTTGTTATTTCATCAATTTGGCGTTCATAGATTGAGTTAATGTATTGCTTATTTTTTTGAGTTTACTTTATAAACTACTTTATTTATTATCTAAACATATATTTTATTTATCCTTGGTAAATTTTTATAGGTGGATCTAAAAGCATGTGACTATATTGTGGATTCAAATTACCCTGATACTTCATTGTTGGAACCAAATTACTCTCAAAATTCTGACTGGACTGTGATTTCAACAATCCCTTTTTTAAATGCTCAAAGGTATGATTATCAATGACACTGGCTGTAGACATTGATCAAAACAAATTTGCAATGAAAATGACTTGCGCTTATTTTAGACTTGCAAGGAATTGTCTTCAGTGTAAGGAAGTGGGAAGATCTATAAGAGCGAAAAATATTTTAAGCCACTAATATTTTTTTTGCCTTATAGTTCTATTTTCTTGTACTGAAAAAAGTTAGTGACAACTCTGGATCAAATAGATAAAATTTTGATGTCGATTTTGCACTTTATTATATTGAACTAGCTGCGTTGCCCGGTCTACTTTGAAAATAAAAATTGTGTCAAATGACGTATATTCAACAATCAGGTTTAAATAATAGAAAAAAAACATCGTGCAAAATTTCCCCTCTAAACAATGACGACAGATATTAAAATACTGTTAAAAATTTAAATAAAATGAGAAAGGTGGATTTAAAAAGCATAACCATGGAAACATAAACTAAAATAAGTTTAAGAATTGAAAATGAGAAAGATGGAAATAAACAATGGATTCAAAAAGAGTTACTGTAGAAACGCAAAATAAAATGGTTGAAAACTTGAATAGACAACAGATTTTTGAACTTCATTTAATTCGCTTGTAACTTTTTTTCTAATGGAGATAGAGGGTTAAACTTTCAACCACAGGTCGAGTTAGATCTGGAGTAAAAAAAGCAGCTCTATCCAACGGTGTCAAAAAAAAAAAAAAAAAAACTATGGGACAATTCTTTCACTTTTTATTGACAAATATTGTGAATTATTCAATTTCTCCCAAAAACTTCAAGTGGAACAAAAAGTTCAGATTCAAAAAGTGGCCATGTCTTTTGAAAAAAAAAAAAAAAGTTCAAATCTGATATGTAACCCTACGTTCAAATTTTAATCTTTCAGCATTTATTAAAAAAATAATAAATTTCAAAAAATGATTTTTAGAAACTTTTATGGAAAAGAGGCTGAAAATAGAGAAAGCAATAAATCAAACTAATTAGATCTTTCTCCTTCTACAATTAATGTCATTTAAGAGATTTGAAATGATTTTACTCCCCATTTCGAGTTTTGTACAGGAACTTACAAAACTCAAACTTACTTAAAAAGAAAAAAACCAAAAATTACTATCTTTGTAAATTCAACCATTTTTTTTCCTTTTGAAAAAGAAGGAAACCAGATACAATTTTTTAAAGTTATGTTAATGGATGTTAAAGTGTTTCTTTGCTTCTTCTTTTTTTTTTTTTTTTTTTGTGCTCATTGCTGTTGCAAATTATTACAACCAATTATCCTAAAAATTGATTATTAAATCTATTTTATTTGATATCTTCCCTCTTCTTATTATAGATCTCACAGATTATTAAGAGCCTTCTATGTACCATACTTTACTGATTACTACTGTGAGTATGTGGATTATAATCTTTTGCAACGAGTCACCATCAAAAATCGTATTCGAAAGAAGAAAAGATACGCACCAAGATGAATGTGCATCGAAACTTATTTATTAAACTTATGTCATTAAACATTGTGGCTAAAACAATGACTACTTCCAATTTTTGTATGTTTCTTTAAATTTCTAAAGTTGATTTAAAAATAAAATATTTATGGTTGAATTTAAATGTACAATTTTGACTTTAAACTATGTTTTGTTTAAAAAAGATTATTTTGTTATTATTTTTAATGCTGATTGGAGTGCTGCTGTGTAATTTTTGCAGTGTGAAAAACAATTTCAAATTCAAAATAAAACGTTTTCAAAGCTTAGTTAGCTTTTTTCAAAATTCTATGTATTACATCAGAGTGCCAATGTATTATAAATTTTCTGTGGTATGAGTATGAAATAACTTGAAATGATTCACATATATATATATATATATATATATATATATATATATATATATATATATATATATATATATATATATATATATATATATATATATATATATCATAAAACTAAAGACAACCGAATAGTATGACCAATTAAAATGAAAGATGATTTTTAAAATAACTGAATTAGTGAAGAAATTTGATTAAAAAAAAAATTAAAAGTAATGAGACAGAAATGTTGCCAGAAACTCTCAATGATCACATGTTAGAAAGATAAATAATGCATAAATACAACAAAAGTGAAATTTGGGGAGGGGGGAAGTTAAAAGTTCTGCTGCTTTTGACTATCATCATTTTCCTTACCAAAAAAAAAAAAAGAGCTGTGAAACTGATTCACATGTTTTCAAGTAGCATATATTCAGTATATACAGTAGGGTGGTCCTTATTTATGTGGGAAAAAAAAATTCCGGAATTCAACAAGTGACGCCCCCTAGTTTTGTGACACTATAATAAAAAGTAATATGTGCAAAATTTGAACTCGATCGGTCAATAATAACACATGCCCCTAGGCCGTTGAATTTTAACACTTTTAATAATTTTCCACAAATTTTCGAGTTTTCACTTCAGACCCAGTACATCGTTTCTCCTAGGTTTGCAAAATATTTTTACAGTGAGGTAGCACTAAAATTAATCTGTTTAATTACTTCATATCATCTAAAGATTTTACATTGAATAAGAATGATATAATGCTTTAGAAACGTTCCTTAATCGTACGCTTTTCTCAATGTATCTCGATAGTGTGTATTTTTTTCCGATAGTCTTGGACAGTCTGTAAAATCAATTGTTTTTGTGACTCATAATTTGGTAAATTAGTTGTGAAACTCTTCGATTAAATGTGCTCCTCTCTCAATTGTATTATTCACAATTTTCAGTATTTTAATAATAATCTCTCTTCACTTTAAATAGCTTCCTTCATTTTGCTTTGAATCAGGATCAAATGGGAAAAATATTTTAGTATTTGTAACTTATCAAACAGTTTTATTGACTCGTAATTAATTCTATAAAGAGGAAGATCTTTACTAAAAAATATTCCAAATCATCTACTGTTATCTGAAATTTGTTAAACAGTCATCAGACACGACTTCCTTATCACAAGCATTTTTTGGACTAGTCATTTTCTATCTTCGAAGTTAATTCCTTCATCTATCACCGATAAAGCTACTAGTTTATCCCCTAAATACCATAAGGGATTTATCAATTTTCCAATCACTGCTTCTGCTGCATGTTTGTCATCATTTTGTACGCTGCTAGTTTTTCAGACATATTATATTATTCAAAGGAGCCTCAATTGGGTTGCTGCGAAAAACCATATCTTCATACTGCATTTAATTATAAAACAGCTTTGTAAAACAGCATTGAAGGACTTTCTTTTCATGTAAGGTCAATTTCAACTGTTTCCTAAAAATAAAAACTTTCAAACAAAAATTCCTTTTGCCACCCATGTGGCTCAGGGATAAGCTCCAGGTTGCCGAAAACATATCCCTGTAGGAGGAAATTCACCAGAAAATATTATTACAAGTTGTGAGAATTCTCTGTAATCTTTCTCAATTCCGCTTTTTACGAACAATAATATGTCATCAACTTCGTCTTTTAGAATTTAAGTGGTATGTATACTTGATTGAAATGTTATAAGTTCTGAATGATAGAGATCTTTCAACAAAGTTTTGAAGCGCTTAAATAATTGAATATCTGATCTAGAACTAAGAAGGCAAAAACTCCTTTAAGGACACTCACTGCAGTACGATTTCAAGTGCATGATGATGGCAATCCAAATGTAACATATCACCGTTTAGTTTTTGCTCTAAAAAATTGCATGCACAATTTATACGGTTGGTATTGCAAGTCGGTGCATCAAACACTACAGCTAGAGCAGTTAGAAATAAAGAACTATCATCTAAGATATCGTATACAACTGAAGAAATATCTAAAGAATTCCGAGTAGCTGTTCAATATTAGGATCTGAAGCTATCACGATAATCCTGTCGGCGTTCTTTTTCCAGTTACATCTGGATGTAGCTTTGTATCCCAGTGGATAACTACAAAATCTAAATTTAAATTCATGAAATTCAATTTTATCTCTTGAAGATTTTCTCTTGCT
This sequence comes from Uloborus diversus, assembly GCF_026930045.1. Classification (NCBI taxonomy): domain Eukaryota; kingdom Metazoa; phylum Arthropoda; class Arachnida; order Araneae; family Uloboridae; genus Uloborus; species Uloborus diversus. The sequence continues at coordinate 66,556,561 of NC_072732.1, read as the reverse complement.
CTCTTAAGGAATGTACGATTGATCACTAGGTCATTTGGATTTAAACTTACTGCATCTACATAGGCTGTAAATAAATGAACAACATCTTTATCCCTAATATGGCATTTGTCTAACAGTGATGAAAGGCGAGATGATATCAATAGTTTTCAAGCTTTTTTGCATTGTGGTAGACCAGCTGTAGAAAACAAAAGTTCAACAGGTTAGGATAGATACCCATTTCGGTTTCTAAATCTTGTGAATTGCAAGAATTTAATGATAATAAAGGACTATGTACTGAAATAGAAGAAAATTCATTTGTAGATTTCTACATTGTTCCGATCTGAATTTTTTTTTTAAATTTATGTTTAGCTATGTAAAATACAGTATATTTTTATGTTGGGTGTAATCGAGGATTTTTCGAAATTTATATTTTAAAAATTAAAAATTGCATAAGCATTTAGAAATGTTTATAACTAAAGAACATCGAATTAAAATATAATTGCAATTACTAATATTTATAGCATTGAAACCTTGCGACTCTATTGGCCACACCTATATTGACCCAACACATACACGGGGAATTTTGTAAATCAACACCTCCAAAGCCTGGAGGAGGCAATTTGTTGTTGTCAAAAATCAGTCATTAATGGCCTATAGAATCTTTTGTGTCCATCTTGGTGGTAGGAAACGTTCTCCTGCTGCTTGGTTGGAACAAGCGCAGAAAAGTGGTACGCTGGACCCAAAGCCATTGGTGTACATGCACCCTCTGTAACATGTTAAATTTTACAGAATGAAAGTGAGAGAATGGTCAGTCTGGAAGTAGCAGCACCTATTGAAGTTCAAAATTACTTTAAATATAAAACGTAAGAATATTTTTACATAAAAATAAGAAAATCCGCAATTTTTTCTTCGAAACTCAAAGAAGGGGGCCCTAGGGGCACGTGTTAATGTTTATGGATTGACTTAAAATTTTGCAAGGATCATTTATTTGTATAATGGAACAAATTGAGGGGGCGTCGCATAAAATAACTGCAACTTCAAAAATAAGGACCACCCTAATATACAGGTGTACTTTATACCAAAAATCTGTATTTAGACGCTCGCCCTTTATTCTTCATACAACAATCCCTATGTACAGGAAGTTTTTGAATCACAAAGTAATTTTTTTTAATACCTATAGCATCTGAATTCATTATTCAAATAACCTAAAATTCAGCAGTCATCTAATCTTTGCATGAAATAATCGATACTTCTCTCCACAATATCCCCACCTCTTAGCTTTCTGCCTTTGGTTTAATTAATAGATAATAGCTGAACCTGTATATAAATGTTTCTATTAAGGCTTAATCTCTACTGTGCACTGTTAAGGCTGCAACTATAGGGTCATTCCATACAGAGCCAACGGATGAGTGCGCTGGACCATTTTTAATTTTTTTGAAACTCATATCCCAAAAAGATGTTTATGAATGATGTTAAAAACCACTTTTATTTTTTCTCTAACCTAACTAATCACTGGAGTCACACTAATGAGAAAATATAGCTGTAATTGTGTGTTTGTTTACCCTTTATAAATTACAGCCCCTCAAAGATCAGAAAATTGAGAAAAATGACATTTTTAGACCCCTGTAAACCAAACGGGGATGGAATGGAAATTAAAATTTCTTGGCCAATTGAATGTTCCATTCAAGTACTATACATGTTATATATATTGTTTTGTGTATTTGGTTTGTAAAAAAGATACAGGTCTTTGAAATTGAACAATTTTGCTAGTTCATTAACGCACTAAAACAGAAATAAAAAGTGTAAAAACTTCATTGCACTTTCTTAAATGGCCTATATAATATATTATCCTGGAAAAACATATTTTAAGTATAAAAAAACTATTTTAATTTGATAACTTAGAAATATATTTGGACATAAATGAGTAGTTCATACTTGATTGACAGCTTAAGTAGTTAATTTATAGACTTTCTATACACACAAATTTCCAATACACATTAACATATCTAAATTGCCTTAAACATATGCAAAAACATTATATTTACAAAATTTAAATTTTAAAAAGTGCATTTTTTATTTCTTGTTTGAGTGTAGTTTTGAAAAAATGAACTCACCTAGTAGTTCTATAGTTGTAATGGTGACTCAAGTATATGGCGTTTTGGAGTGCTTTACCAAGGCACATTCATAATTTGATACTTTGAAAATGTACTAGGAGCAAGACAATGACAGGAGTTCTAAATTTAGTGATCAATACAAGCTGTGTAATAACTTTTTTGACAATAATGGGCATTTTCTTTTGATAACCTATTTAGTAACACTATTCTTCATACCTATTGCTAGGGGACAATAATTTTACAGAGATAATATGTAAATACGGTGGCATAAAGCAGTGATTAAATGTTGTATTGGGAATTTTATTTGCAGAGTCAAACCTTTCTTGCAGCATTTTTTCAGCTAGTTTAATGTACTGAATGCTCACAAGGATACATGCAATGTTTAGTAGCAAAAATGCAGAAGGTATGCATTTCTGTAGGAATTAAAATGTGACTTCTAGTAGTTCTTTGCAAGCTAGTCTTAGTAGTATCAGTTCTTTTTACGGTTCTTCTGATTCTGTTACAATGTCCATTACCGTGTGATATTGCATAGAAATGCCATTCAGCTCTCAAGTTGACATCCGTTTCATGATTACATAAATAAAGAAAGTTCTTTATTTTTGTTGTGTATTTGAGTAAAGTATTTCAGTACGCCACATGCTGTGTCACCACCAGAACTAGAGTACTACTGTGTGAGTTCATTTTCTTAAAACAACACTGAAGCAAGAAATGAAAAATTCACCTTTTTTTTTTCCTTTCAACTATGTAGATAATGCTTTTACACGTGTTTAGGCAAGTTACTTAAAATAATGTACAGAGCGTATGTTTGTATGTATTGAAATTCCAGAGGTAAAGGGGAAAGTTATTGCTGAGGCGACTGACTGGGAAACAAAGGGTATAATTTTGGGAGATTCAATGGTGCGTGAGGTGGGAAACTCAATAGGCAGAGTTAAACGTAAGGTGGCTAGATGTTGTTTGCCAGGGGCTCGGGTGAGAGATGTAAATAGGGTTGCTGGAAAGAAGGGGGTATTTAATAAAGAGGATGTAGTTACTTTGTGGGTGGAACTAACGATGTAGGCCATAGTAACAATGATGAGTTTACAAAGGAATGGGATTCCCTGTTGGACAAAGCAACCAACTGTTCGGCAAATGTCCAAGTGGTTGGTTTGCTTCCCAGGTATGGAGTGCATAGGAGTTGGTTAAACCAACGGGCTAGGTGTATGAACCTGGTACTCAAGGAAATTTGCGTTAAGCGTAGTATCAGGTTTATTGATGTGTGGAGTAAATGTAAACGAGATTGGATTGCTAGGGATGGCCTACATCTGAGCTCTACAGGGGTCAAAATGGTTAGTGGTTTGGTTTTAGAGGCTTCAGAATCAAAAAACTAAGTTGGAATGGGGGGCATGGTTTAAGGAGCAGAATTAGAAAGGGTACTAACTATTGGGATTTTACTAGAAACGGAAATAGGGTGGCTAATAAGAGAAAAGATTTTAACACTTGGAATTCAAACAATCGTGCAGCATTAAATAAAAGTAAGATGGGCTTACTTAAGGTTTTTTATACAAATGCTCGTAGTATTAGGAACAAGATGGAAGAATTGAAAAGCATAATTATAGACGAGAGGTTGGATATTATTGGAGTTACCGAGACATGGGCTACCAAAAGTGATAATGATTTATTATTTATTGCTGGGTATAATTTGTTTAGACAAGATAGAGTAGGTAAAAGAGGTGGTGGGGTTTTATTTTATGTCAGAGACACTTAAATTTGCAATGAATTGGTAATTAATGATAAACCTAATGAGATTGATATGATTTGGCTGGAGTTGATTAGTAATAAGGGCAAAAAACTACGTTTGGGGAATATTTATAGGCCACCCAACTTAAGCCAGGGTCAAGACGAACAGATGTTTAGTATTATTGGTGACATTTCTAGCAAGGGGTCAGTCATCATAATGGGAGATTTTAATTTTCCAGGAATTGATTGGAATAATTTTTACCACAGTAATAGCAGAGAAGAGGAATTTTTGAAAGTAATTGGTGACTGTTTCTTAGATCAAATTGTAACTCAGGGTACTCGACAGGACGCGATTTTAGATCTAGTTTTCTGCAACATGGAAGTCTCTGTTCAGGGGTTATGTGTAGGGGAACACATTGGAGATAGTGACCACAACAGTATTAGGTTTGGGATTAAATTTGATATGCACAAAGTAGAGAATTTTAGGTTTGTGCCCAATTTCAGAAATACTGACTTTGTGGCACTTCGGCAGAGTTTGAAAGCAGTTTTTTCTTCTGGATTGGACAATAGCGATGTGAATCTTCAGTGGGCAGAGTTTAAGGAAAATCTAGCGAATACGGTTAGGGATCATGTTCCTTTTAGGAGAAAGGGTGTCAACACTAAAATTTGGCCAATGTGGTTCTCCAGGGAAACTAAAGACGCTCTAAATTACAAGCAAGCTGCTTTTCATAGGTTTAGAGAAACTGGTCACAGTGCAGATAGGCTCCAATATTGTAAGGCAAGGCGTAAATTTAAGTATTTGGTACGGATTCAGAAAAGAGAGTTGGAGCAAAGACTGGCAGATAACATAAACAGGAATCCCAAGAGGTTTTTTGCATACCCTAATTCGGGGAAAGTTCGAAATAGTCATATTGGGCCACTGGTTGATGAGCACGGAATTTTGATTCAGGACAATAGTGATATTGCTAATGTTCTTAATAACTTTTTTTCGAGTGTTTTTAACGATAACTGTATCTCAACAGTTGACACCAACAAGACACAAGCTATAGTACAGCTTGAGGACTTTGTATTTTCCAGGGATGACGTTTTACTTCATTTGAAAAAAAATTAAAGAGACTAAGGCTCCGGGGCCAGATAATATTTATCCGAAAATTTTAGTTGAATGTGCAGAGGAATTAGCAGATGTAATCGCAAACATTTTCAATGCTTCTTATAATTCGGGGACAGTGCCAGAGGACTGGAAGCTGGCTAACATTACACCGCTCTTCAAGAAAGGGTCTAAAGGGAGTGCAGGAAATCATAGACCTGTGAGTCTAACTTCGGTGGTTTGCAAAATTTTTGAAACATTGATGAAAATTAAGATAGTAAATTTTCCAGAGACTAATAATCTATTGACTAGTTTTCAGTACGGTTTCAGGAAAGGTAAATCTTGTGCAACTAATTTATTGCATTTCTATGACAAAGTTACCATGGCTTTGGACAATAAGAAGCCTGTAGATGTTGTTTACATTGATTTTCAAAAAGCTTTCGATAAAGTACCGCATGTTGCTCTACTTAGCAAATTAGCTGATATAGGAATAGGAGGGAAAACTTTCATTTGGGTAAAAAATTGGCTGACCGGAAGGAAACAAAGAGTAGTTGTAAGGAGAAATTATTCTAATTGGAGTGAGGTCTTAAGCGGGGTTCCTCAAGGATCAGTGTTAGGGCCTGTTTTGTTCATTGTCTTTATGAACGATATTCACAAAAATATTTCTGGGAACATGAATTGTTTTGCTGATGATGTCAAAGTTATGGGGACTGTAGAAAATGAAGAACAAGCAAATCAGCTGCAAGAGGATCTAGATCATATTACGGAGTGGGCTGATAAATGTGGTATGGCTGTTAATGTTGGGAAATGTCAAGTGCTACATTTAGGGCATGGAAATAAGTGTACAAGTTATTATTTGCAAGGTTCAGTCATTAGTCAGGCAGACAAAGTTACTGATCTGGGGGTCTTAATAAGTCAGGATTTAAAGTTTAGCCAACATTGCAGCATTGCTAGCAACAAAGCCAATAAGATGCTTGGGTTTATCAATAGATCTATTTCAAATAAATCTAAAGAAGTTCTTCTGCCCTTATATAGAAGTTTGGTAAGACCCCATTTGGAGTATGCTGTTCAGTTTTGGTCTCCTTATCTTAAGAAAGACATTAATGTATTGGAAAGGGTTCAAAGGCGGGCTACAAGGCTAATAAGTGGACTTTCCCACTTAGATTATGATTCCAGGCTTAGAAGGCTAAAAATGTACAGTCTTGAGCAAAGAAGAGACCGAGGGGACATGATTCAGCTGTTTAAATTTATTAAAACGAAAGATGTTACGGGGCTAATGTTTAGCACTGAAAACAGGACAAGGGGTCATTGTTTTAAGCTATTTAAATCTCAGGCTAACATGGATATTAGGAAAAATTATTATTTTAGCAGGGTAGTGGAACCTTGGAACAGCTTACCGGAAGAGGTGGTAATGAGCAAAGGAGTAGACAGTTTTAAGAGGGCCATTGATCTTCACTGGGGATTGTAAATTGACTAGGACCAGTCTAGCTGGGCCCATAGCCTGTTGCTGGTCGTCACTTTTGTATTTGTATTTGAAAATTTGTGTGTGTAGATAGTCTATAAATTAACTACTTAAGCTGTCAATCATGTATGAACTACTCATTTATGTCCAAATATTTCTTAGTTATCAAATTAAAATAATTATTTTTATACTTAAAATATCTTTTTCCTGTATAATATATTACACAGAGCACACTATACGTAATTTAAGAAAGTGCAATGAAGTTTTCACACTTTTTATTTCTGTTTTAGTGTGTAAATTAACTAGCAAAATTGCTCAATTTCAAAGACCTGTATCTTTTTTACAAACCAAATACACAAAACAATATGTATAACATGTATAGTACTTGAATGGAATATTCAATTGGCCAAGAAATTTTATTTTTAATTCCATCCCCTTTTGGTTTACAGGGGTCTAAAAATGTCATTTTTCCGATTTTTGAGGGGCGGTAATCTATAAAGGGCGCACAAACACACAATTACAGCTATATTTTCTCATTAGCATGGTTCCAGTGATTAGTTTTTGCCGTATTTCATTTTGTGTTTCCGTCCCCTACGCGAGTTATCCCCCTTTGAAATGAGTAAAATTTTTACATTTGGTCTTGAACTAACCTGCTGCCATTATTTTAATTATTAAGTTACAGCCACGTAACTCAGCATGTAAGACTATCATCTTATGCACTTTAACATCAAAGCGTAAAATTAACTGCCATAAATGTAATTCAAACAGATTTTGGCCAAAATGCAAAGGTCTAAAAGTCCCATTTTTGACTGCGAAAATGACTTTTGATGACCTCTAAAAAATCAAGGGTTAAGGTTAGAGAGAAAATAAAAGTGGTTTTAAACATCATTCATATGCATCTATTTGGGATATGAGTTTCAAAAAAAATAAAAATGGTCGAGCGCACTCATCCGTTGAATCTGTATGGAATGACCCTATAGTGAGCAACTTCCATCTTCCTGCTTAAATGCCGCAGTTTCAAATGAAATTGTAAAGCCTTGCAGTTCTAGGCATCTTATTATAGCTAGATAATATTCCAGCAAGCAATGGTTATAGTACAGCTCATAGAGCCGCTAAACATTTTGCATTGGTTATTTTTAAGTATTAGGTGCTATGTTACTTATTGTTTTAATTATTCTTCCTTTGAGCTTCTCTGCTTTGGTATGGAAATATGCTTTTAAGACTATATGGCTCCTAAACTTCTTTTGTTAGAGATAAAGCCATGTTAGAAACACAAAGTTTTAAAGACCAAATTCCAAAAAATCTGACCTGAAAAAGAAAAATTCATAAAACTACATCAAGAAAAGCAATATTAATAAGGGCCCCAAAAATCTTCCAAAGGAGATGGACATTATTCAAGTTTTCGGTCCAAAACTCTAAATGATGATAAAAAAAACTGAAAAGTTCGTTCGTGGTTTTCACTGAAATTATTCTTTATCTCAGTATTCTCTTGAAAATAAATTTTGAAGATGTAATTCCAAAAATGTCGATAGAGGGTGCTATAGACTTTGGAGTAACGAAAAACTATTTTCTATTAATTTTCGTATCTCATTAAATGATTTCAAAAGCTAAAACCAAACTTAAATTTTGAGCTCAAAATCTGAGTTGAGGGGACTGATTTATAAAAATTTCACAGCATCAATCTGATATGCACCGGTTTGTCAATTATTGAAACATCCTGTTAAGAGCTCATTACCAGAAAACCACATGATCAAGGAAATTTGAAAAAAATTGAAACAGGTAGCATTTGGAAGAGTATCGTAAAATGTGTCTATGGCACAAATATTGTGTGTCCTCATGACCCTGTTATCGAAATATGAGGTCTTAAAGTCTGCCGAAATTTTAAGTAATGTCATCAAATTAAGTTAGTTTTGTTCAGAAATGGTAGGTACAACGCGAATTCAACATCTACATCTGACAAGACATCTCATTGCCATTTTCAGTTTTTACCAAAGTGCATGAAAGATGTTTTAAGTATATGCTTAACTCGGGGGTAACTACCGGGGGAGGGGGGAGTCATGGCACAGAGACTGCTCCATTAAAATTTTTAGGGGGTTGTTTCATGGGTGCAAGACCTTCCGTCTCAGGACAAATTTCCATCTTGGACAAAATTTCTGAGACGGAGGTCGGGACGGAAAGAAATTCGATGACTTTCATTCAGTAATTACTGGACCGTTCCATAACCACAAATTCACACCGACATTCTCTTGATTTTCCGCCATGGGCTTGTTTTGTTTGCAACGTGCTCTTGGGGGAGTGCCTTTTAGACTCGCGCTGCCGCCGCTTAACCTTTTTTAGGTATAGCTCTGTTATTTCCAACTCACTGCATTGCAGGCTGCGGAGTTACTCCCTATTCTCCCTGAAATTTCGAAATAATCGTCTCTAATTGAAAATTTAGCCTTTCGATCATCTTTTCGTTTTTTTTTTCATTTGCGTTTCTTTTTTTGCAAACTTTACACGCATAAATGAAAATTATGTGCGCTCTTAAAATGTCTGAGAGATGAATCTGAATTACCGATTAAGAGTGATTGCTGACGAGATGAAATGTTTACGATACAGCACTAGCGCAGCCAGAACTACCTTCTAGAGGGTTTTTTTTTAATAAAAAATATCTGTGGAGGGGCTTTTTTTTGATGAAAAATAGCTTCTGAAGTGGGTTTTTTGATCAAAAGAATCCTTCCGTCGGGGTTTTTTTTTTTTTTTTTGATGAAAAATACCTTCTGAAGGAGATTTTTCGATCAAAATTTTTTTCTGAATGGTGTTTTTTGCTCAAAACAGCCCCTTCATGTTCATAAACTACTGCATTAGACTTGACATTTATGTTGAAACCCCCTTTGCTGCACCACTGCGATACAGCAAAGGGCGTCATCATACCAGATAAAACGGGAACTATCACGGATTTTGAAGATTTTAAGGAAAATGGGAATTTTGGAAGGAATGGCCAATGGGCAACCGTTACTGCATTTTTGACAAAGACTTGAGGAATCACTAAGTTCCAATGTCATTCAATCTAATAGGGGGTAGGGACAGGGAGAGAGAGAAAGTAAACGAGAAAAATAACGGCAGCACGAGTTTGCGAAAAAACGCTGCTCTTGCAAAGAAGGTAAGTCCGCAAATTAACCCACGATACTGAGGTCTTAAAACGTTTATATCTTGGACAATCTGAGAGGGGAGAGGGGGAGTGGCTGTTCAAGGCTCCAGTATAAAATATCGAAAAACTGAATTGAAAGCCATTTTTCAAGCTAGGAGTGGTTCGGGATTTCTCCTCTGCAATCTGCAAACTCTTAAAAATTTAAAAATAAAAAATGTTAAGGCTGTTTTTAATGATGTAAAAATGAGGAGGGGGAGGTTTTAAAAAATCGAAAATTAAAGTCTTAAAACACTAATTTAGGCAATCTTTGGGAATTTGAGAGATGGTTTTCAGTGTTCTAACATGAAAATGTTCTGTAACTGTTGTATTAAAAACTATTTGAGACTATAATACTTAAATGACTTAAGAGAAAGGGAATTTGGGATCCTCTCCCGAAAAGTGTTTGTAATTAAAATCTTAAAACTTTTAGGCTGTCTTCGACAATGTCAAGAGTGGGGAAGGGGCTTTCTTTAGGCGAAATTCTGAAACTGGAGTCTTAAAAGCGCAACTTTAGACCGTCTTGGGGTTCGGAGTCCCCTTTCCCCGAAAAATATTCAAAGCTGAAGTATTCAGAATTCGGCTTTAGGCAGTCTTTGGAGGACTTAAGAACAGGGAATTCGAAAGCTTTCTCTCAATAAATTTTAGAACTTAAATTCTTAAATCTTCGGTTGATGAAAAGGGGAACCGCTAATTAAACTCAAATTTAGTGAACTTAGGGGAAGGAGTTCGGGAGGGGGGGGGGGGGCGGGGGGTTCTCTCCTACGAAAATTTTTCCATGCTGAAGTATTGAAATGCTATTTTGGCTATTTTTGAGTGAGTTAAGAGTTAAAGAATTCAGGGGTCTTTCTCGAAACATTTTCGAAAATGAAGTCTTAAAACTTCGGCGATGTGGGGAGAGGAGTTGCTCTTACAATAGAAAAATAAATCTTAAACTCAAACTTACACTACCTTTACTTACACTACCTTTACACTAAACGTGCCTAAGTACCTAAACTTACACTACCTTTACACTAAACACACAGTGAGAGGGAGGGGATGACTTAAGGGGAAGGGTGTTGGAAGCTTCTTTCAAAAAGTTTCCGAAATTAAAGTATTAAAACTTTTAGGCGGTCATAAATCATGTTTATAGGTAAGGGGGGTACTATTCCTAGAAGAAAAAAAGAAAGAAATAGAAACTGAAGCCTTAAAAATTCAAATTTAGGACATTTGTGGTGAACTTCGAGGAAGGGGTTCGGGAGTTCTCTTCCAAAAATATTTTGATGCTAAAATATTTAAAACGTCAGTCTAGGCTATATTTGAGTGCCTTAAGAGGGATGTGATTCGGGGGCCGTGCCTGAGGTAAGGATTCAGTTACCCTATTTGTTTTTTTAATTAATGAATATTGGAAAGTGTACCTCGATTAAAAAAATATATCTACTTCACTGAAATGGTTTTATATTGCTAATTTCACCACCTGATGTCTTATTAAAGAATTCTTTTTCAAATGAAGACTGTGTGGGGGAATGTTGCCTGTTTACTATCATTAGTCGACCGTACCCTTCCCCCACCTTTCCTTCTTTTCTGGTTTGTTGGCGTACCTTGGGTAGACTTTCCGATCTGAACTGATTTATGTTGCAAAAGTGAAAATCTTATGTCCCAAGCGATTTTATTGTTGCAATAAAAATGTTTACGATCGACAAAAAAATAATGGCGAGGAGCTGTGAATGCTTTTGCCCCTAACATTATCCAACATCGTCTAAAATTGCGTTTTTTTTTTGGAACTTCAATTTCGAAATATTGCCGAAGGAGGGTTCCTGAACTCCATCCTTTCGATAATGCAGTCAAAAAGCGTACAAACGTTGCAAAAGATGGAGTACAATTTCGTATTTAAAGCTTCAATTTCGGGTGGAACCCAGAGCGTCCCCCCCCCCTCTAATATTTTTGAAGGTCACTCAATATTGTGATTTTGGGACTATCAGTTCGAAATAATTAATGTAAGAGTCCCTGAACCCCTCCTACCCCTGAACTTTAACAAAATGGCCCACCATTGCGTTTTTTGGACTTCAAGTTAAAAAACTTTCTGGGGGAGAAGCCCCAGACCCCCTTGTTATTGGCGGTTTTTAGGTTTTTGAAATTACGATATCAAAACGCTTAAATATTACAATTTAAAAGCTTAAAATTCAAATCAAACACAGATTCAAAAATTGGCATTGTTAAAACCTACAACATTTATACACATAAATTTTTCCTTAAGCACGCATGCCGGGGGGGGGGGGTGACTGAAAGTATTTTCCGTCTTGAACATATCGCCAAACTTGCACCCATGGGTTGTTTTTAGGAATATTTTCCTCTCATCTGGGCGTTGCCTTTTTTTTTTTTTTTGAGGGGCCTTCCAGTCATTGGGGAGGGGGGGGGGGTCACTATCACTCTCGGAGGGAATAGGCACCTAGGCATTACGTGTGTATGTCAAAGTTAAGAACCACTATCAAGCTCATCAAGCGGAAAGTTTATCCAGAGATACGACAGCTTTGAAACAAGATTAAATTTAAGTTTTATCTTATTATTAAGGATGAAAGCAGGCCCACAACTTAAAGGGGTCAGAAGGTGGCAGTTCACCTTCCTGCTATTTAAAGAAAAAGTATTTAAGGTAAATGCACCAGTAATGGCCACTTTAAGGTTTATATTTAAAAAAATAAGGATTCCAGGTCTCCCAATGGATTCAAACGTGCAGGAGGTAGAGCTCAGGCTATATTGTAGTGAGCAGTTCAAGGAGGAATAGGTAGAGCATCATGGAAAATTGTTATCAAACTATTCAGTAAAGTCGTCTGGCTTGTTGATGTTTTTTCAGCTGTCTTCTAACGCTTCTCCGTAACGAGGTATATAAACATTGTGTTGTATTATGAATAGAACAGTGTTCAAAAGTAATATTTTTAGAGCTGTATCCATGTTATGAAATGTGAAATATCATGTTTGGAACGTTTTCAACTCTAAATAGTTGCTTTTTTGGCTGACAGTTTATCTGGCCACTACTGGCACCAAAAAAGTTGGGAAATTCAAAAGTGGCCATTACTGAATCAATAAGGTTTTTCATAAATCAACCCATTTTCCTTTTAATAGGTTGTAATCTCTACAGGGGCGCCCACGAGGGGGGGGGGGGGTATGGCGCAAGTTGCGCCATCAAAATTGGGGGGGGGGGATTTTTTTTTCCAGAAGTTTTTTTTTTTGATTGTGAAATTTGTGATTTTTGGAAGGAAAAAAAATATTTAAAGTTATTCAACAAGAAATATAAGTATATGTAATACCTTTTTGACGTACTCATTCCAAAATTTATTAGCCGTGTCTCTTTTTCAATTAAGGTATCATCAAAGACGGGATGGAGTCAATGTCCGATGCAAATCAGGGTTAGAGGATTTGATTTATTTTTAATTTATTACAAACTAGCTGTGGCTGCGTCGCAGGGCTTTGCAAGATCTACCTCGAAAATAAAAGTCATCTCAAGTGATGTGTGTTTAACAATCAGGCTTCAAAAAAAAAAAAGATATCTAAAATTTTCCGACAGTACGCGGAAAAATAACCAGAAAGGAAAATTTTTGAATCCCCTGATTACAGGAAAAGCCTCAAAACAAAAGCAAGAATTTTATTTGCTCACAGTCGAGAAAAAAAAATGGCAACAGATCTTTCTTCTCAATGATTTTATTGACGAATAGTTAAGGCCGTGTATGACCAAACAACAGTTGTCGGAATAGCAACTCGCACAACAGTTTCGGCGCATGCGCAGTTATCTGTTTTTCGAATAACAAGTCAGACAACTGTTGTTTGAATAATAAAGTACGACGGTCGTGTATAACCAGACAACAGTTGTCAGAATAGCAACTTGCACAACAGTTTCGGCGCATGCGCAATTATCTGTTGTTTGAATAGCATAGTCAGACAACTGTTGTCTGAATATACAGTACGAATAGTTAAAACTGAGCTCGCAGTAGACGATAAATTTCCGATTTGATATTGATGTTCCTGAACTTAAAAATGTGTACAACTTTTCTCCAGTTGATTTTAGAGCCTTATTGATGGTTTTGAAATTCAAAGGAGGTAAATCTACTTCAGGGGTATTTTTGTGGGCTTTCGAATGAGACTAAAATCGAATTGATCGGATAATTATTTTGGGTAGAAAGATCCTTTTAATGCTATTTAAGGTCCTATAACTAAAATTTGAACTGTTCTATACTTCTTCCGCTTGAAAATCCCTCTACGTTCCTTCTCGGGTGCCGAAGTATCTCCCTGTCGAATTTGGTCGAGATCCGACATAAATTGGATTTGTATAGGGATCATGCATACATATATGCACATTAGGGTGTCCCAAAAAAATGAGTTTTTTTTTAACGCATACCCTCTTATTTTTTTCCTTTTATATCAAAACCGTTGCAAAAAAAATTTCATGCAATTTGAAGCCCGGTAACCGATGCCGACTTGCGCCTAAACGTGTAAAAAGCATGTGTGTTCCTAAGCAAGCGAACGCAGGCGATGTGATACTTTGCGAACCTCAAAACAGCTGTAAATGGTGCACAGAAAACAACTCAAAACAGAAAAACAGATGTTGGGGGCTTATCCGTGGCAATGTGCAAAACGTTAAACGGGTCAGTACGAATACACTCTGATCAGTGAGCGCAGTATAATTCTTCCATAGTGAGCGAAACATGGCAGTGGAATTGCGTAGTTCGATGAAAAAGAGATATTTTTAATAGGAGTCGTAAAACATCAAATTACGGACTCAAAACTTCCCTCCAACGAACAAGTTCTGTCTGTTTTGTTTTATACATTCGAGAAGTAAATTTAACCATCAGTGAAAATGCAAATTTCGCTATTCAGGAATGAATCATCTTTTGGGAAAAGACACGCATTTCCACAAAATCGTTGCCAAATTGTGTGAATAAACTTAAAAACCTGTATCAAATTCGGAAAGACTTACAAAAAAAAAAAAAAAAAAAAAAAAATGCAAAGAAACTGCAAGAAGTATTTAGGCAGCGCCAACTAGAATTTGTGAGTAATTTGAACAATTTATTTGATCCTAGAGAACCCGACAGACGTTGTTCTGTTCAAACTTTGTAAATTAAAAAGTTAAAAAAATTCAGTAAACTATCAAGTGTTTGAACCGTTTTGTTGAAAAAAAATAAGTAAAAAGAGAATGTTTTAAGCTGCTTGGTGTCAGAATGCGTATATTTATTACAATTTGATTTATCTAATTCCCACTGAGCGGTAGTTTCATTGACTATTTTTTATCACGTATTTGAAAGATCTTCATAGATTGCATGGTTTGCTCCTTCAGCTATACTCAAAGGATGGAAATCGTCCTCAGATATTAAGTGAAATAACTAACTACGCATCTAGAACAAACGGGAAATCCCGCTGCAACATCCCCCATATGAAAAAGAATAAAACAATCGAAAGGATATAGTTTAAAAAAATGATAAAGGTAAAAACAGTTCTCTGAATAAACGAAAATTACTCATCTCCCCCCCCCCTCCCGATGTAAAAGAAACACATTCTTCAACTAAAATGACTGAAATTTTTTGGTGGAGATACAGAAAATAAAAGCCATGCATTAAGGTCGATGGATGGCTTGAGCGATTTACTCCCTAAAACTATTACTATTTAGTTCACAACTAAAATTAGATACGATGGAAAATGAAGCATTGTCAGACGTCGGCTTGTTTGTAGTGACGATAAAAGTGAAACTATGGCTTCAATGCATTTTGAAAGTCAAAGCACTCAACAAAGATTTGTGCTTTTTGAAATCTTTGAAAGCGTACGAAAATGTGGATGGACCCAATTATCTCAAAAGCTGCTCCACAAAAATTCATCCAGCATTTATGGTATTTATCTGACGAAATAGCCGTCTTATCTCTTTTTGATGATGAGGTAGAAGAAGAAACAAAATAAAGAATGGTGAGAAATTTATGTAGAGAAGTCTTCTCAACCCATGAGAAAAAATACATTCCATCGAAGTAAGGTCTTTGTGGTTCATGGTATGGTAAGTTGTGCACATTGATTTCATCTAGTTGTTTAATTATTCATTTATATCGTGCGTTTGTTACCGGTTATTTTATTATTTTGCAGAAAAAACAATTAATGATTTCATATCAGCAAAAAGCCAGTCCATTGTTCACTAGACTTAAAAACTGATGATAATTTTTTCTCAACGAGAGTCCCTCTTTATGGGTCAATAATACTTCATTCCTTGAAACGAAAAAGATTGTCTCAATGCTTAGAGCAGTAAACGATTTAGCTGAAAGAACGGCAAAAATGATGCAGGACTTTCATAGTTTGCTACCAGCTGATTAGGAGCTAAAACAATATGTGTTACTTTGCGTTCGAGAGCACCGGAAGATTTATCTTGACTGCAACTACCCACGCATTCATGCCTGCACACAGACACAAACACATATACCTACACACACATAACACATACCCCCCCCCACACACACATTCATACACACAACTACCCACACACTTATGCCAGCACACAGACACAAACGCACATGCCTACACACACATACACACACGCCTACATGTACACACTCGTGATTGCGAAAAACATAATTTGAATTCAAGATGTCAAAAATCAAATTAATTTTTTTTTAGCAATCAAGATTGCTTATTGCTTTCATTTGACTGTTTTTGGCGTCCTATCATTTTATTTTCCCACCACCACCCTCCGCATTATCACCGTCAACCAGCTCCTCACGATGCTGCTCCTATAGCGAAAACCGTCTCCAGGTTGCATCCATGTCCTACACACACGCGCATACATACACAACCACACACGCACACATACACACACGAACGCCTACACACACCTACACATACAAACACATATACAAACGCATACATACAGACACCTACACATACACACACAAAAACATACACACACACATACACACAAAAACATACACACACACATACACACAACTACCCACACATTCATGCCTGCACACAGACACAAACACATATACCTACACACACATAACACATACCCCCCCCCCACACACACATTCATACACACAACTACCCACACACTTATGCCAGCACACAGACACAAACACTCATGCCTACACACACATACACATACCCAATACACACAAACATACATACCCCCTACACACAAACACACACGCCTACATGCACACACTCGTGATTACGAAAAACATAATTTGAATTCAAGATGTCAAAAATCAAATTAATTTTTTTTTTTTTTGCGCTCTTTGGCAATCAAGGGGGAGGGACCCAATCTTTTGAGGGACCCGGTCCGCTCATGTTCAGTAATAATACTAAGTTATCTTACTGTTGCTCTGAGGCGACGATATGTTTATTTTTGTTTTATTTCTGTCCTTCAAACGATTAAAAATAACATTAATAACTTAAAAAGTTGGGTCAAAGCAGTCGATGTGAAAAAGTGGAGGAGGTAGGGTTGTTTCGTATACAGTCCACAGATGGCGATGCGCAAGTGTGTAACTCTCTAATAAAAAAAAAAAGTGTAAGTTCTAATATCAACGAGTGAGGCCGTCTTTTCTAATTGTAGTGCAATTTACTTTTCAATTATTAGATTTTCAGAGTTTAAGATTGAGATGGCTTCCCGCATATGAATTCTACTAATACAACAAATAAGCAGGTAAGAGAAAATAATTTTCGAAACATTCTAATTCATATTTATTTCCTAACATTTTTGGTCCGCTCGCCGGAGACCAGTGAGAAACGTTCTATTCTAAATTCTTGCTTGTTTTGTTGTTTCAACAAATGCTTTATATTGTCTTAATTCAATTAGAGAAACATTCAAAAGTATATTTTGTTTAAATGTGTTAAACTTTAAAGCGCACGAAGTGCACGTACTAGGATTTAATGCAAATTTACGAAATGCGTTATTTCAAATTTGAGATTATTCAAAAAGTTTCAAACTGTTTAATAAGTGGTTATTTTCTTTTTATTTGATTAGTTGATTATTCTTATTTGGTAAATTACTGGTAGTCTGCCATTGTCGTTCCTTTTCAAATAATTTACAAAAGTTTCAGTTTCGTTTTGCCCTTTAGACGTTTATTCCTTGGTAATTCTTGTTGCGATTTTCTCCCCTCGCTTCCCCACCGTCTCGGTGACGCGCCAACGTAGTATTTTCTTTCGTTCTTTGGACTAGACATTCGTTCATTCCCGCACAGCTGCGTTAGTTTTCTTTAATAAAATTGTTTTATTTGCTATATTCAAATGAATATGGACGCTTTGTTAAAGAAAAAAAAAGAGTGTCAAATCTTCGATTACAAAACTCCTAAAGAAAACAGAAGAGGAAATTGAGAATTTAAATAAGGTGGGTTTATTAGCTAGGAAGGAAAGATTCATAGAATTTAAAACTGAGGTAAAGGGTATTTTGGATCCTATTATAAGTATTTGCGAAAAAAAAGATGAGGAAACTTATTGTACGGAAAAGGACGATCTTTTAGACATTTTAGAGGCAGTACTTGTCACTATAGATACTCGGCTTGTACCTTCTGTGGTAAATTCCGAGTTTCAGGTTAAAACCCAGGATTCAAGCCAAACTTCAGTCCCAGCTCAGTCAGCTGAAGTAAAACTGCCTACGTTATCCCTACCTGTATTTTCCGGTGCAACTGAGGAGTGGCTTACCTTTTCCGATCTTTTTGAAGCTGCAGTTTCCAACAATCAAAATTTGACGGGAGCACAAAAATTGCAATATTTAAAAGGGAGTTTAAGGTCAGATGCGTTAAAAATCGTAAACTCTTTATCGATTACCAATGATAATTTCGAAATTGCTTGGAGATTGCCAAGGGATAGATACTTTAATAAAAGAGAAATTGTGTCCTCCTTAATGAAAAGATTTATCAATATAACACCCTTAAGTGGAGAATCTTCCACACAAATTTTGAGGTTGATCGATTCTACTGAGGAATTTGTAAGGATGTTAGAGTCCTTGAAATATGAGATTGATCCAACAGCAGATACCCTTTTGATGCATATGATATTGTTCAAGCTTGATACAAATTCAAGAACTTGGTTTGAGAGAACCTTTTCAACTGATGTCATTCCAAAGTTGGACGAACTATTGCAATTTCTTGCAACACAAGCGAGATCCATCCCGAGTTTAACTACCAAGAGAAACGTTCAAAGAAAGGTGACTTTGGTCACAATGTCCTCTCTGTGATAGAGAGCATGCATTGTCGAGGTGTGATAAATTCTTAAAATTGTCAGTACAAGAGCGTTCAAATTTCGTTAAATCGAATAATGTTTGTTTTAACTGCTTAATTAAATTTCACGGTGTGAAAACTTGCAAAAGCAAGTTTAGATGTAGAACGTGCAAAAAAACCCACCACAGTTTACTTCATGTCGAAAATGTTAGCACAAGGGGAAGACAGGGTCCTGTAAATGTGTCAAATTCGACTGGACTTTCTATCAATGCCCCTGTGTTTTCACCTGCCCTTGTTCCAAGTACTAATGAATTGAGGGAAAATTCTGGAGTGGTGGATGTTACGTCTTGTCTTTCTGATGTGGGCCCAGACGTTCAAATTCTCCTCTGCACGGCTCTGATTCAAGTAAGAGATATTTGGGGTAACTATCAGACCTGTAGATGTCTTTTGGATAGCGGAAGCCAGGCTTCGCTTATTACAAATGAGTGTATTGAAAAATTGGGCTTGCACAGGAAAAAGGCCAATGTTCGTATTTCGTGTTTGGGTGCTTCCGATACGAGTACAAATGGGATTGCTGAGATTCAATTCACCTCACATTTTCCATCTCAAAAGTCCTTTGAAGCGCCCGTGTATGTGGTTAACAAAATTGTAGGTATGCTACCACATCACAACTTAGATTCCTCAATGTGCGAATTATTTGGGGATATTTCTCTGGCTGATCCAACATTTTACAAGAGTGGTCCGATTGATGCACTTCTCGGTATTGACCTTACTTTGCCATTGCTAAAGGGTCAAACGTTATCGTTAGGTAAGGATAAACCATTTGCCATTCGTTCAGAACTGGGTTGGATAATTGGCGGTAAGGCTAATTTTGGTGATCAAAATTCTCTTCATGTAAATAATATTCAGTTAAGTGTCAGATCATCTAATCAATAAATTTTGGGAATTAGATTCTGTACCATGTGCTAAACCCTTAACTTCTTTAGAAAAGTCGTGTGAAGATCATTTCGCAAAGACACATTCTAGGGATGAGAATGGCAGATATACAGTAAGGTTACCATTTCATACACCTCCCACGCGGTTAGGTGATTCAAAACAAAATGCAATTCGTAGGCTAATCAGCGTGGAACGCCATCTCATTTCTAATCTAGAAAAATACAAACTCTATCGCAAATTCATGAAGGAATACCTTGATCTAGAGCACATGGAGCTGGTTCCAGATTCTGAAATTAATAACATCAATAGTTTGTACCTCCCTCATCACGGAGTTGTTAGAAACACTAGCTCTACAACTAAGCTCCGCGTCGTCTTCGACGCTTCAAGTAAAAACCTCGTCTGGACTTTCTTTAAACGATTTGCTCATGGTTGGACCAAGAGTACAGCCAGAACTTTTCCCTATCCTGATTCAGTTTCGACTTTTCAATGTAGCCATTTGCGCTGGTGTGGAAAAGATGTTCCGCCAGATTAAAGTTCATGAGGAAGACGTAGACTGGCAAAGAATTCTTTGGAGGGAGTCTCCAAACGAACCAATAAAAGAATATCGTCTAACTACTGTTACCTACGGAACATCCTCAGCACCATTCCTCTCCACGAGAACCTTACAACAGCTTGCCATAGACGAACAAGAGAATTTTCCATCCGCTTCAAGAGCTACCCGTTGTTACTTTTATGTAGATGATTTGCTGAGTGGGAGTGCGACAAAGAAGGAAGCCATTCAACTGGTATCCGAGCTGCAGGAGATGATGAAAAAGGGAGGCTTTTCTTTACGTAAATGGGTGTCAAACGATCCCGACGTACTGGCAACCATTTCAAAAGAATTACAGGCAATTGATTCAAAACACACGATCAACGATGACCAACCTGTCAAGATTCTGGGAATAGCTTGGCTTCCAGATGTTGACAAGTTTACCTTTACCATCACCGTCAATGAGATGGACGTATGGACTAAACGTAAGGTACTTTCTGAAGTCGCTAAAATCTTTGACCCCTTGGGCTGGTTGGCACCTACAGTTATCATTTCCAAAATCTTCCTCCAAGAGCTGTGGAGTCATCATCTAAGCTGGGACGAGGAGCTACCTGATTCTCTGGCAAAGCAGTGGAGAACATTTCAAGAACAGCTTCCTGTACTTACAAATATCAAAATTCCACGCTGTATTCTCATTCCCCAGGCTTCAGACGTGCAAGTACACGGATTCTGCGACTCTTCAGAGAAGGCCTATTGCGCAGCTATATACATTCGTTCCCAGGATGTAACCCTAGCTGTGACATCCAGACTGCTAACATCCAAGACGCGTGTCTCTTCAGTAAAACCGCAGTCTTTACCTCGATTGGAACTCTGTTCTGCTTTACTTCTTGCCAATTTGTTGCAAGCTACCTTGCCAACGCTAACTGTGCCAATCTCTGAGACATTTGCGTGGTCTGATTCCAAGATCACCCTGGCATGGCTGAAGTCTGAACCAAGAAGATGGCTACCGTTCGTAGCTAATCGAATAGCACAAATTCAAGAGCTGACTACTAATGTGCACTGGAACCATGTGAGCGGTCTGGAGAATCCTGCTGATTGCGGAACAAGAGGGATAACTCCAGCTAAACTAGAAAGGTGCGACTTGTGGTTCAACGGACCTGATTGGCTAAGGAGTTCTACTTTTTCTAATGGAGGGTTTGAGGATAATCCAGAATTGCAAAAAGACATCTCTGTAGAAGCTAAAGGAACATCCAAGCTGGTTATGCTGCAAGTGGTTGATGCTTCTTTCAAGGCAGAGTTTTTTCAGAAATTTTCGTCTTGGAACAAGTTGAAGAGAGTTGTAGCCTATTGTTTAAGATTTGGGAAGAACTGTTCTCTGGCTGCGGATAAAAGAAATAAGTCTTTTTTAACAACGACAGAATTGCACGAAGCCGAGAAAAGGATTGTAAGATTTATCCAGCAGGATCATTTTTTGACGGAGGTCTCCTATCTGTCAGCGGGAGAGCAGCTTCCTTCGAACAACAAGATTAATCCCTTGACTCCGTTCTACGATGATTCCGGAATAATTCGTGTCGGTGGGAGACTAAAAAATTCAATGCTTTCAGAATCGCAGAAGCATCCCATCTTGCTTCTTAAAACCGACCATGTTTTGAATTTAATTATCGCCGATTATCATCTAAAACTTCTTCATGCCGGTCCACAACTTCTCCAAGCAGCTCTCAGAGAAAAATTTTGGATTCTTTCAGCCAGAGATACAGTTAGAAGAGTTGTAAGAAAATGTATCCCGTGCTTCAGAAATCGTCCAAGGCTCGCTGGTCAAATCATGGGAGGTCTTCCAATGTCCAGAGTTTGCCCCTCTTCTGTCTTCCAACGAACTGGTATTGACTTTGCAGGCTCATTCTTAATACGGAACTCCAAGGGAAGAGGAAGCCGCAATACTAAAAGCTACATCTGCGTCTTCGTCTGCCTCGCAACGAAGGCAGTTCATCTTGAAGTCGTCAGCGACTTGTCATCAAAAGCCTTTATCGCTTGTTTAAAAAGATTCGTGGCACGCAGAGGTAGGCCATCTGACCTCTTCTGCGATCAAGGAAGTAATTTTTATGGAGCGAGCAGAGAGCTCAGGAAGGAGTTTCGTCAGTTGATGAAGGAAAACGACGTACATCAATTTCTGGTAACAGACAACATCACCTTTCACTTCAATCCTCCATCTGCTCCCCACTTCGGAGGCATTTGGGAGGCTACCGTGACATCGTTCAAGTTTCATTTGAAAAGAGTTGTTGGAGCCACCAGTCTCACATTCGAAGAATTAGCCACGTTATCAAGTCAAATTGAGGCATGCCTTAATTCTAGACCACTATGTGCATTATCTAGTAGTTCAGATGATCCGTCTGTTCTGACTCCAGGACATTTTCTAATAGGAAAAGCATTAACAGCTGTTCCTCAACCTACGGTTCCAGACGACATCAGTCATTGCGATCGTTGGCGATTGCTTATAAGAATGATCCAACATTTCTGGAATAGATGGTCGTCCGAGTATTTGACATTGTTACAATCAAGAGCGAAGTGGCGCAATTCTCAAAAGAACCTTGACATTGGAGATCTTGTTTTAATCAAACACGACAACTTACCTCCACTACAGTGGAAATTAGGGAAGGTCACGGAAACGTTCCCTGGTAAAGACAATAAAGTTCGTGTGGTCAAGGTAAAAACTGACACTGGTGAACTTGTTAGACCAATTGCAAAACTGTGTCCCCTTCCTATAGACACTTGAGCATTCTTGAACTATGCCTAATTTTTCTTTCTAATATTGTAGAAGGTTAAGGTCGTCTATTCATCTGTAACGCTAATTACTTAATTTCATTTATTTAGAAGTATGATTTATTGTTAATTTAAATTCATTTAGTATTTTTAACTTAATTCATTAATTTTGAAACCCCCTCCGTGTTTCAAGGGGGCGGTATGTTTCGTATACAGTCCACAGATGGCGCTGCGCAAGCGTGTAACGCTCTAATAAAAAAAAGTGTAAGTTCTAATATTAACGAGTAAGGCCGTCTTTTCTAATTGTAGTGCAATTTACTTTTCAATTATTAGATTTTCAGAGTTCAAGATTGAGATGGCTTCCCGCATATGAATTCTACTAATACAACAAACAAGCAGGTAAGAGAAAATAATTTTCGAAACATTCTAATTCATATTTATTTCCTAACAAGGGTGATAGAGGCCTTAGGGTGGAAAAAATATTTTTCTCATTCCAATTTAAAAGTCTTGGAATTCAAATCTTCTTAGTTTTTTCATGTGAATATTAGCAGTGCGGGTTATTTTTTATTATTTTATTCTGTTTTACGCACTTTCTAAACTATGTTTCCTATTACTCTTTACTCTTTCATACTACATTCTATAGCAATGTTTGCAGAAAATTACATTTTTTATTGTTGATGAATGTATTCACCATAGTGTCTTGTTAAAAACTTTTCTTCAAAAAATATTTCGAAAAATATTTTTTCCGCCGATTATAAATAATCGTTAATGGCCGATTAATTCTCGCATCCTTAGTTTTGATACCAATCCAATAGTGCTCTCACTTATCCATCTGGATGCTGATAATTTCAAACAGGGCCATCTCAAAGGAAAAGTCCAGTGTTCCTTGATGTCTTCGTAGACAAAGGCTTGGGTAATGCATGGAAGAAAGACAGAAAATAACGTTGCCTTTGTCCTGGTCACCTTTGTGTTGCTATGCGATGTGTTCGAGGAATCATCATTGCAAGGATTGGGACAATGGTACCCGGGCTCTTTATCGGAATGTTAGGTTTTGGTTCTGGAGTTATGAATGTACTTCGGTAATAATTTCTCTTTCTTCTTTTTCATCAACAACAATGAGAGCTGCCGATGCTTTCTAGAATGTGTCATCACTCAAAACGAAACGATCCTTCATCAGTTATGCAAGTTTTTTCTTTTCCCGTATTTCTCCTGATCATTTTTCGATAATTTTTGTCACACAATACAAAAATGTTTTAATCGTTTTTTTACCCTCTACCAATTTACTGGTGACACTAAATTGTAGTTTATTACATCAGTTTTTAAGAGCAAAAGTGGTGTAATTTAATTTTCATTTGTATTTACATCATCATAAATTAGTTTTAACCTCATTCTACTTTATACGAAAGTGGTGCAAGTCTAACCTCAATCTTTTTTTCCTTCTACTAAGGCTGCATGCGAGGTACAACCTTTTGCCAACCCAGTGCGATTCCCCGATGTAGCATCCATTCTTTCACATGACAGTATTATCTCCAGATGCTTTTACCTTGGGAATTTTTAAGCTCAGGTTTCCCACTAGATAGAGACATTTGCGCTCTCTTCGACACGAAGCACTAGTAGAGGAATTTTAATTTTGCCAAGGCACTTCAAACCAAACGAGTACTTGAGGGATTTTTTACATGCCGCATAATCAAACTGCATAGAAGCTGTCGATTTTCAGCATCTTAAAAATTCACTAACTGGAGTCAGGTTCGAACATGCGCCTTTGGGCTAAAGAGCTTAACATCAAACCACTACACCACTTTGTCGGTTGACCAATTGACAGTAATCGTAAAACGGAATAGTTGTTGTGTTTTGAGCAAAAGTAGCTGTTAAATTCTTCAATTACTGAAAATCTTGTTGTATTGATTTACACCACTTTTGCTCTCAACGGCTCACATATTGCGTATGATACGATCAATATCACACTAGGGATTGATACGATGCTCTTCACAATATACTATTTCAAGCAAGAGTGAACACGTTTTTGCAGATGAAAATATTCTGTCAAACATACTTCACGTTAGCGTACTCGCCTTTATTTCGACTAGTTCTGAAAAACGTATCTCAAACAAATGAGAGAGTTCTTATAACACTACCAGTTAAATTGTGTTTCTAAAAATAGGCTTCAAACGAATGGACGCAGAACTATGAATGCTGACTTGGATTACGTTTTGTAAGTTGCATTCCAAGCAGGTACAAAAGTGGTTTTACTGTGAATCAACTGAAACTTCATTTATCAAAAAGTATTTTGATAACTATAGTATTTTAAACAAAATGTGAATGCTTAGATTATTGGGTCATTCCATAGTGACGATCGTAACATTCAGAGACTGTTTCGTTGCATAACATGAGTTTTGAACGTCTAATAATCATTTACTTATGGTTTTACGTAAGTTTGTGAAAGAATAAAACTTCTGTCTAATATTCGGGCAATAAAATGCAGTATAAATCACATAACTTGATTTTTGAAACTAAATTACTACAATGTTACGAACGTAACATTTTTGCAACCTTGAATTTGCAACATGAAATTCAGCTCTCAATGTCTCTACAGTTTACGTAGATATTATTGTTAAAAACAGTACAATGCGTCATTTTCCTTCCTTAACTTTTCATGCAGAATAATACTCATTTTTCATATAATGTAACAGAAATGAATATTTCTTCAAAATGTGACATGGGACGAACGTAACGGTGACAAACGTAACTCTGAAGTTACCTTTGTCACGGTGAAGAGTCGTTTAGTTTTTTTGGCCGTTACGTGTCTAAATATTAATTAACAAGTAAGCACTGATACTTTCTCTTAAAATTAACACTTCTATCAACAAATTTTCAATGTGGATTAAATAAATGCTTTTTTATTGGCTTTGTACAAAATTTATTTTTTTCTCCTCTATTTTAAAGTGAAACTTTTTATGCGAGAGCTTTGAATTTCTGATCCCCAACCTTTTTGTGCGACGGAACTGACGTAATTGTTTTTTAATTGTTGCCAGAAATAATGAAGAATAATATAATTTGTAAATTTAATTTTGCTAATGAAATTAACAATTTAGGCTTAAGTAGTATCTGTGGATTTTGGTCACTTTAAACGTGCTGGTTTTCGAAGATTTCTTTGATTCAAGTTAAGTCATTCGCAAATCCAACGAACTATAGGGGGCACTGTAGCCACTTTCTAATGACGGACGAAAAAACTAAAACAAACGCACGTGGTAACGAAGAAAATGCTAATAAGCCTAGTAAATTGTGTTCGTATGCATGATTTTTTCGCTTTATTCTTTTAAAATTAATTTTCAAAGTCTTGTTGATATTCTGGCCCACGTAGAAAGAAATGAGAATTCAAGAAGCATTACTAAACGTCAAACATTAATGCAAACTACTTAGTTCGCAGTTCTAAGCAGCCATTTCCACGATGTTGAATTCGATATTTATCAATTCTTGATAAAACTAAATAATAATTGTGGCCTGACAAGAATAACAATTAATGCTAGAAAATTTAATATGACATTACAAATTATTATCAAAGAAGATTATACTTCTTTGCCTTGTTGGCTAGCGCTTATTGCATTTGTAGCTGAGTTATTTCTCTCAAATTCCCGAATCGTTAATTAAAAATTTTTCTGTTTCGATGTTTCTAATTTCTGAGTTACGATTTAATTATGTCATGCTATGCAATTCATCAACAAAATTCTCACGGAAATATGGTAGTAGTTTTCTTTTCAGTTGAATGACCAATTCTTTTAACTTATCGAATTCTGTAATCTTACTATCATTTTATTCCACTCATCATAAAAATTAAAAATGGTTTAACTAAAAACGCGAAATCTCGCCAAGGTTACTTTGCTCGCACAATACTAAAACTATAACCCTAAACAAATTTGGCGAAACTTTTCAGCTGAGCATAAAAGGAATAAAATAAATTTTTTCTCGGATAAACATTTTTCATTTTGTTCTACGATAATATATTCAAGAAAATATTTTGCACACTGTCCATTCCAACTGAATGCTGCTGTAAAATGTGGTTAGTTAAATTAATTTAAGATTAAAAAAAAAAAACCCATATTCTTACAAATTCATACAAAACAATAAAAATTTTTACCTTGTATAATATTATCCAAGTTTGTTAATCCAGAGTTTTCGCTTTAACTATTTCTCAATCAACGCACATTTTAGAAGGAAATAAGGAAAACTAACATTATTTTGAGAAGCTCGAGAATACTACTAAGGGACGAATCAATTTCCGTAGCTGAAAGCAAACTAAGACACATCGATTGCGTTAATAAATACTCAGAACAAACTGCCTGTGTTTACGTCAACAGACACACATGGAACGCAACGTGGCAAAAAGGTTTAGCTTTGAATTTAGTTTGTTCGCTTTCATTTCCAAAATTAACTTTGTTATTACTATTATTTTGTATTGCTTTTGGCAACAATTAAAAAGCGGATTTCCAGTAATTCTTAGTTTTCTCACTGTTTATAATATAGATTCTTTATTAAAATATACAATTATGTTGTGAATATGCCTAAGTCAGACGCAGAAAGAACAAGTGCTTGTCCTGAGAGAAAACGTGTCTGTGAAATGGTAGTTTAGATTGTAAAAAAGAAGAAAAGATGAAAGTTTTACTTCTATCGTGGATCTTTACAATACACTTTTATTTTTAAATCACTAACCAGCAGAACTTCTTTTTCCAGAAAACTGTCAAGAAATGTAATCTTTTTTCCGAAAACAAAATCCATTGTAAGTTTTTTTTTTTTTTTTTTCAAGAAGTCTTCTTCCAGGAAATTTGTGATTTTCATTTCTGCCACCGTAATTCCAATATTTTTGTTATTATTTAGCAAGATAATATATAAAAGCCTTTTTTTCCTGGGACTACTTAGAAGAGCACGCTTATTGGAATCTTTCCGTAAACTTAGCATGTTGAGAAAGGCGTAGATGCATTGTTTTACCGTTGTATTGCAAAGTTAGCTTGCTAGCTTCTTTGCAACTGATTCTCATCTCCTGACTTCTCATTTTTGATTTCTCTGTCTTCTTGATTTTTTCGGGGTTTTTTTTCTTTTATCGTTGTGTATTTTTTTTTTCTTTTTTTGTAACATTTGCATACGTTCTGCTGCATTTTTCTTGTCATTTTCTTGCAGGTAAACAAAGCTGTTATGTTTATGTAAAGCTGTTAGTTTCTGCTTTATTTATTTTATTTTATTTTATTTTATTTATTTTTTTTTTTTTTGAGCTGCCGTTTTTTCCATAAAATACAACCTAAGAAAATTCCACAAATATGTGTTAGAAAATCGAGTTAACTATAGCAAAAATTACAAAAGATTATACAGTGACATTTAAAAAATAAATTATTTCAAAATGTTCATTTTATTTATTTCTTATTGGACTAAATGTTAGAAAAATGCAGTGTTTGTTTCAAGCGATTACGCTCGTCACGCTAAAAACTAATTTTTTAAATAATTTAATAAAAATTCAATATTTGAAATGCTTTCTAGGTAGCTCTTGGGAAGAGAATAAAGCAAAATTTTTCTTTTCATAGTCCTATAAAAAGAGTGGAAGGAAAAATTCGACGTTTTGTGACGAACGTAACAGGCCGTTCAACACAAAGTTCAAATTAGCCTCAACGAGAAAAAAATAAAAATTCAATGAAAGAAATTACAGAAACTAAAATCTCAAAATATAAGCAATAACTAAAAAAAGAAAGAAAATTATTTGCATTCAAATGTATGCTTAAAAAATTACAGATCGCGTTTCTAGAATGCTTAAAAGTTAAAATTTACATGTTGTTGTTGAAGAACTTCAAGCAGTAAGTATGCTACGCACGGCATCCATCTTGAAAAACCTTTTACTGTCCAACTACGGATTGCATGGAATTTTCAAACTTCCAGATAAGAAGAATCTATGTGAATAAGGGGGAAAAGTAAAAATTTGATGCACGTAACCCGCTTATATGAATGAGACCATGGAGCTATGAGTAATAAGGAGACGACATGAGCGAGATACGCTGAAGCCGTTTCGGAAGCTTAGTTAACTGTTCTTTTGACTGGCAGCCATCTTGTGGTGTTCAAAACATTGAAAGACTGCATTTCATAACATGGTGTGTTTCTGATGTTCAGGAGTTGAACATGACAAGTTGTTCAGCGTTTTGCCGCTAATTTTGAGTTTAAACGTTATAAAATGGAGGAAAATGAAATGCAATGAACATTTTTATGTTAAAAAACGTCCGATTTTTATTCTTTTGCACCAAAAGGGTTCACTTTTTGCAATTGCGATTTGTATAAATGGTTCGATTTCGCTGTTACGAATTTTTTACTTGATGCTTTTATTTTGATTTTATATCGACAAAATTTTATGCTGTAGCCATATTATATATTATTTTTTTAAAAAATGAGCAATAATTCGCGACTATTGGGAAAATTCGCGAAAACAGCGATCCCCGCACTTTTTGCGTAGTTACGGTAATTATTTCTTTATTCCCAGTCAGACCATGTAAAATCATAGCAGAATGTTTAAGTATTCACTTCTTTAGCATCTGCTTAAAAGGGATGGACCAAAATCGGGAAAATGATCACGTTTTTGAGTGTTTTTTTTTTCAAAGAAAAAAATCGGTAAAATTTTTCGGAAATTCTGACCCGCGTATAAGTCGACCTCCAACTTTAAATATCATTTTTTGTAACAAATTTCTCGACTTATTCGCGAGTATATACGGTAGTGGATTACTTGCTCAAGGTCTTTTGGGAGCTCTTTTATTACCATTTTTTTAACCTTCTCGTCTGTAATGTTTATATTCTTTTGCGTTATTTAATTTATAATTAACCGACATTTATTCAATTATTATTTTTTTTTTTTGTAATGGCAGCAACAGTGACAGTAGAAATTAGAATGATAAAAATGTTTTGATGGAATGAATGTTTTTCTCACCCGTTGTAGGCGCAATCTATCATTTTTTATTTTATGTCAATGTAATTGCCCTTAATTTATTTTTTGTATATTTAAAATTTTTCTCAGCAAAAATACTTCTGAAAGCTGATCAATATTATTCTATTATCCGAGGGCTTCTTAACGTTATCTATGGGTAAAAATTTGGTTCTAGGATTTTTTGTTCGTATAAGCGGAGCATTCGTTTATCCTTTACCTAATTAAGCAGGCTGACAGTATTTTCTTTAATCCTAAAGTACAAGTGCTGTCCAAGAAGTATCTGACCTTACTGTTTTTGTGTGAAAAGTGTAAATAAAACTATTTTTGTTTATAATATATTTAAACTCATTTCACAGCAATTGTTCAGTTTTTGTTATTGTTCTGAATCCTTTTATTTATACTTCTGTGGTACAATGCTTTTACGCAAGTCCTTTTTATGTCGAAGTGGAATATTATAAGGGTTTTATTTCCTGTACGTTTTCAAAAAGTAATGTTGTCCTTGATTCAAACATTGTAAAATATTGTACTCCCTTTATTTTTTGGAATAAATATTCAAAAACACATTTTGTTGCTCTGAAATGTGCTTTTCAAAACTGAAAAATATATTTTATATTGATACAAGTAATATCCAGAGTAAAAATTCCTGTTTTTTTTTTTGGAAAATAATAAAAAAATTCGGATTTATTTGATTTAAATCCGATTTTTTTTGATTCTATAGAAAAAAAATTAGAACATTTGTAAAATATAATTAAATTTAATATTGATATTTTTCTAAATTTACCACTCTTATATTTTGAGTATTTCAGTAAAAAGCTTTCATGACATGATGAAAAATCTGTTTAATACAAAGCATATGATTCTTGTCAAATTTAATTTAAATGACATATTAGTGCACTTTAAATTGGTAAAAAAAGAGGAAAATAAACAAATTGGCCTTATAGCATATGCCTTTTTCTAATCTTCACTAGCTTTGTTTTTTTTTTTTTTTTTTTTTTTTGTATAAAAATTATATTTTACAATAGGAAAGAGCTGGCAATTTTATTTGCCCACTTTCTGGTAAAGTATTTCGAAAACTGGTCCCGAGACCATCTACAATTATAGTTAACAAAAAATGTATAAACTTCAATCTCTTCGATTGATGATTTCTCAAAAATAAATTTATGAGCATACTCTAAATTTTTTAACAACAATTTATGCTTGGAGCAGTATTAATAAGTTTATCTTTTCCAATGTGTACAAAAATGCACACAATATAGCAACAAAGTATGGAATTTTTCTGCACACCCATTTTATATCTATGTGCAACAAAATCCCTCATTGTTTTCATAAAAAAAGTTCCTTAATCCAGTGACTACTTATTGAAAAAAATATTGTGCAGACACAAAAAAAAAGAAAAAAAAAATGTGGTAAAAGAGAGATAATTTAAATAAAAATGGTCAAGTGAGGAAAAACACCTAGGACAAAATCAATATAATGAAAGAGGGTTAGACTAAAAAAATTCAGAACTAATAAAATTAAAAAAATTCAGGGAGATTTCCAGGGTTTAAGTTAAAAAATGATTTAAATCATTGACACCCAGGTAATATTTTTGTTATGTAATCCTAAAGTATTCAGTAAATAAATATTTGTAATATTCATTTTGATTTGCATCTTCCCTTTTCAAAAAATAAATTGGGAATAAGTAATTCAAATCAAGTGGAAAAGGCTCTATTCATTTTCTTATTCCCATCTTTCAATTATGTTTAAAGCTCTTTTTGAGAACATTTACTTAATGCAAATTATTTCGTTGGTTTTAGTTAATTTTACTTTACATAATACTTGATGAATAAAGTATTCAAATATCCAGTGGTTTAAATTTATTTCAAACACGATACGTAAAGGATTTGTTCGAAAAAAAGTCACCGTTCTTTATATAAGAGCCTTGAAATTATTACTAGACGGTTGGAAATAAATTTTATACCCTGCTTTTAGCATTATTTTTGATAAAACCTCCTTCGCTCTGAAAAAAAAAAAAACACACACACACACCCTATACCAAAACAGAATATATGCACAGTAACAGCATTTTAATTCTTGAATTAATTGAAGAGCTCTTATTCTTAGAGCAACGATTTTCCACCATTTCTTTTCATTAAACTGACGGGAAAAAACCCTGGATTATTGCTCTTCAGAAAACCATAAATTATCTATTATTGTTCAAAAGCAAAGGCATTGAGTCAACCAGCGCATCGAGTCGAAAGCGTACGATGAAAGCCACAAGATGGCCGCGAATCTTCGCGGTTGCTTCACTTCCACTGCGGAGTTTCACTGGTGATGTCTTCTCCTT
Organism: Uloborus diversus; assembly: GCF_026930045.1. NCBI lineage: Eukaryota > Metazoa > Arthropoda > Arachnida > Araneae > Uloboridae > Uloborus > Uloborus diversus. Next base: position 66,524,376 of record NC_072732.1, on the reverse strand, counting down.
ATTACTCATAGCTCCATGAATGAGACTGCTTCTGCAGAAGCTGACATCGCTAAAAAATAATAGATTCGTCCATTTCCGGCTGTAAAACGGATGTTTGTCTTTCCATACAATCCATGGTCAGACAGTACGAGATTCGAAAATTAAGAAGGTTATCTCTAAAATTATGTATAATACATTAATATTGTATTATTTTGGCCTACAGGTTGACATTTTCGTGGAATGACCATATTCACATTCATCTGAAAACAAGCTATTCACTTCAATCAGGAAGTGTAAATTTTTGTCAGATTCTTAAGCTCCTATAATTAGAGTAGAAACAATTTGCATTTTGTTTTCCTTTCGTGAATTTATTGGGAATTATTTTAAGGGGTTTACCTAATGGTATTTTCTTCTGTTAACTATTACTTTCAATATTTTTTCTCTTGTTGCTAAGATGTGTCTGCATTTTAAAACATTCTCACTTTTTTACTCAGTACAGTAAATTGTTTCTCATAGTTCCCATAGATATGCGTCATTTTCAGTTTTTATTTTTGTAAATATTTTGGTAATTTTTATCTATTTGAAAACGTGAAACATGGTATCTTCTTCTTTATCTTTACTAATAATAAAGCTGAAAGTCTCTCTGTCCGGAGGATGTCTGGATGTCTGGATCTCTGTGACGCGCATAGCGCCTAGACCGTTCATTCGATTTTCATGAAATTTGGTACAAAGTTAGTTTGTAGCATGGGGGTGTGCACCTCGAAGCGATTTTTCGAAAATTCGATGTGGTTCTTTCTTTATTCCAATTTTAAGAACAAAACTATCATGAGAGGGACGAATAAATTACGAAATTATCATAACGTGGAACCGTAACATGGGTAAAAGCCAATTAGCGAGAAAATTCACCATTCATTATTTGCAAATATACAGGCGAACCAAAAGATCTTTTAATTTTTCTATTATGGACAAAGTCGTGTGGGTACCACTAGTTGTTAAATAAAATGGATAAGGAATTTGTTGAAAAGGATTTGTTGTGTAACTCCGTCTCTGCCGATCCGCCCTTTATTTAATTCATAGGTTAACCAGTACGCTGACATAGGTAAGGAGAACGGTTACTCGCTCACTGTAAAAAAATAATAATAATAATAAAATGTGTAAGGTTGTTATTGTTAATGGGTGTAACGTTATACAACTTCTGGAGTAAATCGTGCAGATTTTAAGAAAACTAATTGTTGGAGGAAATTTTTACGACGGTTTGTGTGTAAAATCCCACCAAACATCAAAATTACTTTAAAAACTGAGGTAAGAATTCAAAGCGCATGCGTAAAGATCAGTATAGACGCAGAGCTGATAAAATTTTTTAAGAAACCAAAGCAACATTGGCCTTTGCGGTCGAACGGTGAAATTGCTTTGAGAGCAGTCTGTAAGATTGACGTTGTAAGTTCAAATTTAGCCGGAAGTTAATTTCTCTCTTTGTGCTGTACAAATGTGTTGTCTGTAATTGAAATAAATTACGAATTGTTGTAAAGTTGATTGGTGTGCATTGATTGTAAGAGGGCATGAACCTGATACGTATTGATTAAACGAATAATTAGAGTAAATTCGGAAAGCAAAAGCTGTAAAGAAGACAAAAAAGGTATCTAGCATGAAATTGCTATTTTTTTATACTGTTATAGCACAATTTCAAGTACTGCGTATCCTACTAATTTGATTTTATACTTTCAATTTAGAACTTAAGAAATTATTAACTAATATCTTTCAATATAATCGGATTATTTCAGGGGCGGCAAATAGGGGGGTCAAGAGGGGGCGGTCGCACCCCCAAATTTTTTAAGCAGAATGATAGAAAATGGGTGAATTCAATTTATGTAAGTCGGAAATCAATGTTCATTAAAAAAAATCTCGCTGGTTCTCAGTAACTATTTGATGAAGCTCGACACATTCCCAGACTAGAAAAAGTGTTTTTCGTTATTTGGATGATAACTTAGAAATTCAAGAAGTATTTTTCGGCCTTTTCTCGGCTAAATATTTCATACTTGTGTGCCCAGTGTAACGATGGTATGTCCAATATGAGAGGCTCGTGCAAAGTGGTGTGGCTGCATGGTTTTCTCAAAAAAATTCCTTGATATTTTACATTCACTTTTACGCTCATTTTTTAAGTGTATATTTATTTAATAAGTGTTCATCGCTTTCTTTTGCTAGAAACACGTTTTAGCTGCTCAATGCATTATCTGCTTTCATAGAAACTTCTTAAAAATGCATGTGCTTATTGAATTTAAAAAAAAAAAAAACATATCAACAAATACCTTTTATGGGACTCTATAGTTATGCAATCTCGAAGTGACACAAGATGGTCTTCAAGAGTTAAAATCATAAAAACCTTTCTCTATAACTTCAAAGCAGTGATTTGACGACTGTGAGAATTATTGCAAAACGATTCTTTCAAAAGCTCATGCCCTTCAAAGCATGTATGACTTCGTTTGAATTTTTATTCAATTTGTTTCTATTGCGGAAAGTGTTTTAAAAATGCTTTACTCTATCAAAACATCTTCAATCCGCCACACTTAATTTTCGGACTATTCAAGCCACAGTTCAATCTACAATTGATCTGTGCGTTCATACTACCATAGTTCAATCTGCAATTGAAATTGAAAATAGATTTTACATAGATGCATATTTCAATCAATGGTGAAACGTTTTCAAAAAAATTCTTCCTCCGAGCCAATTTGAAAAAGGCGCTAAAAAAAGAAAAATCCACATGATGATGTGAAGTCAAACACTGATTTTTTAATATTTTGTATGAAGTAATAGATTGTTTTTCGAATAAAATTAACACAAGATTTGATGATAATTATTTTTCTGCATGGTTGGATCTATATTATCTGGATTGGATTTTTTGAAAACGAAAAATAAAATGTTTCAATTATGAGTAAAATTTTTAGCACTAGGCAAGAAAAATTACAGGCAATATACCGACAGACCAGTTATCACATCCAGAGACTGCAGTTCCGTCCTTGTTGTGAACTCTTCAGCCTGGAATAGTGAATAACAGAGCTGGTGGTAGATGACATCTCATTGAAGCTGAGAGTGCCCACGAGACTAGATTATTCAATGATGAAAATTAAGCTCCTTGCAATTTTTTAAGTTGCCTGTGTGATTTTGAAGAGCAAGACATAAAAAGTGTTTTTATACATAACTTTGTTACTTCAATTATTTTTTAACTATTCCAATCAGCTCAGCTGGTAGAGAAAATTTTTTGTTAGGTTAGAGAAATATTTTCGAAGCACAATGAGCAAAAGAAAAAAAAAAGAAAGAAAAAACCTTTTCTATTTAGCTGTACTGGCAAAACAGCACGACACTGGGTACTGATAGTAAGACGATTCCCTGCTCTTCCGAATTCCAAAAAACATGCATTAAAACTTTTCCAAAAGGTATAAAAACTTCAGTATCGAGATGTTTTGTATGATAACTTTTTTGAAAATGAATCAGAATTTTAATTGCGTCTAAGCACTAATTTTTATTCATATTAAACCGATTTTATGACCACTTCTTGTTAGCTAATGTGTGTTTGTTACCGCACTGTGATAATACATATTTAAGAAACTCGACCCCCCAAATGAAATGCTGAAATGCCGCCCCTGGATTATTTTAATTACAGAGCAGTTAACTTGAAGTATAAGTCAACTTACACTTGAAAATGAGTAACCGTCTAGGATGAAGGCTTAATTTTTGTTAATGTGTAATCCCTTTTAAGCAATTTCTCCGTAAGCTTACAGACTTGTAACATTACGCATAGATTAATGATACGTTACAACATAAAAACATTGTTGTGGTGTAATATTCCGGAAGCGATGAGTTACTTTACACCAACTATATGGGGTTAATTACTCCAGAACATTGAAGACAGTAATGCTGCTGCCAATTTTATGGTGGAAGAAAGATCACAACAAATTTTTAACAGTGCTGGTCAAAGTTCTCCCCAAATTTACTCTCCTTAGTAGAAGATTTTTGGAGGTATTTAGCATTATTTTAATTCGAATAAAATTTCTTCGGTCATGTTCCTTGTGCAGAAATGCATTTCTAAACAAAGATCCTTTTTTCAGTACTTGTCTGAAAACCTGGAACTTTTCTTTTAACGAATGGAAAAATGGGCTTCTTAAAGTAGATGTGATTAAGGCTTAACGCCGAAATGAGATCTCGAACCTCCATGACAAAGAAGCGGAAAAATTCGGGCTGAAAGTCTCGCTCGTCATGGAAGGACCATTCAAATCAGGACGGTCGCGCACACAAAGAGAGAGATACGATAAGAACGAGAAAGGTAAATAAAGAGAACTCTAATAATAATAATGATAATAATAACAGCAACAGAAAAGGAATGGAAGAAAAGATTTTCCGTCACAATAGGAAAAACTTGCGCGACTAAAACGCTGCCAGCAGCATTTGCGTTAAAAGGTGCGCGTCTTTGTGTGTCTGCTGCAGAATGGGCCTCGAAACACCATAGAATGCTCTTTCGAACAACAAAGAAGTTTCGTTCTTTTTTCTGCCACGAAGAAGAAGCGACTGCGTTGAATATTTCTATTATGATTGCGTCTCTCTCAAAAAGAGCAAACTTGCACGGCCCATTCTTCCGTTTTTTCCCTTTTCTCTCTTTTGCCTCTTGTTTGGTGGTTTTTCTCTTTCATCGCGAACGAGTGGTCTGAAAAGGAAAATGTCGAATGCGCTTTTCGCTAACTTTGGGCAGAGAGAAAGTCAGCCGAAGAGGTCATTAATTGGAAATAAGGAAAATTTCGCCCATGGAAGACTCCCGTGAAAACTGGTAACTCTATCAGCTAAACGAAATCGAAGTTACTCCCCTAACTTTCCAACGAAGATCTCATGAAATCCTTTTCGATCAACATCAAATTTTAAGCAGTGGACAAGTCAGGAAAAAAAAGCCAATAATAGCGGCAAAAGCAGGGTTGTGGAGTAGGAGTCGAAGAGTCGGAGTCGGATTGCTTTTGTGGTGAAGAAGTCGGACTCTGAGTCGAAGGTTTAAAGTTCCAAGAGTCGGAGTCGGTAATTTTCCCTCTAGGTCCGCAACTCTGTAAGTGCTTGCTGAGTCTGTGTTGGACTGATTTCGGGGTAAAGGTAAAGGAATCGGAGTCAAAGGTTCTAAAACTTCCAGAGTCGGTCATTTTTACCTTTAACTCCGCAGCCCTGGGCAGAAGTATGTATTATCTGGAGTTGCTCATATGGACACTTATACGAGGAGAGGGATCTTACGCATGAAAACTGTTCTATTTAACATGGCAGTTACTAGAATCAACATGCTTTACTCAGAAAACACAGAAATAATACAAACAAGTATTATAAAGAATAAGTAATATTATGAAGACGATTGGATATGCTAAAGCTGCTTGGGCCACCGCACGTACCTGGCATTTCGACACCATACATGGAGCAAAGTTTTAGATTTTTTCCCTTCAACCACGTAATCCGTTGAAACCACATGACACATTGAATTTTTTTTTTTTTTCATAGTATTTCATAAAAGTCAATAAAATTAAAGCCTACTGAATAACAGTGCATGCTTTTTAAATTACTTCATCATTGTCCATTCACTAAATCTCTCTTTTAATTCAATCTACTCGTATATACATAAACGGCTACTTCTGTATGTAAGTACGTCCGGAGTAATCTTCAAAACTACTGGACCGATTTTAACCAATTTTTAACCATAACCACCTATGTTCTCATGAAGAAATATAGGTTATAATTTATTTCTAAAAAACTTAGTTTCAAAAAGTTATTATGGAAAACAGTAAATTTTATGCAAATTCCCCATTAAATGATTAGATATAAAACCCATTGTTACAAAAATTAGTTGCCTTACAACATCAATATTAATAGTAATCATAATGAAAATTTTGAAACAAAGCTTCTCTGGAGCAAGCATGAAATTTATTGCTTTCTTAAGATTTTTGTACCCATCTATGCCAATAATCAATGACGGTGCTAAGTAAAAAGACAATTGATTTTGGTAACATTTAAAAAATAGAAAGTGTTAATAGTCTAAAATTGCACCAGCCTGAAAAATTCGGGTCATGAAAATTGATTGTACAGTAATGAGAGACTTTTATTCTATTACGTGCGCTGATTTAAAAAACGACATCCATTTTTCTCAATCAAATAAGATATTTTCACCAATTGGGCTTTAACATATAAGAAGAAAAGCCTATTTTTTCCTATTCTGGGAGAAAGAAAGTCTTTTCAAAATATCTGTAAGTTTATTACTTACAAACGAGTTTATGTATCAAACATACAACTGGAAATCAGTTACTAAATATATATATTAATTTCATAGTAATTAGAACAGATACCAATAGTTAATTATAACGATTCAATTATAACGTAAGCCAATTTATTCAACTGGCGTTGTTTTTGAAGCCAAAGACTACGTAATAATGTTTCTCGGCTTCCACCATGTAACCAAAATATGTCCATTAAAAGAATCTTTAAAACTTTTGTAAAAATGTAAAATAATCCGCTAACTAAATTAGGCAATTCCATAAACAGCACAAAACCTTCTATTAATTTGTCTTTGTGCACAATTTCAAACACTCGCCAAGTTTTGCTACTTATTCTGCAGACATTTCGGATGAAAATGCTTAGCATCATTTTATGGTCACCAAAAATATCTCAGTATTTGGCGAACATATTTCTCTGACGAAAATTAACAACAGACAGTTTTTCAAGGGAGCATTATCCAAGGTATCCCAAAAATGGCTGCCGCAAATTTGGTAACATTTTAAATCACACGAAGAACTCACACTAAGTGAAATTTCCCAAAACAATTGAAGCAAGTATAGTGGGATTACGGGCGGCTACATTTTTTTAAAAATCGTTTGTATTTCAATAGAAATATGGAAAAAGAATTAGGCTATGTTAATATAACAGAATTAAAAAAAAAAAATACTAAGTACTTTTCATAATGCACTCAAAAGGACAAAATAACTTTTCTGAGTCTGAAAGGACATTTTAAGTATTCCTGTAGTTTTCAATTATTCCAAGAAAACAGCCCCGCAAACGAAGAAAAGTGCGGCTCAAGTCATGTAGAGAATTTTTTATCATTATCTAGCTTTCAATCATAAATTTGAGTGCGGAAACATGCATATTTTTCCGGCAAAGTTTGGTTTAAAACGACTTGAGTCGCTTTTTTTTTTCGTTTTGCGGGGTCATTTTCTTGGAATAATTGAAAACTACAGGAATACTTAAAATGTCCTTTCTGACTAAAAAAAGTTATTTTGTCCTTTTGAGTGCATTATAAAAAGTGATTAGTATTTTTTTTAAAAAAATTCTGTTATTTTATTCTTTTTAGTGTAAATGTATTTCTGAAATAGATTTACCATCGCGAAACTTCACCTTATTTTTTCATATAAATGCTCCGTACTAAAAGGAGAAAAAAAAAAAAAACTATATTTGTGTCAAAAGCTTTAAGCAGTTGGCACTAAAAATTAATCCTTGTTCCTCTATGGAATGCATTTGTGCGCTAATTTAATTAAAACTATTTGAATATTAAATATTTTCCCAAACTAATTTGTGTTTCAAAGCATACAAGTTACTTGCGGTAAAGATCCTAATATGTTTCTTTACTTAGTCCCATTATCGATTATTTTCATAGATGAGAGTATTTAATGCTTGTTCCAGAGAAGCTTTGATACAAAATTTTCACTATGATTACTGTTAACATTACTGCTGCAAGGCAACAAAATTTGTAACAATGGGTTTTATATTTAAACATTTAATGGGGAAATTACATGAAATTTGCTGTTTTCCATCCTAACCGAAATAATAATTTTATTTTAAAATTTATAATATAACTTTTCAGTGTTAAGTTGTACCTTAAGATTAAGCAAATCATTTTGTGAAATCCCGAAGTCTATGAGTGGTGTAGCTGCTGAGAAATAAGCAAAAGTAGGCCTCAGATTTTTCCGTGACAATCAGGCCAAGAATAATAAAAGTGCTTAAAAAGGAAAAAATACATTAACTGATAAATCTTAATTTCATATTTTATAAATTCTTCAAATTTTTAAATACCTTAAGGTCGTTCTTTCGTGTCTAACTGAATACTATTTTGTTCTGTATACTTATTGCTATTTTACTTTTATGGCTAAGGAAGAAGCTCGATTTTTAATCACGTCAAAGTGGTGTGTTTTGAGTTCTTTCAGTTACAAGCAACGATAAAAATAAAATTTTTTAAAACCCCCGACTGAGTCGCAACTATAGGATCAAGAGGGAAAATTTAAAATCCTTTTAAAAGCCTTACATTATTAAAAATCAATGTCAAGTATTTTATTTGCTATAAATAGAAACTGGCAACAGATAAAAATGTTAAATTATTGCGTTTTATTTCCTTGTCGGCCAACAATGAATTCGGTTATCAATCGTGTGAATTAAAGGCTTAGCCGTTATTAAAATCTGCTTTAAAAAAACTTTATAATTCTAATACTATGAAACATGGAAGTTCCAAACACATTCTATAAGACGCGGAAAAAAATTCTCTTTATTTTGGTAGTAAATTTCAAAAATTTTAACTATGTTTTCGCTGCAAAAATCGCGAAAAACCTTTTAGAGATTTTTAATTAATATTTTCGTTTAATGTCATCCAAAGATGAAACCTAGCTAAGAACACTATCGATCAACTCTCCTTTCAAACATTTTTTTTTTCGAAATCGGTCCATCCGTTTAGGCGCCAGAGAGCCACAGACAAACACACAGATACACAGACACGTCAAACTTATAACCCCCTTCCTTTGTGTGTCGGGGGTTAAAAACAGAAAACGAATGAACGTAGGGATTGTTTCGCGCAATTATTACTGACCCAGGCAACGCCGCGCCGGGTATTTTTGCTAGTAGTTTCCTATTCCATGATAATTTTTATTATATTTGCTTTATTTTTACTAGCTTTTATTATGCTTGCCCCATAGACTAATAATAAGAGTAGACCGAGCTTTCCCAGACTTGCTGATGAAAAAATTGGTTCATGGATACATCATGTGACTGGTGGAAGGCTCGGCGAAAACTTTGGCGGCATGGTTGCCAGCTGGCAGGTTTATCTATAGTTTGGCACTCGTCATGTATTTTAAGACGTAATGTGTTTTTATTATAATTTTTTACCCAGGTGCACAGATGATTGAACTGTTTTTCTTTTAGTTATGCATTATTTTGACATTAGTAATTAGTTTTTGATCGCAGTTTTCAGTAACTTTAATTTCATTCGGAACTACTACATCAGCGTTGGCGTAAACGTAATGGCGTAAACGTTTTGCGTTAACGCAAAAATGTACTAATCGGTATCATAAATTGAAATTGTAGGTAAAAATCTTACCGTTTGCCGATTCTTTTTGGGCGCTTGCATCTTTAATTGCTTAGAGAGTTATTAAAATTGAATAAAGAGAATGCACAATACTATCTAAACGAAAAACTCACTATATTAACAAAATATTTACAACTTAGAATAACAAATTTACAAATCAGACTCCATAAAAGATCATTCTTCCGTGTTTCATTAATTCTATTTATTTTATTTCTCGCTAGCGTTGATCGTCTGCTACGATCAACGCCCGCTGTTGCTAGGATATCCACCAGTCACATGGTTTGGTTTATGAGCAGCAAAAGGGTTGCCATAGCTCGGTCTACTCCATAGACTGATAATAAGAGCATATTGGATCCATTCCATAAAACCTCACCTGGATTAATTTTAGTAGGGAGGGGCTGGTCAATTGAAAAATGTTGTGGTATGGTACTTTGTAATCAGAAATTTAAACGACATTTATTTCAATAATTCGACAACCCAATTTTAAAAGAACAATTTTCAAAATTTGGTGAAGTTTCCTTTCACTTTAAATGATGAATTTTGCAGTCTCTTTTTGCTAAGTCTTTATTTCTAACGTTATCTGCTGATCATTTCCAAGTTGAAGCGACAAAGTAGCGCAATAGAAACTTGGAGACACATTTGCATGAACTTTAATATAAGTTATACTATTTCTCATAATGTTAATAGATGATGGTTCCTTTTATCTATGTGAATGTATTTAATGAAGGATTAACCTTTATGAAGCCGACACCAAAGATTTATGAAATTTAGTATTCGATCCGATTGATACCAAATTTTAAGTTCTACTTCTACTACTTCCCTCAGATTCTTGGGGTAAAATCAATATCTAAAAGAGCATAAACTTCTATCCCGAACAACTTCCTCAAATTCAATTCAATGAATTGAATTTAGAGTCATAAAACTCATACCTAAGTGCTTTAAGAAATGATGTGGATAAAACATCTGAAATATCCCTCTGCACAACTTCGAGGTTTTCTTTAAGTGAGGAATGCTTTATAAAAAATAATTTGGAAAAATGAGGCTGCTCTTTATAAGAGAAAAATCCATGATTTCAGCTCTGAAAGGCGCTCTAACAAAGCTTTAAAGCCCGAATCGCCTTTTATCCGAAATCGCTGGGCTCCGGACCGCAAAGAGAGTGACACGCGTCAGGGCTTTTGTGCAAAAAGACCTGCCTTCCCTCGTAGAAAGAAAAAAAAAAAACTTCTCTCTTTCACTAAGAAGTCAATCTTATCAAAAAGACTTTTTTCGGCCTGCATTTTGTTCCGAGAGGAGGTAGAATTTTCCAAGCCATACACGTATTTTTAATAATACATCAAATTTTGTACATATATGCTTTTTTTGTGTTTTTATGTGCTTAATTTGCTGTCATCTTTCTAAGTTTTGGCGTTTATTTCGTTAATTTTCGTTCAAAATTATCTTACTTTTTGAAGTCTGACCTATATGCTGTTTTCACTATTTTGCACAATTTTAACATTACGTCTAAAAGGCTTGGCGAGGTTTCGGCGAAATATCGCCAAGTTGGCTTCAATTTTAGCTACACATCGAAACTAACAAATAATAATGGAATGCATTGGAGTATATTTACTTCCGAGATTATAGCTAAAACCTGATCCGATGTTTAGTTCAGCTGATAAGTTATAGTTGTCAGTTTGCTGTGAATGAGTTGTTTAGCTCTGTTGACTACGTGTTTGAGCTGTGATTTATCTCACTACTTTATATTATTTGGAAGTAAACACTCGTTATACTGTTGCGTTTCCGGTTGTTCTAAGACGTCTGTTTGATTGCTGGATGTTTTTGCAATTGAACAGATTAATTGTAAATAGTGTAAATTAACTTGATGTGTTTGTAAAAGATTTTTCAAGGACACTTTAAGTAAGGGCGGATTCGTAACTATTTCTCAAGGTATATTCTCGAGTCTCGAGGAAACAAAAACCATTGATAGGAAGAGCCGACAACGAACAGGAAAGTTTCAAAAGTAAAACGTTTGCCTTTACGCAATTTATCAAACTCAAAAGCAACGTAAAAATGAACAGGCAAAGGAAATGAGATTGGATGAAAGTATGTCTGAAAAATATTTATTTAAAATGGTAAGATTTATTAAGAAATAAAATTTAACATTCTGTATTTTTATTTATTAATTATGGGAAATTATAAACAAATTCCCGTTTTTACATAGTTTCCGCATATAGTTTTTGCTTTAATTATGTTTTACTTCGGTTTAACTTGGTTATCGAAAAACTAAGTGAAAATGTCAAGTGTCTAACTCCGACGCAACTTATTTTTGAACAAGTTTTTTTTTTTTTTTAACCGCTTTTAATGCACAGTATATATCACTAAAGATGACTTCATTACGGGTTTACAAATTTGTTGGTTAATTTTAAATGTAAAATTTTAGTTTGGAATGAAAATGTTTACCTAGTTTTTATTAAGATTAATATTTATCCTCTCTCCTTCAAAACCTGCCTTATTATTATTATTATTATTATTATTATTTTAGCATTTCCTTGGTCTTTCGCCTATCACTCTAATTGTTGATATTTCCTAGTCAAATCCGCAGTTCGCTACTGTAGCAAAAGCATCTTATTAAACTGGCAATCAACGCTGACAATGTTTCTACCATCAGAGTCGCTGTTTCCTCTTATTTTAGATAATAATACACTAATGCATATTCTCGCAAATGAATACATCATTGTTTGCTTCTCCGAGATTTGACATCATCAACAATAATTGCATAATAGCTGCTTAATTTGTACCGTTGCTGAGTGATAATCAACTTCCGACTGTTTTCCGCATCGTGAATCAGTTATGCGTTGAACCTGTTGTTCAAGTTGCTATCGACCTTTCTATAAATTTACGACAAATAATTCTATTTATACATTTCCAAAATGATTACCTAGTTAAAGTGATTTCTATCAGTTTAGTTGTGAAGCAGCAATTGATACCTCGAGTTGTTTGGGAACTACATATTTGTATTTTGGTAGCAACTGGCAACTAGACGTAAGTTTGTGTTACTTAAAATAAGAATGCTCATTTATCGCTATTGTTTATTTTGGATCAGCTTATGTGCGATTGGCGAAAGTGCTCGCAGTGAAGGTTGAAGTTAATGATTATGTACTGCTGTTTGCATAGAGACAAGTATTTTCAATGGCATTGTATTTGAGAGTCAATATTATTCATGGAATGCTACAGAAAGTAAAAGAAGTATAAGGTATTCAGATGAATAAAAATTCAATTAAAAATACGAAAAATAATAATTATTCACTTCAAAACATGAAACAAATATTGAATACATGCCTTTTACTTAAATGCGCTACATATATCTTTCCTTTTACTCTTTTAACTTTATGATCAGCTGTAGAGTAGGCAACAGAAAACATTACTTCAGAAAGGATTCTTTCAGTAAAAGTAAGTGAATATATTTTATCAGGTTTTAGTTCGGAAAATGTCATATGTAGGAAAAGGTTGCCATCAATGGACCACATGAGTTTTAATTATTTTTTATCGAAAGTTATTTCAATTCAAATTTTACATTGACTAATGAAATAATTACTCAGCATATTTCTCTTTGAATTAGAACGTTCAATTCTACGATAAATATATTCATTAAAGAATAAAAATTCAAATTAAATATTTTATCATGTACCCCCCCCCCCCAGTGGCCCCATTATACAATACATAAAGCTGTCTTTATTTATTTCTTTATCTTTACTGAAATGCAAATATCTCCGTGAAAATAATAGCAACAAGATCGTCATCTGAAGAATAAAGCCACGGTGATAATGTATTTATTTATTCAATTTTTAAATTTTAAACCGCGTTTTGAAAGCATCTACTCCCTGAAAAATAATACTGTTACTCTCATTTTTGAGTTCTTTTGAACTAATTCATTCAGATGCATTTAAATTTTTTTTAAAAACCTGTTCAAGGTCCTTAAAACATTTTCACTTTTGTTTTGCATTCTTCTTTGGAATAAAAATGAGCACGGGGCAAGGTAGGCTAGTGAAAACATATGAAGTATTTTTCAAGATGGTTGGCATGTTTACAAATCAACCCTTTCCTTGTAGAAATATTTTCTTCTTTTAGAAGGGTTTAAAGTACTGCTTCGAAACTAAAAACTGCCAAAAATGTTTTCTCATGAAAAGTTATTGAAATATATGGAAAAAAACGACAATTTCATTCGAGGAATAAAGAAAAAAAGAAGAAAGAAAAGAAATGAAAAATAGGAAGTAAGAAAGATTGTTTGTTAATTTATTGCATAACTTAGTTTATTTCTTTGCATTTCTTTATTTTTTCCCATTGAAGGAATGTTTTTTTCCCTTTATTATGAATCACCGATACTGGATTCTCTTTCAAAACTGTTGTCTGTATAGCAAATTCTCATGCATACAACTAGATTTTACAAATGAATAAATCGCTAATAGTCCAGTCAATGGGTAGAAAAAAAGGGCTTGCCTTACAAAAAATGGGGTCAAAGATTTTTTTTTTAAATTTGTATATTCTAGTGCCAATATGAAAAAACCAAGTTATCCAACACGAAAGACCTCGGGAAAAGTTTTGGGGGCCGAAAACCCCCCAAAATTTGTGACTTTTTGTGTTATTTTCAAAATATCTCAAAAATGGTTAAAACCACAAAAAAACTTCCGATACAAATGTTAAAGAGGATTAAATTTCCTTCAACTTTTGTCATTACAACATTTTTGTAGCATGAAAAGGAAGCGAGTTACAGCTTCTTGAAAGTCACATTTTTTCTGAATCCCTCAGCAAAGTGCGTGAAAGCGCATCGGATAACGGAGAAAAAAAGGAGAATCGCCGGCAATCTGACCTTGGGGGGGGGAAATCATTTGTCTTTCGCAGCTGAGGGTAAATGCCTCTGTTCCCTTTAACTTAAACAAAACACCTTCATTCTATCCCCTCCCCCCCCTTTTTTTCCAAATGCGGTGTATCAACTCAATAGCTACTCATCTTGGTCACTTCAGAGTTCGAGCGAGAGTATGTTTTATCAATCTGTGTGTTCTGTATTACATTTTTTTTTTCCAGAAATGATTACGCCTGACCATTTTTTTTTTGTTTAATTTGCGAAATCAGTTTGAATGAACGCGAAATAAAAGATTGTGAAGGAGAAGGGAATAGAAAATCTTCAAGATGCAGCGCAAAAACGTCAAAATGAAGAACATCAGCGTTTTTTGTAGGACTTAAAAGAAGTGACAATTCACACTGCCTGTCATAATTGCTATATCAATGAGCAATCAATCTCTTCCCTTGAAGTAATGGTTGAACCTAACATGTTAACTAAATTCCTCAAGAAAGATTTCTGACAAATTATAACAACAAGAATCGTCTTATTCAACTTCTTGAGACATATTTCGAAGAGTGTGGCATTGAAGTCAGGCAGACTCAAGAAAATACCGACTTACTTACTATTCTTTCAAGGGCGAAGGAAATTGAAAAGATTGTTATAGTGGGCGAGAGGTTATAAATCTGTTGGTGCTGATGACAGCTTTAGGACAGACTTTCAGCAACTTGTTCTTTTTAAAACCTGAAAGAGAGAATGCTTGTGATTTGTTTTTTTCCCCCACTAAATCCTTTACGTTTGACCCCAGCAATATTCTTTTCATTCATGCATTTAGTGGATGTGATACGATTTCGGCAATCTTTGGAGAAGGGAAAATTAAGTTGTACAACATAGTCAAAAAAACTCCTGAAATTAAGGAAGCTATTGAAGTATTTATGAACCCAATCAGTCATCATGATGCCGTAGCTGCAGCTGGAGAGAAGCATTTTGAGAATATTATACACAGGTGACTTAAAATATTTGAACCTATCTTTGGATACTTTGCGATTTAATCTTTTTATGAAACTAGTATACAGGGCCAAAATAAATCTTGTAGGGCTACCTCCAGCTAGCGGGGGGGGGGGGGGGGGGTGATGTTGGACGTTATCACTCATATCGGTGCTACCACCAACTTCAAAGTTGGTTGGGCAACATAATTGATCCCTAGAAATGGGGTTGGGGAACGCAGAACGCAAGGTCTAATGCCTGTTGACACGAAAAGGGATTCAGTTCCTCAGATTATTTTGAAGATTGTACCTTGTACCTGCAAGAAAAATTGTACTGGAGCCTGTTCTTGTCGCAAGGCAGGTTTAAAATGCTCCGGCATATGCAAACACTGCAGTGGCACAAATTGTGAAAATGTTGCAGAAATTTCATCTTTGGATGAGACTGCCAAAGAAGACGATTTGTTCCAGGAGCTTCAGGAATCACCGCAACAAGGAGATGAACAATTAAAGGACCACAACTTCTTTCTACCCCCTACAGATTCTGAACCGGGAGAACCTGGGCCTTCAAAACGGCTTCGAAGAAGATAAACAGCGTTTTTTGTTGTCCTTTCTGTATTTGCTTTAAGGTCAAATGAATCTCCCTGTAATTTAGATTTATTTATTAAGCTTTTACAGTTGGATTTTCATTTGAAAGATAATTCTTTTGGGGTTTTCATGCCTCAAAAAGTCAGTTTCTGCAGAATTTTTTCAAAGTGTTCATTACGTATTACTATTGTACCTTCATTTATGCATTATTATGTCTATTGTTGCTTATTATCACCCTAATATTTATTCATTCATATTTATATTCAAATATCGCATTTTCACTTGAAATAGAATAGATGGTACGAGTTATGTGCTTTAAATGAATGTGAAGATTATGTAATTCAATTACAAACTGCAATATAAATCTCATGTTATTGGAGTCTGATGAAGACTACCTCTGTCAGATCAGAAATGTTAGTCCGTGAGCAGCGGGGAAGGTTTTTTTAATTATTGCATCGTCGTATGTGCTTTAAATGAATGTGTATATATGTATTTCAGTTTCATAATACATAGTCTGGTTTTTGGAGTCTAGTGGGAACTAATCTGTCAGCCAGAATTGCTACTCTGTGTCCGGTGTGTGTGTGTGGGGGGGGGGGGGGGGGAACGAAACTCAAACTACTCAAGCTGTCGATAAACTCTTCTGAAACTCAAGTTTCTATTCAAGTTCTAATAATTATGATGCCTTGCTTTCGGTGTGAAAGCTTTTTTTTTTCGGAGTGGAGGAAAATGGCCTATTTTCAAAGAGCTATAGCGAGCTTGCTATTTGTGCTACAAAAAAGTTGTAAATACAAAAGTTGTAGGAAATTTTATGTTTTTTAAACTTTATATTTAATACCTTTTTCTAAGTTGAACCGTTTCGGAGATATTTCCGGAAAAACAAAAAAAGTCATTAATTTTTGTGGTTTTTCGGCCCCCAAAAAGTTCTCCCGGGGTCTTTCGTGTTGGATAACTTGGTTTTTCCATGTCGGCACTAATATGTACAAATAAAAAAAAATCTTTGACCCCATTTTTTGCAAGGTAAAATGTATCTATTGACTGAACTATAAAAAAGTGTGTAAATAATAATATATTCAGAAATTGAGATTTTGCTCGTTATTTTCATGTCATAAAAGTGCAGAAAGAGAGAAAAGAATGTTTCTCTCTTCTGTCATTTAACTAAAATGCTATTATACATTAAAATGCAAAAAACTGCAAATGCTTTAAACGTGCTTAGAAAAAATTGCACACACATTTTGCGTATTTTGAATTCTTAATTGCAAGCCCTTGATTATTTTGCAGACTGAATGCTTTTTAAAGACATAAACAAGCTCTAATACCTGCCAATGTCTTTTTCCGGCATTGAACCACCGACTCGATTACCTTTCCTTAATTGTCATCCTGCGAGAACTCTCATTACTTGTAGAATGTGTGTCACCCTGATTTTTAAACCTAAACTCTGTAATTCGAAGAAATAAACATGGAGATGTCACGAAAATTTATATAACTTGATATTGAATGCAGGCGTCCCTCGTATATCACTGTACTTGTACAACACGTTTTCGATATTGCACGGTACCAAATTTGCAATTATTATAACACGGGTTCGATATTACACGGTTCGAAACCTGAATTTAATACTTCATGGATTTGATATAACACGTATATGTTATTTTAAAAAAGATCGGATTTCACTTTTGTTTGATGCATTCTGTTAATGTTTGATAACTCTAATAAGTTTTTACTTTGTTTTTATGAAACTTGATTTCGATACAACACGATACATATTGACATGATTTTTACTATGCACATCATTAATAAGTTAAAATGTTAATTTAAAAAAAATTCTCGTATAACGCGACTTCGATACTACACGAAACAAATTAACCGAGTTACACGAGGGACGCCTGTATATAATTTTCTCGATTTTGAATTCTTAATTGAAAAGATTTGTCTATTTTACAGATTAAATTCTTTTTCTCGAAAAACCCCGCCGGTGTCTTTTTCCGGTATTGAACTACTCACCACATTAGCTCTCTTTAATTGTCATCCAGCGAGAACCCTCACTGCTTGTGATGTCCCTCACCCTCATTTTTCGAGCTAAAACGTCAACTGTGTATTTCGAACAGAAAAATACAGATAACTCATAAAAATGCAAATGCTTTCAATTGGAAATAACATTTTGTGAACTTTTAAATCCTATTTATTCTTTGGAGAGAAAATTCTTTCGCGACATGAATTTGCTTTAACATCTGCCGATGACCTTTTCCGGTATTGAGCCTCAGTCCGCGATTCGATTAGAGCTCTCCCTGAGCATCATACAGCTAGAACCCCTACCACTTGTGGAGTCTCTCACCCTGTTTTTTCGAACAATTTCGCTGTAGGGATGCGCTTGTTTCGTAACGGAAAGAGGCCCGCTCGAAACCAAAACCAAATATAACGGCGCTAGGAGGCGCTACAGAACAATTCCCGATTTGCCGAAGCTGCCTCAGTGATGTCTGAGTGAGCAGTCGATGGAGGTCGGTTCGACCCGGACCTATCGTCTGCGGCATGGGTGCCGGCAATAGTTGCCGTCGAGTATAACGGAGAGGTGTGCTTGTGGACATTTGGATTACCTTGATGATATAAGATAGAAACGGGACTGTTTAAAAGATTTTGGAAAAGTAACGACATGAGAAGGACACGTGAAGAAAGGTAAGCAAGTTATAAATTTATTCATTTTGTCAAACCCCATCAATAAATGCAAAAGTTAAAAACCGATGTTATGATTTTTTTTGTTTTAGGTAGATAAAGAGGAAAATGCTTTAAACTTTATCACTTTTTATGTTTTATTTTAAAAAAATGAAACTATTTAAAAAAAATGTGTATGTGTTTTTTCATTAGAATCTTTTTAAAATGCAAAATACCAGTGCATGTAGTGAATTTAAGAAATAAAACCTACGAACTTTTGTACTGAAAGTATACTCCATATAAACATATTACAGAACCAAATTGGAAAAAAATATGGTTAATACCGGTGTTTTTCTCAACTATTTGATGCGTTAAGTTAGAACTGTTCCAGAATTAATGTAATCATTTTAACTCGCACAGTTTTTGAAGGGATTTAATGTATAATCCAGGCCTGGATCTGCGTACCCATCAGTTGTTAAAGAGCCTAATGACCCAAGAAATTGGGGGGGGGGGGGAAGTAGCACTAAGAAATATTTATAACGTTACAGATATACAGTGCTGGTCTCTGGGTAGGAGCTTTACAGAGTTTTTGCAGGAGGGGGGGGGGCAAAATGTATAGATTCAGGACTGGTATAATCATTATTTATTTATGTTTTTAAAGACGGAGATCACTCCTTTTTTAGAAAGATTTAATTTACACAGCATCGATTAAAAAGAAGTATTTAGTTAGACTAATTTCAGAAGTGGTTAATCCGATTAATTTTTTATAATCATGAAATATTTAAGTTATGAATCTTATTAAAATGTAAAATTCAGATTATTTGATGGTTTAATGACTTAAGATTACAAGCAAGATCGACGTTTTTGTACTTTAAATCTTCGTGTTAAGATCGTTTTTTTTTAAATAAAATGATGGAACATTATCAGGTATTTTTTAAAATAACATTCAAAGTAATATGTAGATAAATATGAAATACAAATTGATAGTAATCTCCTTCTGGAAGTAACATACAGAAATGAATGCAATATACTTTTTAAAGGGCGCGATTTTGCTGTTTTACGTTAAAACTTCCAATGAATTTGAACCCTTTGAGCCCCCCTCCCCCGATAAAATTTGAAATTACGGGCTTGCACGTGGTGAGTCCTGAGTCATTTCAGGATAAGAGAAATGTATGTAAAACATTGAAACGGATATTTAATAGTTGATTTTTATAGTTTTTTGTCAGCTTGAGAATTTTTGAAATAATGACTTTTACTTTAAAAAATGGTACTTTAATGCTTTTTGCGCGAATTCAAATGATTGACAATGTGACTCCAAGTTTTTTCCATACATTTTGCTTACTACAAAGAGTATTTTTTTATACTATTAGAAATGAAGTAAATTATGATTTGAGAAAAATATACGTCTTTTAAAAATTGCCAATTTTTTCTATTTTTTTTTTTCAATGTGAGGGCTCTTGGGCGATTTCAAAGAATATTTATAAATGTTTTAATTATTTTCCCGTTATTAGGATGCCAATGCGCAAGTTTTCCGCGCTATTAATTTATTAGAAAAAAGTGTCTTTCGACCCACCCTAGTATATATCTTGCGGTTGATGTGATTAAACCTAAAACTACAAACCGAGGTCAGGTAAATACCTACTCCAAGCTAAACTAGATTTTCATCACTTTAAGCTATTCAAATTGTATTTTTAGCAACTAAACCTTGATAAAATAGAATTTGCTCTTTACTATTTTCTTCGACGTGAAAAATAAATAAATAAATTAAATTTTTTTGAGTTAGATTACTGCTTTCAGATTGATTTTACGAGCAAAATGCTCATGGGGTTAAAATTTATTTATATTAATTTGTAGTTTAAAGGTTAAAAAAAAAACTGCATGTAATATTTTATAAGAACAGATTTGAAAAGCAGATTGTGGCATTGACCATGTAAAGTTAATAGATTATTTAAAGGAGGCAAGAAAAGCTGAAAATACCGGAGCATGGAAACTTGTGATCGGGACCTGATCAAGTAACATGAGATAAAGTAATGTCTAGAGCTACACAAGAAAGATAAAAAGTGCAACTCAACTTCAGAATTACAGTCCATTGCTATTTTTTCCTATCTCATACTTCATTAAATATCTCTGTTTTGTACTTACACGATTCCTATTCAACACTCAACAGTAGTTTATGATATGTAAAAGATTCAACGCATTTTACAATTCCTTTACCGTGGCCCTTTTCATTTATCTCTTTCTTAATTGGATATACCAGAGGATACTTCCTTTAATAATGTTTAGAATAATGCAGGAGGAACAGAAATTCTATGATAATCTGAAAATTCTAGGTTACTGAGATTCATTTTCCTTTTGTGATATTATGTGATATTGTGATGTGTGCATTAGGTATTTTTGTACCGTACTTACGCGATCTGCAGTCTACGTTTGATGCTGTGTGATGTGAAAGTGACTTAATAACTTTTGCTATACCTTTACTGTTTTATACGTATACTTTTATAGTTGAACAAACCCGAGTACATTTTCATATTATTTTCAGTCAATAATAATTTTGTCAAGCGCAACTGAGATCAATAGTATGAGATAAAATATATAATAATTTGAATTATGCTGGAGAGCTGGGGAAAAAATATTCCCTGCGCCTTGAAATAACTAAACTATATGGAATATATTTCTTATTCTTGAACTGAAAAAGCTTACTGTAGTTTGTGTTAAATTGATGTGTTAAATTGACACTTGAATAACAAACACATTCCAGTGAATATTTTCTTCTTACGTACTTCAGAAATTTGAAGTAATTTTCGTGCGTATGAAAATGTACGTTAGACGTACCCTCTCAGGAAATTATAATTTGTCCCGAAACGTAAACAGCTATGCAGTTATATAGGGGAAAAAGAGAAAGAAATTTTAAACAAGTATATTATACATGTTAGAATAAGTGAAATAATAAAATGGGCTCTTAAAATAATAAAATTGTTTTCAATCCTGTTTAACGGGTAGCTCTTTGCTCTCGAAAAAACTACCTGAGTTAACAAAGCTTCCCGCCACACAGCCTTGAAAACAATTTAAAGGATCTATCCTCACTGGTAAGGAGTTCGTGATGGGGGCAGATTCTAGCGAAAATAGTTGTGATGAAAGAGGAAAACGGGGAGGATGGTAGTTTGGCAGATACTTGGCGGGAAAACTAGATATAACTTTAAGGTTGAAGGTTTTGGGGTTGAGGACGAAGACTTTCTTTTTTGTAGGGAAGAGGTAAAGGTTTTCTTGGCGGGGAATTTTTGCAACAGGGTTGTTTTTAATGAGATATCACATCTTTTTTGCATAGATATTATTACTTTGTCTGTGTTTTTAGAGTTGAGAATTTCAAGTCATAAATTTTCAATTGAAACAACGTATTTTTTGTTTTTAAGAAACAATAATGGCAAGCTTAGTGTTACGTCATGATATCTTCTGACCAGTAAGACTCTATGTTCGTTTCGCGAGAATTGAGCCGTTTAAATTTTATTGCAATCTTTGTATCCTCTCTGTAGCAAAGAAAACTACTTGGATAATAAAATATTATGTTTTAAATTATTTTGTTTTCGAGTGTTTTACAACTTGGCAATAAATTCTATTAGTTTATTTATTTGACGGGTTATTTTCATGAAGTTTTTTAAAATGTTTTACAACAGCTTGGGGGCTATTTTAATTTAGCTTCTTCACTTTGTTTAATGACTCAGGGACCACAAGAGATGGAGTATACCAAGAATCAACTCCGGGGTTTTTCATGGGGCTAAGATACAGAGGGGTAAAAACCCCAACTTGTTCTGTCGTGTAAACTGTCCTTAGTCTAGGGTTTCCAACCCCAAAATCCCGATCCCGAATCCCGCAGGATCTCGCATGATATTTAGCGGGATTAATCCCGCGGGATTCCTAATCCCGCAATTCTCCCCCCCCCCCCCCCCCATGTAAAGGTTTTCCAACTTTTGCCTCTCATAAGACAAATATTTTCACAAGCAATCACCTTCTTGGTGTGTCATATGATAAACGGTGGATTTAAGATTAAAGAAGACAATAAAAATCAAGCATATATATTTTTTTGAGATTGAATTGGTATTTTAATTCGAGGTCTGAGTTTTCATAAGTTCAGCAATTTTAAAAAAGCGTAAAATTTATAAACATTTTAAAAACCATCTCTAAACTTTAAAATTCAGAAAATTACACTTAAAAAATAATAAAAGAGTGTTACAAATTGCAAAATCCGCTAGATTAGCCAAAATACAATGTTTGAGCACTTCTGTAACTTTAAAGAAGAAAGCAATGGAAAAATCTGACATTTTTTTTCATATATATATATATTTGGCACGACTCTAAAAGAGGCGACAGAAACGTGGATGAAACCCAAGATTACTTGCTTGACAGTGCAGTAAGTTAAACTGCTCAAGTTTTAAATGTCTCTTAAAAGTGAGGTAAATTTAACGAAAGTATCCAAAAACTTTCACTGAAATTGCGACTCGGTGTTACCAACTAGCATTCACCCATTGCTGTAATGAATCAAATATACTGATACAATGACCAACATCAAGGGCGGATCCAGAATTTTTTGAAAGGGGGGTCAAATTTCAATGGTCAGCGTGTTACACCGTATAAAAAATGGTTTGGGGTCAAAACTTCGCTGCCAAAACTTCGCCGATCCATAAATTTCGCGTGGTCAAAAACAGTGGATCGATGCTAAGCGTTTTTTTTTTTTTTTTGTTCTGAATATGCTTAGTACAAATGAAGATTTTTGTAGCTCTTTTCATAATTTTGTGTGATGATGTAACAGAGTAGTAAGAACTTACAAGTTACTATTCATCAGAAAGTTTGTGAAATTTTTACCCGTATGAAAATAATACGTCTAGGTGCAGAATTTTACTAAAGGCAAGAATCTTGGCGAATTTTGTTTCAATTGCTCATCACATTTGAAAAATAAGGGAAGCTGCTGTACCCACGGTCAAAATTTGCTTTTCAATTTTTGCTGGTCTCTGGGAATGGATAATCGATCGGAAAAAATTCTGGCAGAATTCACAACTTATCATGTAATTTGGCAATTTTTGTCAGGTAAAAATCTCAAACCTTCCAGCCTCAAAAAATTTTTCTTAAAAACCGTCTTTTTTGTCCGTGGGTACAACAACCCGTTCACCCCCAAGCCGGTGCCTTTGTACCCATGGACATATAAAAAAATATATAAATAGGTCTGAGGTACTCAATTATACTCAATACATTTTCATAAGCCATTTTATATTGAAATACTTTAAACATGCATTGAAAATAAAATTAAATAAAATACCCAACAGAAATTAAACTTTGAAAATTATCGGTTTTTTCCCTTTTTTTAATTTTCCTTAATCTTTAACATTAGTGAACTCTAAAAACGTTATCAGTCTTAAGAGAGATAATGATGTTATGAATAAAATGAATATGTTTTTAAACAAAAAATAACTAGATTCATGATAGTATGGCTCTCTATGTACCTACATAATAACTTCAATTTATATGCAAATTGAAACCTTTAACCAAAATTAACCCATTACAAAAAAGATTAAACCAACAGAAATCTAGAAAAGTCGACTTCAAATGAAAACAGGCGGGATTGACGGTCTGTAGATCCTACAACAGGTGGGGGTTACTTCAACACTAGATCTTCAAGCCCTACTTCAAATTCATCATCATTGTTGAAACAATATTTCGGACGTTGATGACAAGGCCCCATTTTGAGGTACTTCACATTGTAAGAAGATTCGGATGTGACCCAGAAATACTTAAAATTGTTGTCCGTGGGTAAACAGGATACATGGTTGTGTGTCCTTGGGTACAAAGGTATGCCATTTTGGTTTTGCAAGGCAGTCACATCGACAAGACTACAGTTTTACAACATTAAAAATCAGAAGCAAAACCTTTAAAATATAGGGAATCATGATACCTACAACAAAAATGAATAATACAATCTACAACAAACGAAAAAAAAAAAAGAAATTGCTCAAATTTTTTTATATTTAGATCCTACTAAAACCGAAAAAATGTGACAGAATCTTAAATGTTCGTTTGATGTATTGGAGAGGGGTGTGAATTACACGTTGAATCCCTACTCCAATTAGAATCTCTCTAAACGATACCTGGAATTTCCCGACCAACGTCTGTAGGTACAACCGTCCGTGGGTACAGCAGCTTCCCCTACTTACCCACAGCACGTGTCATATAAATTGCTTCTCTAAAAGTTTTTTTTTGTGTGTGTGCGTGTTAATTGGAGGGGGTTGGATACGGGCATTATTGAATTCTGAACGCTAAAAGTATTTTTTCTGAAGAAGTCGTCAAATCATTGTTACATTTTCAGCTTAAAAAAAATACTTTTTGTCCCTCCTTTTATTACTCAATGCGATGTAAATATCGGTTAAAACCACGTAAAAAAATTATTTACCGTGTTTTATGTCAAACTAAAAGGCTAATAAGTTTTCCTCTGAAATTTGGCGGTCACAGGGAAACGACATAATTTAACATTAACGTTAAAAAAAAAACTTCTGTGTTCTGAAGTTATGGAAAGTTTCATGTAATTATCGTTTTTTTTTTTTTTTTTTTTTTGCTATTGAACTACTTTTACTTCAAATTCAGATCCCACAAAACTTCTAAAGTAAGCGAAAAATCTTCTGGATATAACGAATTAAAAATGTTAGTACTCAACTGCATTCATTTTCAATCATTTAAAAAGATAAAAAGATCATTTAAACATTTTCAGAATTACAACTAAAATTGCAAAATATTCAACATTAATTAAACACTCACATTAGAGAACAGCATTTCACTTACAGAATTATCATTTTTGAATATTCTTTCCTAATACGAGTTTGGTTTTCATCTTTCAAATTCTATTCTGATATGTTCCCCTGACTGTATGGATGCATTTACAGTTCGTACTCGTATTGTGACAAAGCAGCGTCACCTGGTATTTCTGTAAAAGCGTTTTTCAAAAAGACTGACTTCCAATAAATAAATATTGGCCAAAGAATGATGAACGACATACTAATGGGCTGGTCGTTAAGGGTGCTTCGATAATTAGGTATTTACCGCTGCTCGATGAGAAAGACATTAATAAAGCCGCTTCTGACAGCCGATATTTCTCACTTTGTGGCGGAATTTTTCCATAATTCCGTGATGAAATTTCATTGCACGCGTTGTCAGGATAACCTCCAAAGGAAAAGAAATTGCGTGCTTTAAATATTTTATGTGAAGCATTTGAAGTTAAGCGACGTAATAACTGAGTGATCAGTGATAAAATTTTATTTTATTTAAACATTAAAAGTTGTTTTTAAAATAGCATACAGGCATCTATATTTTTTTAATTTTTTTTCTAACTTGATAAAACTGGATAAAAAAGTGTTTTGTGTTTGATTTTTTTTTTTTTTTTTTGGTGTCAGATCCACAGCCCCCGCATTTATTACGTAGCCCCCTTGCCATATTAAGTCATGGACCCTTCAATGTTCGCCAATAGTGTAATGACATAGGTTTTAATCGCTCCTTTTTTACTTCCTTTTACAAAAAAGGAAGTATTGTATTCGCAAAAAAATTTTCACTCAAAAATCGGCCTTAATTTCCATTTTTCTCATCCCCGAATGAATCGTGAGTTTTTTTTCGACCCCACCACACGTAGATATATAGTGGATACCTAGGAACCTACAAACACCCGAAATATCTATTTTGACGACCCCCGAGTTAATTACAACGAATTTCTCGACGTTCGTATGTACGTATGTATGTGCGTATGTATCTCGCATAACTCAAAAACGGTATGTCCTAGAAAGCTGAAATTTGGAACGTAGACTCCTAGTGGGGCCTAGTTGTGCACCTTCCGTTTTGGTTGCATTCGGATGTTCCTAAAAGGGACTTTTGCCCCTTTTTGGGAGGAAATCATTGTTAATTTCGATGTAAACTCAAGTGGTGTTATAATTTGTCGGACACTTGGCGATATGTAGCCAGTCTTTTGTCGCCAACTTGGCGACAAATTTGGCGATTTTCTTTTTAATTTTATATTTGGTTTCAATTTTTCCACTGTTGATGATATTTAGAGAGTAAACAATTGAATCACATCAAAATTGCCAATAATGGGGAAATGACATTAAATTGGAGTTAAAAGGAAGTCATGTGATGCACACATCAGCTCGTTTCATCCTGGGCCCCTTCTCATTTCCGGCCCTGTTGCTGAGGAACCTCTAGCCTCTCCTATGTAGGGGCTATACTCACAACGCAAATTCAAAATAAATAATGTTACATGATAATATGAGAATGAACAGTTAAACTCTGTGTTTAAAAATTCTTTTAATGTCTCTTTGGGCCAATTTCAAACTAAAGAGCTACTAACCAGGAAACCACATGACTTCAATAATGATGGAAAAAAATTTTAAACGATCGCATTCGAAAGAGCACATTTCGACATATTTTTGATCCATATATTGTGTGCCCTCGTCCTTTCGTTTTCGAAATGTAAGTCTACCGAAATCTCAAGAAAAGTCGCCAAATTTAAAGACTTTGCAAGAAATTAAAAACATCGTCAGCATCTTGCAAGGCATCTCATTTCCATTTTGGGTCATCTGCAAAGCGTGTGAAAGATGTTTTGCATTAATCCTTTACTTGTGCGTGTTAAATTAAAAAATTACCATCAAGCCTATGAAGTGGAAAGTAGTAAGCTTTATCCAAAGAAACGACAAGTTTACAATGAAATTAAACGTAAGTTTTATTATTTCATTCGTGGTAACAATACATTTCAGAATTTTTCTGTATTTTAGGTGTATTAAACTTAACTAATTTAAGTGTTAATTCTTATAAATGAAATATGTGTAGTAAGTATTTCTTAATAATCTGGGATAATTAATATGAATAAGTACAAAAATAAGACTAATTTGAGCTCATATACAGAAAATAACATGGATAGTCTTTGATGTTGAAATAAGATGGTCATGAATTAGTTCTTTTTTTTAAAGTTATAATCAATGCATGAGGTTTTATTGACTGACCAATGTGAGGAAAAATATTTCATTTTTAATTTAAAACCGAAAAAAAATTGTAATTATAAAAAGAAAACAACGGATAGTAATTGTCAATAATATGCATTTAAAAATTATCGATATCGGAAATGAAACCATGGATAGAGGGAAATAGTTATTCTTATTCTTAAAAATTATTAATATAGTCGACGTACGTTACAACAACCCCTGCTATCCGAACAAAATTTGCACTGCAGCTAGAAGTGGCTATAACGTAAATCCACAACATATTGCATATTATTTATTCATTTTGAAAAATAC
The DNA here is from genome assembly GCF_026930045.1 of Uloborus diversus. Lineage (NCBI taxonomy): Eukaryota > Metazoa > Arthropoda > Arachnida > Araneae > Uloboridae > Uloborus > Uloborus diversus. Next base: position 66,496,698 of record NC_072732.1, on the reverse strand, counting down.
TGGGATAACTTTTACAAGTTATGTTTCAACCAAACTACATTGATTTATTCATTTCCAGATTAATACAAGTCAGCCTGGTACAAGTCTGGCTTATTACAAGCTCGGCCATCTCCTTTGCAATTTTGCATTTCGAGGGAGTTTGACGGTTGCAATATCTGTACACGACATAAATTCATGAAATGTTTCTGGTGCCACAATGTTCTATCTAAAAGATAGAAAATTGTGGCAAAATCATTACGTATTTCGTTCAGTATCATATTTGTCAGAGTCAGTAGCATATTTTTGCCCTTTCGACAGGCTTCTTTCATTTTATTTTATTATATCTCTTATTTGTATTTACCATTAACCTGCTTTTTTTAAAAGTTTTTCTTAAGTTTCTATTGCCTTAGGTATACAAATCAACTTTGCACAGAATCTAAAAGAAATACTAATAATTAATACTTATTAGAACTATGTTAAGAAATACGTAAAATATATATTACATTAATAATGTTTCAATTAACCCTTTAAGTACTGAAGTAAAATCTACTTAAATTACACTGAAATGATAAAATATACTTTTGTTCTGCTTGTCCCTTCAAAATTTGCCAGGGGAAGGGTCAATTCTACCGTGGGAAGTTAAAGCGCAGTAATTTCAGAAATGAATTTTTGAGATATTTGATTTAACACGTTTTGGATTCCGTAAAGGAAAACGTTTGAATATGACGCTCTTTTCATGCTTAATTTTTAGTGGAAACCAAAGAAGCAAATTTGTACAGTAAAGCTAAAATAAAAAATATGGAAAAAAAGCAAAAAAAAAAAAAAAAAAAAAAGAAAAATTTGCTGCTCGCCAGAAAAAAAAAAGATGGCTTAGAATCAGTTTACTTTAAATTTGCATTGTTTAAAAAAAAAAAATCGAAATATTTCCGGTTACGGCGTTCCCCCGCGCCTCCTTTCCCTTCTACACTACACTTACTTTAGCAAGTACATTTTTTTTTAAATATTAGGAGGGTCAACTGCCACCTCCTGACCCCCTTAAGCGGTGAGCCTGCTTCTATCACCAATAATAAAATAAAACTTAAGTTAAATCTTGATTTAAAGTTGTAGTTCTGGAAAAAAATTCTCACCTTATATATAATCTTGATAGTGGTTTTGAACCGTGATTAGTGATGTGGATCGGATAAATACCCAGCGGGTAGGTAAATATTTTTTGGGTATTTACCCGGGTATTTACCCGAGTCCTGGGTAAATACCCAAAAACTGGGTATTTTACAAAAAAAAAAAAAAAAGTAAAAAGTGAATGGGAATTTTTTTTTTTAAATCTAAATATAAAATAATTGGTAAAACTGATACATACATATGTATTACAGTTTATAATATTTTTCATTGAAAGACTTGATGAAATTATGAAAGAAACATATCGTGTGAACCAAAGAATCTTTCTTTTCAATGTCATAATTGGAGAAGTAGAAACAGTTCAATGATGAACTTCAGGATTTCAAAATCACAATCTAGGTTAGTCATTTCCAAAATGAAAAAAAAAAAAAAAAGGAAGCATGAGGGATGTTTGGAAGAATAAACTGATAAGTTATTAAGACTATGATGTTATTTATTTTATTGCTGTTTAAGTGATAACGTGGCAAATATAGAAACAGCTTTCACGTTAATAAGCAAAATAAAAAAAATCAAAATATTGTTTTCTGTTGCCTTGCTCATTTGCATTTGCTCCCTAGTACTTCGTGATTCAAACTATTTTTAATACACGGAATTAGTGATGTAGGGTGGGAAGGTAAATAATGTTTTGGGTATTTATCCGAAGGTAAATACCCAAACGGAAGGTTGGGTAATAAATCCTCTAGTACTTGTGCATTTTGCAAAAAAAAAAAAAAAAATTAGATGGTATCAAAAGGTGATGATTTTCTTTTTAAAACATAAATCGTAAAACGAAAGATTAAAAATATAAAAATTTAGACATTATAATTTTTTTAATTAAATGCTTTGTGAAATCTTATCAAAAAAAAAAACCTCCTCAGAATTTAGAATGAATTATTTTAAAACTTAAATAGGATGACAGGATAATTTACAAGAAAATTTTGATATAATTTTCGAGAATTTGTCTTTGCCGGTGGTAAATGATTATTTTCACACCAGGCATTTGTATTTTCATTGCATTCTCTCCCCATTTTTTTATCTTTTCAAAATTTGTCTGCCGCTTCAAAGATTGCATTTTTTGGATTTGTAGTGCGTTTGCCTAACTATCCATTTGTGTTGCTTTGTTGTTCTGATACTGAATACTTTGAGATTTCCAATGCTGGTGAGTTCAATCTCAAAGCAGCTTTCTTTTTCTTTGGCTTTGTTTATATATATTTTTTTATTCCTCCCCCTTTTTTTAAATGCTTAATTCCTTTTTGTTATATGCCATTGTATATATATATATATGAGATGCAGAATACACCTGAACACTTGAACTAGGTTTGAAGGAAATTTCTGAAAAGATATAAGTAAATAAATAGTAATAATAAATTGGGAGCGACATTTCGTTACATTTTGATGTCATGCAGGGACATATTACTGGGTTATAAAAGATTTGGATCTTAAAAAATTAATGTTTGCCATTTTTTTTGTAACCAGTTAACCTTTTTACTTTTTGTAGAATGGCTTTTTATATCTGAAATTTGGCTATCAACATTGATTAAGCATACCCAACACATTTAATCTGAATATCATATTAGATAGCTAAGTTGTTTCACACAATTATTATTTAAATTTGTGATCAAAATACAGTTTTTGGGCAAAAATTTATTCTTAAAATACACCGCCAGCTCAGTTATTCCATCCGAGGACTGCAGTTTCGTGCTTTTTAGCACTCATCAGCCCGGAATAGGAATCACATGAGCTGGAGGCGAAAAATCTCTTAAGGGAGCCTTTTAATGCTGCGGTCGCTCATCTGGTTTGCTAATTCTACAATAGCTACCAGTTTGTTTGGCTCTCTTGTCTCCCTTAAGAGATTTTTTGCCTCCAGCTCATGCGATTCCTATTCCGGGCTGATGAGTGCTAAAAAGCACGAAACTGCAGTCCTCGGATGGAATAACTGAGCTGGCGGTGTATTTTAAGTATTTCTGCCTTAGCCCTGGCTTTAGGGCGGTAACTTACTACAAAATACAAAAATTTATTGTTTTGTATACGGTTGGTTATATATATATATATACATAGTGGAATACATACAGAAAAGTATTTTAGTTGAATATAAATTTTTGAAATAAATACCCGGGTAAATACCCATTTTGGGTATTTACCCGGGTATATACCCTGGGTATTTACCCCTAAAAATAAATACCCGGGTATTTTGCATCACTAACCGTGATACAAACAAGTGAAGCAGGGGTGTCTATTTCCATCAAGAGCGATACTGTTACCCCCTCCCCAAGGGTGGCCTTTATTTTTCAACTTCGTAAAAAGTTCACTCCCACCCCCAATTTTGTTTTAATGAACAAAAAACATGATACATGCAAAATATCAGCTCAACCAGAAATGTTTAAGGAGTGCCTCAAACAGCATGAAATAATCGAATTTTCACCGAAAAACCGATTTTTTCCTTACTAATTTTTAGAAAAATTTCTTGCAGATTTTGCATTTTTTATTGCTTTACCTCCTGTTACAAGATTTACTTTACTCAAACTGCGTTTTCCTGCGACCTAGTATACCTTTCTTGCAATTTTCCTCTGGCTCCTTTTCAGGCGACGAATCTTTTTCGCCATGACGTTCGCGGCTCAAGACGTTTTCGTGCTGCTATCATTTCTGCAACAATATCACTTAAGTTTTTCTGTTAGTTTGTGGTCAAGTTAATTTTGTGAGAATACATACATTTATTGGTGATTTTAAAATTAGAAGTATAATTTAATTTGAGTTTTATGAACTTTGTTAACATGCAGTGTTTTTCAAAACATGGCGCTTGCTTTTAAGTGAATGTGAGAACACATTTCATGTTTCCCATTTGTATAATGAAAGGTAATGTATTATTTTTATTCCGAAATGAATCCATATTTATTTTTATGCGACTAGGTAAACTTTATTTTTACTTTTATTTTTCTGAGTATATTTTTATTAATACCTTTATTTTTACGAAATATGCATCCTTTAATTATTTTCTAACTATGTATAACATTGTCTTATCATTAACTTTCACTTAGGAGTGGTTTGTGCTGCTGGTTACTTTTGTCACGCTCAACCTAGACTGTTAAAATGTCACCAACCACTTCCGGTAGCTATTCATATAAGTTAAGAAGAGATTTTTATATCGATTTTCTAAAGTATTAACATATCCCATTCAAATTATAAAAAGGGGAGCTATCATCGAACAGGCCAGTTTTCAGCTCCTTTTTTTTTATTACAATCAAAAAATTGTAAGTAGGACAAAAAAGGAAAGTGCAGCATTAGTGACTCAAGAAATTTCTGTTTTTTGGTAAAAATCATGAATTCCAACTAGAAGAACGAACTTTTGAATTCATAAATTAGTCTAACTCCATGATGCATGATAACAATATACAGAATGTTTTCCTCAGAACTTCAGTGAAAGGGGGGGGAGGAGGGGAGAAGAGATCTTTTTGAGGAGAGAGACAGGAAATTATGGACGATCTCGTCGTCATTGTGCATGTAGATGCTTTGGAAGAGATAAAAAATGTAAAGGATAGGAAATTTCTTATTCTTCAGTGCCAAAAATGATTAACGGGCTCTATGGTTGGTACTATTAAAAAAAAAAAAAAACAGTACAAAAGGAGGAGAAAAAATTAATGAAAAAAAAAGTTCTTCGAAGAGAAAAGAACTTATGAAGAAATGGAATGAAAATGTGTCGCATCAACAACTTATAATTTAGTTTCAAGCAGTCATGGTTTTTACGAATGTGACTGCCCTTCTGTCATTAATGAGCAAACACCAGCAAATAACACCGCAGCAGTGACATTTACCAGTACAGGCATTACGACTCTTACCGAAACATGAGGTATACTACAGTTTTTTATTCCTTGTCTTTCTGAAGTTTCTGATAGGTGTAAAATACCTGATAGACATGAGATTTACCTATTTGTATAGTTGCTGCAGAAACGTTTGGGCATCTTATGCTTCCCTGCTGTCCTTTGTCGTCGTCATGTTTTTGAGTTAGTTTTAAGGGGATAATTTTACTTTCTAATCAGTGCAACTTCTGGTCCAGACATATAACTTTTCAAAAGATTTAAAGAAACCAGGACAAAACTGCAAAAAAAATATATACAACTAGTAGCGATGGAAGTACCTGATGATTTATGCTCAAACATGCTCAGATTTTTTGATCAACACTTTCTACTCAGAAACAACCCAAGGTTTGCTATATAATTAACTATAATATTTCTCTTCTGGATTCCAAAGAATGGGATATCATTATGTAAGTCAAGAGCTGTAAGTCATGCTTGGTGGATATCAAAAGCTATTAATATGCTCAAGATTTGACTGTTTTTGGATCAGTGTCACATATCTAAACGGAAGTAAACTCTTTAAAAGGTTTGTGTGTTTATTTTGCTTGATTCTACGATCAAGGCTGGTTTTTCTCCCCGGAAGCTGTTAATGCTCCATATGGAGATTTTCTATTCATGCGTCAACTGATCAATTCTAAGGATATTGATTTAGAAATCAGTAAGTTTGCTGTCCAAAAATTTTCAAACCATGTTTGATATTTGGCTCCCAAAACTATGGTTCTATCCTTATTTGATGATATTTTCCAACCTCGATTAATAGAAGTGAGAAAAAAAAAATGTTTTTCACATCATTGCTAAAGACCGCAAAAACTGCCCTACTGATACTACAAATGAAAAAAATAATGTTCAACATTCGCTTGTTCACACTGTTTTGGATTCACTGTTTTGAAACTATTTGTCATAATAAAATGTACTAATTCGTTTGAAATAGTTGCATTATTAAAGAAAATGTAATCTTTAAAAAAATTTACTACTAGATTTCTAGGACTGATTGAACTTCAAGACATTTGAGGCACCCCCTAGAAATTGTCCAAATGAAGGGAAATTTTGCACCGCCTGCTTTTTCGCTCATTGGAACAAGATAAGAGGATGGGAGCAATAAAATTTTAACTTTCAAAAAATGCCCTATAGTTAAGCCGCCTCCCCCCCCCGCCCACTAATACATTGAAGATTCCACAAAAATAAAAGCTTCTACCAGATGAGAGAAAATACCCCTGAAAAATACCCCTCTAAAAACTTTAATGGCGTACTCTGCGCCCGACTACCTCCCCCCTCCCCACCGTCCCGGTAGTCACCCATGAGTAACGAATTAACTTAAAACATCTTTCACGCACTTTGGTGAAGACCAACAATGGCAATGAGATGTCTTGGCAGATGCAAATTTTGAATTCGCGCCAAACCTTCCATTTCTAAACGAAACTCGCTAAATTTGGCGAATTTACTTAAAATTTCGGTTAACTTTATGACCTTATATTTCGATAACGAGGTCGCGAGGGCATTAAATTTTTTTGCCATAAACATGTTTTTCGATGCTCTTCTAAATGCTATGAATTTGGATTTTTTTTTAATTTCGTTGATTGTGTGGTTTTTTGGTAAGATCCGTTCTAAACGATATTGAATAGTTGAATCCCGCTTCCTTAAATAATTCACTGATTATCATGAAAAGGTAAAACGCGCAAAAAATGCTTTGAATAAGAAAAATTTTATTCAAAAATACCAATTGAATTAAAACTGGAATAATAAATGCAACAAGTTAATGCATGGTAAAATGAAAACTCATAAAATTAACGATGCTGGGCAGCAGAGATGGGCAGATTCATATTCGTAAATCCGAATTTGATTCACAGCACCTTAACGTGTCAATCCGAATACGAATACATTCGTATTCACAAGTGTGAATTCGAATAGATTCATATTTGCAAGTGTGAATCCGAATACGAAATTCGGATTTATACCTATGAATCCGAATCTATTCGGATTCAGACCTATAAATCCAAATCATTTCCGATTCACATCTGTGAATGCGAATCCATTTGGATTCACACTTGGATTCACTGAAAAATTCAATTTAAAAGGCCAATATAAATAAATAAATGTTTGTTTGTATTTCGCTACAGTTTGAGTTTTGGGTGTTAGCGAGTTTTTGGATGCATATTTATCGGCGTCAAACTAAGTAATTGAACCGAAAATGAACTTCCTACTATTTGGAGCCCCAAGTCGAATACGACTGGACCCAGGTTTTAGAAGTCCATAAAAAGTTAAAAATCATGATTTTTTCGTCATAAACGCTAAAAATTACTGCTAATTTTTTGTACAGTCAAATGCCCATACTTGGGGCAGTTTTGAACTTTTACCTCTAGTAGCATATTAATCATACGTTTTCCATTCGAACGAAGTATTCTACTTTCAGGATGTGCCTTACTACGTCCCTTCAAGACAAGGTATAAGTGTGTAGATTTGTCCCTTTAAAAATAAAACAAAAAAGTTTTCATTGTCCCAAGTTAGGGACCTCCCTCCCTAACTTGGGACACTTTTTATTTTGATCTTTCTTTCATGTATTCAGCAAAAGATAATAGTTTGGGACACCGACTGTCATCTTAAAAAAGTTTATTTTACAACCCAATAAAGAAAAAAATATAATTAGATAGAAATAATATGATCTTGTAAACTTTCAACGATGATCAGATGTACAATTGCCTCTGAAAACATTGAAGGTCTCCCCTGCCTTCTTAATTCTTTTGAATGTAATATTTCAGCTTTTCCCTCTTGGAAACATAAAAGCAATTGATAAACCCAAATAATTATTAGCACAGCTTATTTTTAGCTTTTAATGTTCCTTATTTCACATCATTTCAAATTCCTTTTCATTCCTTAATAGTAACGTTAAATTCACTTCAAACGAATTAGCCTGATCTGTACTTAGACTCATCTTCATTTGTAGAAGTAACAAATGTATTTTTTTGACGAAACGTCTTTTGTTCATGAATAGTTTCAATTATTTTTTACCAATGACAACTGTTCTGTCTTGTTATGGTATGACATATTGACTTTCATCAAAATATTACTGAATTTATAAAATTTTGTATCCATACGCTTTTATTAATACAATTATACAGTTTTTTTCCTCCTCAATGTTCTTTATAGACATATTTTATGGTTTAATGCCTTAACTTGGAACAGTGTCCCAATTGTGGAACATATTTGCAATTTCTCAAATTTATGAATAAATAAGTTCAACTGAATTTGCCCAAAAGAGACACAGGTACATAGTCGAGATAAATTGTGAAACGAATTCAAACTAATGCTGCTCAGTTAGCGTAGGTAACCAAAGTTATTTCCATACTTAAAAATTGCATATTTTTTTGAAATTTTCAAACTCATAAACATAACCCATAAAACTGATTCATCAAAGTTGAACTCACATAGCCTCATAAGAAAACTATTAGTTTATTCTGTAACACCATTTATTCCTTACTGGTGAAGTACCAACAGGTGCACCAGCCCTCAAAACTAAGAGTACTGTCCCAAGTATGAGCACTTGACTAACAAATTTGTATTATGAACAAGTTTATCAACTTTTCAATGAAGTTAGCGTTTTCATTATTTACTAGTGAGTATACTAACCAAATGTTTCACGAAAAGCAGAAAATGCGGAAAAAAAAAAGCTAGATACCACTATATTTTGCGTTGCCAAGGGACAGGAAGATACTGTTATACAGTGTGTGCTCATTCCATCAAGAGCAGACTGTGATTTCATAAAATTCTCACATACACAATAGTGTTGACATCACACAACAACATCAGATTGAAACATCACATGAATAAAAGTGAATACGTTAATGTTTATACGTTTTTGTAATTCTGCGAACGCTCAAAGTTTGGAAGTTGAATAAGATGACCATTAAATTTAATATAGAGGCTTTTGTAGAGTCTAAATGAGATCATAAGGCTGAATCGATTGAATAATTTTATTATACAATTCAAATTCAAATGAATCATTTCAAGTAAGTACCTCAATAATATATAACTCAAATTCTAAATTTTCATTGAACTTATCGAAACATGAGAAGAAGAAAGGAAAAGTTACTGAAAAGGAGAATGAATTGAGGGTTTTTGTTATAAGGATGAAGCATTTGCTCGCAAAACCACACTTTGTTCAAACTTCTCGTCACTAAGCCGATTTGATTTTGGTGTGTTCACCATCGTCGCATATGAAAATAGTCTTTAAACCGGTGCACTCGACGGCAGTGGGGTATTGTATTTCTTGAAAATTTTGAATGATGGGGTAACTTCGAAGCACCTCCAAACTGGACTTCTTTTCTTCAAAGTACCGTTTCATAATAACGCCAGCCTTGTTCATAAGGTCGTCAGAATGAGATGGAGCTTCGCTCTCGTTCTCCCCAAAATCATAGAAATCTCCTAAGGGTGGATCTGTTTCCATGCTGTTGTCCTCGTTTTCGTCTGGATCGTTCGCCAAGTATTCGTATATAAGACACTTGAAATGGGTTAACAACTCTTCAACTCGATCATTGACACAAGGCCACCATACTTTTTTAAATTTTAGATAAGAAATAGCTGCAATAGTTGCAATTTTCCCTTCCACCGTGTTCAATTCGAAGAACGTGGCGAAGCGGCGGTTCACACTGTTCAGATAAGCTGTTGCAATCGGGCCACAATATTGCAGATCAGACGTAGCCAATTTCTGCAGTTTCAACCTTACAGCTAAAACAGTCGGTAATAATGACCCTTAATACACTTCTTTATCCCCTTGTAGTATATCTATTGCTCGGCTACTGGCTTCGAACATTTTACAAATTCTTGGAGATAGGTAAATTCCTCATTGCTAAAGGAACACGTCATGTGCAACTTCAGATTAATTTCCTCCATGTGGCATTTTACAACCAAAATCACCTTCAACGAATCATAAAGGCTATTCCACCGGGTTTCGGTGGGTATGGGGAGGGATCGACCAATAATCTGTTCAAGCACTTCTGCGGTTTTTGGCCTGTTTGTTGAAATACGCCACATGATATTGCACTTTTTCATTGCTGACTCATGCAGAGACAACAGGCCTGAGTTTGATTTGATTGCTTTCTGAATGTCAGTGCTTGCACATAATGCCAAGGTGTGGGCACAACAACTTAGGTGAAAAGGTAATGCTGCAACAACATCATCGTCAACCGACACCCACAGTTCGTCATTAACGTCACCACCATTATCCAGTTCTTCGTCACAATTGTCTCAGATAAACTCAAAAAACTGTGAAAGTTTTTAGGAAGTTGCTCCCATTGTCGGTTACTGTAGCCATAATCTTATCCGGTGACAATCCATATTTATAATTAATCCCGTGTAATGTGGCAGCAATCCTATCGTATGTATGCGAACCTTTGAATCGGTTGCACGCTAAAGCTGTTGACTTCCCTTCGTTGTTTTCGTCAATCCAATGAGCTGTGACGCCAATAAAATTCCTCTTTCCCGAGGACCAGATATCATCTGTTGTGCACAGCCAAGGTACAGGCTTGAATGTTTCTTTTGTGTCCTCCACGTGTTTTGAATATTTTGTATCTAGACTTCGTGTTAAAGTTCGCCTGCTCATAACCTTCAACCCTCGGTTACTTATGTTTAGGAAATTAAAAATTTTGTGGAACGTTGGATCATCCACCGATTGAAAAGGCACGATAGCGTGGATGACGTAATCAATAATTAAACAGTGAAATCTTAATTGTTGGGAAATAGACGAGGATGCATGATGGTGCCGAGTTTCGCGAGTCCGGCGGGGGTTCGTGATAACGAATTCTTCCCTAACAGATGTAAGACTATCTTTGAATTCTTCCACGGTATCAATAGAGTGGTATCGCTGTAAATGGAGTATTAAATTCGAAGTATTCAAAATGCTCACCTGAACTTCTTTAGTTTTTGAGGGAATATTCTGTAGCGAGTGCAGGGCTTAGCTTGCCCCTTTCCGCTTTGGTTCGTTGAAGATTTGGTAAACTCATCTGATTAATTTTAAGATCCTTTATTTACACATTTATTCTCTAATCTACTGTACAATATCTGCACAATAATCAGCATAAATCATAACGCACAACATGAAATATCAACTACAGGTCAGAGCCAGCGCTCAACACCGCTGCTCTCTCTCAGACCTCAGTCACCTCTCTGAAAACATCCCTTCTTCGCTCCTCCGCACCCGAGCACCAGGCTGAGGTAATCGTGCGACCAGGAGAGAGGGGTCGAAAAATGTCTCTGTTGGGGTGCCGGACACTACACATTCGCATCACATTTTAAACAGAAAGCTCGAATAGATTTATGAGAGGCTATCCTAGGGAAATAGCATCGGCATTATCACTCATCGGCTTGAAAAAATCACCACTTAGTGCTGATCTAAGCGAAAGTCGCAATTTCTGAAAAAGTCCGCATTCCGAATTCAAAGAATTCTCTTCGGAATCACACAGCAGCTGTTTACTTCCTGAGAAACTCATCATGTTCAAACTGTTTTATTTAAATTATGCTAACAAACAATTTGACGCGTCTGAAAGCCAGCAAGGGCGCAACTGTTCACGCATTCAACTGAGGTGAATCAGGTACAAACAAGAACGATTTCGCAGCAGTCAACGGTTGCGATAGTTGAAAATAAATGCGAAATACAAAATACAACCTAGCTTTCTTTTACGCATTTACTGTTTTTAACACGCTTTTATTAACTTCACCTGTATGTATGTATGTATGTATCTTGTAACGGAATCTTGCAGCTCAAATTTCGCCCACTTCCTGCGATCGGATTCTTTTGAAATTTGGCACGCGACCCCAGACCCGATGACAATGCAATATTCTATAATCAAATTAATTAATTAACTCTGTTAATTGTTAGTTTCCTCCAATTTTAATCACTATTTCGGCATAAATCCAACAATGTGAAAAAGGAAAATTTTTAAAAAATACATTAAAAAATGCTCGCAAAAATTATTTAAAAATATCTACAAAAACGTTTCATTTTTCTGCATCAGACAAAATTGGTTCCAATGTTCCAAGGTAATTAGAACATGAAATAGAATTGTTTTTAACTAATTTCATGCCTAAATTTAGGTGAGCCTTCCATTGGAAATTCATTGCTGATCAGACCATTGTTGAACAAAACTTTTATTCAAATGCATCTCAAATTTTCAAAGTAATGTAGATATGATTTCCATTAGTAAAACAAGTTAAACTAAAAAGAAGAAAATAAAATGATAGTTTGAAAAACTAAAAAAACACGCTTTCGTAGCAAAATGAACTAAAAAGTGAAAAATAATCTTTGGATGATAGTAGTTGACCAATCACTTAATTTTAATGTCATACAAACAAGCGTGGGGGGCTTCTTATCAGTTATCTTGAATTTCTTTCATCTGTTGTCCAAGCAAAAATGTAAATAGACAGCACCCCACGCTTTTTTGTATTACATTAAAATCAAGTGATTGGTCAACTACTATCATCCAAAGATTATTTTTCACTTTTTAGTTCATTTTGCTACGAAAGCGTGTTTTTTTAGTTTTTAAAACTATCATTTTATTTCGTGAGAAATTTGGTTAGTAGAACTATTAGTAAATAATTATCTTTTTGATCAATGCTTCCTTCCGGAGATGGAGTGTTGAAATGTATGTTTGTATTATTGAATAAAAACCCGTTTTCTTCCATCGTAATATATTTGTTCTTTTTTTAAGCGAAACGTTTCAGTGAGGATCTCTATTTTCAACGGTACAAGTATCTGTAACATCAACAAATTTTTACGATCAAATTTGGTCCTTTGTAACATCAATCAGTGTATATTCATTATATTTTAAAGTTGTGAAATTGAGATAAATTATCTGTGGTAAAATTAGATAAACAAATCAAAGTTTCAGTTTACATTAATTTGGTAGAATTTCACTTTTAAAATTTTTGAACCCATAACAATATCGTCATTTTTCTTCAAAAATTCACCAACACCCAAAAATTCGACCTGTAACGAGGTACAGACAGACATTTATTTATTTATATTGAGCTTTTGAATTGAATTTTTCAGTGAATCCAAGTGTGAATCCAAATGGATTCGTATTCACAGATGTGAATCAGAAATGATTTGGATTTATAGGTCTGAATCTGAATAGATTCGGATTCATAGGTATGAATCCGAATTTCGTATTCGAATTCATGGGTATGAATCCGAATTTCGTATTCGAATTCATGGGTATGAATCCGAATTTCGTATTCGGATTCACACTTGCAAATATGAATCTATTCGAATTCACACTTGTGAATACGAATGTATTCGTATTCGGATTGACACGTTAAAGTACTGTGAATCAAATTCGGATTCGGATTTACGAATACGAATCTGCCCATCTCTGCTGGGCAGTTGATTTGTTCAAGTATTTTTCAAATGTATATTTGTTCAAGATGCATAACATGATTCAGTTCTTAGTCAATCAGTCTAGAAACATAACGCAAAATTCTCAAAACAAAAAACTTATTAGATAGCATTTTGGTTTTACTTCATAAAACGTAAGTTTAATATTTAAATCATACATATTCTGATACAGTTCTAAATTCTGTATGGCGGATAGTCTTTATTTTTTACCACTGCTTTTATTTAACTGGGATTTAATGTTCTTATTCTGCGACAGACAAAATTCTGAGATCGTTTTGTGGTTACACGCAAGAAAAGAATCTCTGAAAACAATCAAGAATTTGAGCATATGATGACAAATTTATATTGAAATTAAATATTGTTGGACGGAAGTATGTTCATATTTTGATCATATGAATTCAAGTTTTTCTGTACTTCGGAAAAAAATTGAACTTCGTATCGAATATTTAGATGAACATAATTATAAGTTTGAGTGTGAAAAGATTTTCTTGCACTTTCAATATTTTTAAAATACGGAATAGCGTACGTTTAACAAACATCGATTGATTTATGTTGATCATCATTGATTGGTACTGATTTTATTAGACCTTTTTCTGAGCTTGCTGATTTTTTTCTTTTCTTTTTTTTTACTTGCTCAGAATTTTTCATGTTTTGCAAGTCCGAGCATTTGTGTGCGTGTACGAGTTTTTCTTTTTCTGTTTTTTAGTTTAGACTATTTTGATACGTTTTGGGACTAGAACATTTCTAGCTGTAGTTGGAACTAAAATATTTTTAGATTTGTTTTTAATTGCAGAAAAATAACCATTGTTATTTATATTTTATGAAAACCAATGTAGCTATGATGTTTGGATTGTCCATTAAATAGTACACAACCAACAATTTTTGCGTATGCGATTTTTTTCAAAGTATAAAATCTTGTCCAGACATTAAGGTAGAATTGATAGAGAAGATTATGTTTCGAAAAACGGTGCAGTAAAACGTCACTCATACCATACTTGCGATTCATATAATACGACAGTGGTGTCGCTACGGGGGCGAGGGCAGGCGGTCAGCCCTGGGGGTGACACCCAAAGTGGAATTACAAGATATTGAAAAATATTAAATTAGTAGGCATTTTTAATACTACAAATGCGAACATTATCCGAGGGTGACCCCCCAGATCCCCCCCTCCCCCACATCATGGAGTGAATATTATACTCAAGATTAGGTTCATATTGTTTAAACTTACTTAATCCAAAAAAAAAAAAAAAAACTGAAACCCATTTTTTTGCCATTCTGTTTGAGATACGTTTGAACTAACTAAGGGGCATCAATTTAATTCACCCCCTTACTTTTAAGACCTCGCAATGGCTCTGCACATATGCGTTAGGGCAGAGGTTCTCAACCAGTGGCTCGCGAACCCCCGGTATTTCGCAAGAGGTATGAAGGGGTTTTGCGAAAATAATATTGTAATGGCGGAATTTTCATATAATTGTTTGAGATGATGTCTTAAGTTGAAGCGGTTTTTTGTTCATCATTTATTCATTTGTCTCTCGCACATTCGATACTCGCATGAAAATGTTAGCATACTTGCTTACATATTGTTAAGAATTCGTGATACAACTTCAAACTTTCTTTCAATGACGACACAGTTCTTGAGAAAACACAGGAGATTTACAATTATGTACAGGAAGCATAGTTACAACTGCTAAATCAATCATCAGCACTTAAGCAAATATCAAGTAACACCGTGAACTCAACGGTTACACACGTATTTACATCCAAATACGCAAAAATACAGCTCGAAGGCTTTCCAAAACAAAGCTAATACATGCTCTCCAGCGCACCGCTGACACGATTCAAAAGCAAAAACTCACTCCAGACTAACTCCCCCGCAGGGGCGGCATTTCAGCATTTCATTTGGGGGGTCGAGTTTCTTAAGTATGAATTACACCTCAGTATGGAACAAAACACATATTGGCTAACAGCAAGTAATCATGATATGGGTTTAGAATTAATAAAATTAGTGTTCAAAAACAAAATTTAAATTATGACAAAATTTGTAATTCATTTTATAATACAATGTTATCAATGCAAAGTATCTTGAAACTACAGTTTTCATCTTTTGATAAAGGTTTTAATGCTTGCTTTTTAAAATACAGAATAACTGGAACTCTTGTTCCTTAATCCAGCAGCACTGCCCAGTGTCATGCTCTTTTTTAAGTATTTTTTTTTCCATTGAGCTTCGAAAATAATTCCCTAATCTCCTGAGACACGAAAATAAATTTTCTCTACTAGATGAACTGATTGGAATAATTGAAAAATAATTGAAGTAACTAAGTTACGTATGAAAACCCACCTTTCACATCTTATGCTTCAAAATCACCCAGGTAACTTTAAAAATTGTGATGGTCTTTATTTTTCACCATTGAATAGACTAGTCTCTAAACAATTCTTCTTGCCTCATGCTATAAAATTTACTCATAATTGAAACATTTTTTTTTTTTGTTTTCAATATCCAATTCAGATTATATAAAGCCAACGGTACAGGAATATAGAGATAACAATACAAGGAAAATATTTATCATCAAATCTTGTGTTAATTTCACTAGAAACTGAATTTATTCTTTTTTAGAATATGTTAAATCAATGTTTGACTTTACATTATCATGTGCATTTTGGTCACCTCTTCTAAATTCCTTTGAATGTTCTTTGTGCCTTTTTACAATTGTCTTGGAGCAAGAATTTTTTTGAAAAGATCCACACTTGGTTGAAATATACATCTACGCGAAATGTATTAATAGTTTCAATTGTAACTTGAACTGAAGCTTGAACAGTCCAAAAATTAAGATTAGCTGGTTGAAGAAAGCATTGTTCAAAACTCTCCTCAATACAAACAAATCGAATAAAAATTCAAACGATGACATGTTAAAAGACATTAGCTTTTTAACTATTGAAAGAGTCGTTTTCCAAAATCACCGCTTTAAAATTATCGAGAAGGGTTTTTATGCTTTAAAAGACATATTGTGGTGTCTCTTGAAAACCCTTTGTGTCACTCCGAGATAGCATAGTTTAAGTGCCCTCAGAAAAGATATTTGTTGATGTGAAGTATTTTTTTCAAAAATAGTATGTATTTTTTAAGAAATATCTATGAAAGCATACTATGCATTGAGTAGTTGAAATGTGTTTCTAGCAGAAGAAAGTGATGAACACTAATTAATCAAACAAATATGACCGTAACAATGAAAGTTAAATATCAAAGCATTTTTTTTGTGAAAATCATGCAGCTACACCGGGCCCTCTCATAACCATAGTTACAGAGCACACAAGAATGAAATATTTAGCCTATATGAGGAAATTACGTCTTCAGTTAAAATTAACCATGATTCTTCATCAGTTTTTCCTGTTCTGAAAAGGTCAGTAAAGGCTTGATGAATTTCTAATTAATCATTCAAAAAACGGAAAATCCTCATGTCTGGAAATGTGTCGAGTTTCATCAACCATTACAGAGAACCAGCAAAATTTTTTCATGAGCATTTATTTGCGATTTACCTAAATTGAATTTGCTCATTTTTCATCTTTCCTCTGAAAAAAATTGGTGGTGCGACCGCCCCCTCTTGACCCCCCTATTTGCCGCCCCTGCTCCCCCGTCGGCCGTGGCTATTTATAAATCTCGAAAGAAGTTTCCACAAAATTCAAAATGCTTCTCGTATTTTCTTTTTATTCATTCACGAATCTTATCAATGAAAAATAGGGGGACCGTATACTTCAGTCGAATGTCAGGGGGTTGTATGTACATTACAAGAAACTATTTACAGGTTACGTTACTAAGATAATTTTAGATGAAAAATAACAGAATAAACGCCAAATTTAACTAGATTACAACAAATTAATCACAAAAATAATTACTATTTGCGGAATTTGTAACTATTTTCATTTAAAGAATTAAGTCTGTCATAAAAAGCCGAGTATTTTACCGCATTCATTGATAATGATAGAATTGAAGTAATGTGGAAAAGGTTACACGTTTGAGTACAATGTATTCGATAAAAGAATATGATCACTTTGGTTTTCTCAGTAGCATTCGAACGGATAATTCGATTAAACTTGATGGAAACATTACATAGAGAACTTGGGGTGTGCCGAACAGGTGTAGCAATGTGATCGCACTGCTATTAGTTACTATAATTTTCGCTCTACATCAGGGTTGCCAGATTTAAGAACAGTAAATACGGGACAGGCTTCTAGGAGTAAAAAAAGGGTGGGGGGCGGTGGAGGCATTTTTGAGACGTCTATTCATGATAAGTCTGAAAAATTCAATCGCAACAAAGCATTAAACTTCGCAAAATGTTGCCTATCAAAATATAAAAATCATTTTCGTTGCAATTGATTGACGAAGAATGTGCAGAAACATGTTTCCAGCATTAGTCAATGAGCAAGGAAGAAGCAACCATAGGGCTCCTCATGGTCTGCCATCAAACCAAAACATACAATTTATTTATTTATTTATTTAGAAGCTAAACAGCTTCACATACATAGAGGACTGCGTGCCAAGCGCCTTGCCTCCGGACACATACAAGAAAGATTTACAACACAAGAGAAGGAAATACACCCAGGGCACCAGCTGGAATCGAACCCACGACCTCCGGCTTAGAAGACGAAGCTTCTACCACAGAGGCCCCAAAACATGCAAACCAAATCAAAGCAATTTTTGCGATTGCTGCCACATAATTTTCTTAGAGCTCATTATTTCGCATTTTTTGTTTTATTTTTTTCCCATAAAATAATGTCTCGTTCTGTAAAATATTGTTATCAGCTAGAATACGGGATTTTAGCCGTCCCGTATTGAAGTTCTCCGGGACGCGGGACAATTTTTTAAAATACGGGACTGTCCCTTGAAATCCGGGACGTCTGGGCAACCCTGCTCTACATATCGTCGCCTCAGAGCAACAGTAGGATATCTTAATGTTATTTCTGGGATTAGATATCTTACTGTTGTTCTGAGGCGACGATATTTAGTACAATTTATTTGAACTCTGTTGTTGAAAAAGGGAAGGAATGGCTGCAACTCAAATAATGCTAGAGAAAGTGAAAAAAAAAAAAAAAAAAAAAAAATTATTCAAAAATGGAATTCATGAAATTTGTGCAGAAAATTTCTTTTGTAATAAGTGAGCTTAAAAATATTGTTGTTTTGAATTACATTTGGGTGCCAATTAGAGTTAATTGTAGGCATTTCTATAATTTTTCAATACTCGCATTTTATTCCCATCTTTTAGCATAATGACAAGAAATTTTTTTAGCACGCAAACGATTAATGTATGCTTATCAAACAGTTGAAAACTTTGTCCTTATCAAGAAGACATAAATATAGAGATCTTTGTGATTTTACTGGAAAAAATATATCATTATTTAATCGGAGAGTTCTCCGAAAGGTATTTTTTAAAGATCATTCTTTAATTGAGTTCTGATCTTATGTGAGATAAATGTACTGTTGCGTTAGAAAAAGAAATTTCAAACGTTATTCTCCTTTCGGACAACGTTTGTACGCAAAAGAGAATTTTAAACACATACTGAGACAAATGACAAATATAGAAGTAAATAAATTGATCAATCTAATGTATGACTAAAATGTCAGGTATTTGAGCCAAACGGGGTTGAGTATGTTTGTGTTTTCAAAGTTGACTGAAGTTCAACGAAGAATTTGTTTTGCAGTCATTTTTTAGATATCATTTTAGTTTGGTGCAATGTTTTATGTTTTTTGTCTTGTTATGAACTATTGAGCACCATCAAACTTAAAAAAAAAATCTTCCAAATTTTTATGCTTGTACGTTTGGTGGATGTATGTTTGCTTGCTAACTGATTACTTACTACACGAGGATTTCGCCAACTTCTTCGGATTTTGGAAGGGGTTCTCAAGGAGAAAAAGGTTGGGGACCGCTGGTCTAAGGCAAGCTATATAAAAAGCGCTCATAGTTTTTATTGATCTTTTGCACATTGAACCCATTTAAAACTTCATAACAACACAAATGTATGTTATTTCGGAAAATTGTTTTTCACAGGACATTAAACCCCCGTTTTTTTTCTATTGCATTTGAAAGATGGAGGGGGTGGGAGTGACACAACAAATTACCACCCCGGGTGTCACGTATGCTATATGTACGCTACTGAATAGGGTATTATAAAAACTCATTCATGAGGCGTAATAATTTGGAAAACGGTGAATCATGTCTTGGATTATGTTCCTTCATTCTTTTACACTTGTAACGACAAATATTGTTTGAACCTGAAGGGCCAAGAAAATGCAGAAAAATGAAAAAGTACGAGTCGCACTCATTGGATTTAAATCTTCATTAAAAGTCGACTTTGGAACTGAAGTTTTCACTTTAAAAATACGTCCCGACCATATTAGACATTTATAAGCCTTCAATAAATATTTTTAAGTCTTTGGTCCAAAATGCTAAGAATGCATCATGTGCTAAGAAAAAATGACAAAATATGAGTTGCACTGATTAAAATACTTTTATTAAATGCCGACTTTCGAACTGAAGTTTTGACTTTAATAATTACGACCTCGCCTTATCAGACACTGATGATTTTTAAATAAATGACTTCTTTTTTGGAAAAATTGTTACACCAGTTTTACTCCTGAATGCTAAAAATCTTGAAGCTAATAGAAGATAGTAAAATGAAAAAAATGTGTTACTTTCATTGGATTTAAATGCTACCTACTTTAAAGGTCTTGATGTTTTGATTTTAAATGTAAGAACTGACCTTACTAGATATTGATTATTTTTTAATAATTTTCCGAATCTATTCCCTTCCTTTTATGTCACCAAAGTCAACCTAAAACTGCGTTCTTTAAACTTCAATTTTGAAAAAAATAAAAATAAAATAAAATAATAATCCGGAGGAAAGTCTGCATGACTCTCTTCCAGGGTCCTTGGCAGAGCCCGATCAACCTCTGAAATTAGGAAATGCTCAGTCTTATTTCGAGCCCCCCCCCTCCCCCTTCCAACTTTTCCCCGCTTGTTTTTCCTTAATTCTAAACACATTAAAACAAAACTCACTGATACGATAAATATTAATCCTAAAAGTGACCTTGCAGAATTCAGTTCAAAGTTTATCTTCCCCGCCACCAATAAACATTTATACAAATTTTGTACATCATAAAAAAAAATGTTCACTGCAATTTTATAGTTATTTGTTGAATCATTTATTGCTTCACATACTTTATTAAGCGTTATAGATGCACATCGTAGTGCAGTTGGGGCAATTTCCATATTTGAGATTAGCTTGCCTGGAAAGAGGGCGGCAGGTGGGGGCAGATTTTATGAAATTTATTCTAATTTGCTACGACTTTTTAGCCTACTTTCCCAGTAAAAGTCAGAAAAAGAAGAAAAAAGCATGAAAGAAGGCTTAATGCATCTTAAAAATATCGTGAAAAACAAAAAAAAGTCAAAAATAAATAAAATAATTAAATAAATATTGAAAAATTAAAAATTGGAAAGTAGGGTATTGAGATGGGGAAAAATGTCTGTCGGTCTGTCTGTCTGTCGGTCTGTCTGTCGGTCTGTCTGTCTGTCCCCCCCCTAATAACTTTTGAATGAATAGTCCGATTCAAACAAACTTTTTTTTGTTCGAAAGATCTCGGCGAGGACACCTCATTCCCATATTTCACTTTTTGATTTGAACTATTTTTTGTTCAATTTTGAACAGTTCAAAAAACTTAACATTAGCGCCTACGGGGAAATTCAAAGCAATTCCGAACTGTGAGGCGAATTTGCTTCAAACAAGCTTTGTAGGAAAAAGTTTTTGATGAAAAACTTGTATATAAAATATCTTTTTGATTTGAACAATTTTCCGTTTAATTTTGAACAGTTCAAATCCCTTAACAATAGTGCCTACGGGGAAACTGAAAGTCAATGAAGATTCCGTACTTGAAGGCGGATTTACTTCAAACAAATTTTGTTGGAAATAACTCTTGACGTCAAACTCCAGACTTCGACTCCGAGAATTTAGGGGCACTTGACTCCGACTCCGACTCCTGTGCCCGACAATTAATCGGACTCCGACTCCCCGACTTTGACTCTGACTTCGTAGTTTTGGCAAAAATTTACACACGGTGGACAAATGACTGACTCCGATTCTTAAATATTCGACTCCGACTCCTTTATCTCAAAATGAGATTGACTCCGACTCCGCAGCTTTGGTTTTAATTGTGAAATAATTATTGTTGATATGACTTGTTTTTATTTTTACGCTAAAGTTTCAATTTAGGTACTCAGTTTTTGGCGAATAAACTCGAAGTCATTTATGTTTCTACATAAAGATATGCGACGATTTTTTTTTTTTTTTTTGACAAAGAAAATTATTTCTTTAAGTTGACATTTTATTGTTTTTTTTTTTGTTTTGGTAAGTGCATTAATTCATTAAAAAAATGTTTTTTGGCAACAGGGGAAAAGAAACTATTTTTTTTTTTGATATGATGTATTTATTTTAATGAGCTGATTAATTTTAATTATTATTTTCTCGTTTTGAAAGCTGTTGAAGATTTTTTTTTAATGGAAACAAGAAGTTCTGTCTAGAACTAGACGAGCCTACTTTCCCGTATACCCATACTACTTTCTAGTACCTGATCAATGTTCTCAAAATAGCTAAAATCGCAAATTGTTTCAAACATATTTTTCCAATATTTTAAGCTACTTTCTAGGAATAAAATATTCCTCACTCATCTAAAAAAATTAGATGCGTAAAAAAAAGAAAGAAAAAAAAAACGAACAAATAAAATAGCAGCAACTTTTAAACAAAGCAGCTAATACACTTTTTTCCATTTAAAAAAAATTCTTCAACAGCTTTCAAAACGAAAAAAATAATAAAAATTAATAAGCTCATTAAAATAAATACATCCTATCAAAAAAAAACCGTTTTTTTTCCCTGTTGCCAAAAATAATTTTTTAAATGAATTAATGCACTTATCAAGATAAATAAAAACAATAAAATGTCAACGTAAAGAAATACTTTTCATTGTCAAAAAAAAAAAAAATCGTCTGCGCGTATCTTTATGTAGAAACATAAATGACTTCGAGTTTATTCACCGAAAACTGAATACCTAAATAAAAACTTTAGCGTTAAAATAAAAACAAATCACATCAACAATAATTATTTCACAGTTAAAACCATAGCGTCGGAGTCGGAGTCAATCTAATTTTGGGATGAAGGAGTCGGAGTCGAATATCCAAGAATCGGAGTCAGTCATTTGTCCGTGTATAAATTTTTGCCAAAGCTTGGAAGTCATAGTCGAAGTCGGGGAGTCGGAGTCCGATTAATTGTCGGGCACAGGAGTCGGATTCGGGTTCAGGTGCCCCTAAATTCTCGGAGTCGGAGTCTGGAGTTCGGCGTCAAGAGCTATTTCCAACAAAATTTGTTTGAAGTAAATCCGCCTTCAAGTACGGAATCTACATTGACTTTCAGTTTCCCCGTAGGCGCTAATGTTAAGGGATTTGAACTGTTCAAAATTGAACAGAAAATTGTTCAAATCAAGAAGATATTTTATATACAAGTTTTTCATCAAAAGCTTTTTCCTACAAAGTTTGTTTGAAGCAAATTCGCCTCACAGTTCGGAATTGCCTTGAATTTCCCCGTAGGAGCTAATGTTAAGTTATTTTGAACTGTTCAAAATTGAACAAAAAATAGTTCAAACCAAAAAGCGAAATATGGGAATGAGGTGTCCTTGCCGAGATCTTTCGAACAAAAAAAGTTTGTTCGAATCGGACTATTCATTCAAAAGTTATTAGGGGGGGACAGACAGACAGACCGACAGACAGACCGACAGACAGACAGACCGACAGACAGACAGACCGACAGACATTTTCCCCCATCTCAATACCCTACTTTCCAATTTTTAATTTTTCGATATTTATTTAATTATTTTATTTATTTTTGACTTTTTTTTGGTTTTCGGGATATTTTTAAGATGCATTAAGGCTTCTTTCGTGCTTTTTTCTTCTTTTTCTTTTACTGGGAAAGTAGGCTAAAAAGTGTATTAGCTGCTTTGTTTAAAAGTTGCTGCTTTTTTTTTTTTTTTTTTTTTTTTTTTTTTTTTTTTTTACGCATAAGATTTTTTTAAATGAGTGGGGATTATTTTATTCCTAGACATCAGCTTGAAGTATTTTTAAAATATGTTTGAAAAAATTTGCGATTTTAGCTATTTTTGAGAATATTGATCAGGTACTAGAAAGTAGTATGGGTATACGGGAAAGTAGGCTCATCTAGTTCTAGAAAGAACTTCTTGTTAAAGCAATAACGAAGTTTTTTTTGTTGAACCAATTTAAATGTTGGCATTCTCTCTTGAAATACATTGCAATTTTCTATCAGTTTCCTGTCATTTTTGGGCCCTCTGAAAATTATGAGGACGAGTTCAAGACTCCTGAGTGTTTTTAGTAACCAGGCGTGTTCTGGGTTCTCATAACACCATCAAAGATCGTCTAAACTTTGATTTCAGGAAAATGTCGGGGAGAACCCTGGAATCCTCTTTTCCCCTTCATCTAGCGTTACCCTATTTTTCAGACTTAGAGTTCGAAAAACTTTCGGGCAAGCCCAAATCTCACCCCTCTCCCCTCTTCTTTAACAGCAGAACAGCACCAAGCAATAGTCTCAAACTGCGCTTATGGGTTCCATGTCAAGTGATCCTAAGTTTTTTTCCCCTCAACTTTTTGTATTTCTTCGAAATTTGGCTCACCGATTGTGCCCTTTGAGGTAATCAAAAGTCCAATGTTTTAGATTTTTATCTCTTTTGTTTTTTATTTATGAGGCTTTGATTTTTAGAAAAACACTCTTTTTTTTCATGGATGCTTGAACAGAAAATGAACGATAACTCAACACCAAATATAGATAGAAGGATTTGGTAAACAGCATTTTAAAGTACATTAGTTGCTGTTTAAAATATGATATACAACATGACTAATTTTATAAAAAAATGAAATTTAAAATTTAAATTTTTCAGAAAATGTTTAATGAATTTTTTTAAAAAAATCTCAAAAATTTGTGTGTATTTCATCTTTATTTGTGCAAAATTTAAAGTTGGGATCTTAATGGGATCATATTTTTTATGAATTTTTGAATAAAATTTGACTTAAGAAATAATGATATTTTTCAGATTCTATTAAGCTAAATATGGGATTCTCTTTCTGGGGTGGGGGGGATGGTCTAGTGTGTAGTAATTAATCATGACTATGCTTGAAATGAGCGGACATTAATTTGTAGATTGGTACCCCCCCCCCCCCCCAGCCACACCGCCACTTTTTTTAGCCTACTTTCCCAGTAAAAGTCAGAAAAAGAAGAAAAAAGCATGAAAGAAGGCTTAATGCATCTTAAAAATATCGTGAAAAACAGAAAAAAGTCAAAAATAAATAAAATAATTAGATAAATATTGAAAAATTAAAAATTGGAAAGTAGGGTATTGAGATGGGGAAAAATGTCTGTCGGTCTGTCTGTCTGTCCCCCCCCAATAACTTTTGAATGAATAGTCCGATTCGAACAAACTTTTTTTTGTTCGAAAGATCTCGGCGAGGACACCTCATTCCCATATTTCACTTTTTGATTTGAACTATTTTTTGTTCAATTTTGAACAGTTCAAAAACACTTAACATTAGCGCCTACGGGGAAATTCAAAGCAATTCCGAACTGTGAGGCGAATTTGCTTCAAACAAGCTTTGTAGGAAAAAGATTTTGATGAAAAACTTGTATATAAAATATCTTTTTGATTTGAACAATTTTCCGTTCAATTTTGAACAGTTCAAATCCCTTAACAATAGTGCCTACGGGGAACTTAGTACTTCAAACAAATTTTGTTGGAAATAACTCTTGACGTCAAACTCCAGACTTCGACTCCGAGAATTTAGGGGCACTTGACTCCGACTCCGACTCCTGTGCCCGACAATTAATTGAACTCTGACTCCCCGACTTTGACTCTGACTTCGTAGTTTTGGCAAAAATTTATACACGGTGGTCAAATGACTGACTCCGATTCTTAAATATTCGACTCCGACTCCTTTATCTCAAAATGAGATTGACTCCGACTCCGCAGCTATGGTTTTAACTGTGAAATAATTATTGTTGATATGACTTGTTTTTATTTTTACGCTAAAGTTTCAATTTAGGTACTCAGTTTTTGGCGAATAAACTCGAAGTCATTTATGTTCCTACATAAAGATATCCGCAGACGATTTTTTTTTTTTGACAAAGAAAATTATTTCTTTAAGTTGACATTTTATTGTTTTTTTTTTTTTTTGGTAAGTGCATTAATTCATTTAAAAAATGTTTTTTGGCAACAGGAGAAAAGAAACGATTTTTTTTTTGATATGATGTATTTATTTTAATGAGCTGATTAATTTTAATTACTATTTTCTCGTTTTGAAAGCTTTTAAAGATTTTTTTTAATGGAAAAAAGTGTATTAGTTGCTTTGTTTAAAAGTTGCTGCTTTTTTTTTTTTTTTTTTTTTTTTTTTTTTTTTTACGCATAAAATTTTTTTTTAGATGAGTGGGGAATATTTTATTCCTAGAAATCAGCTTAAAGTATTTTAAAAATGTTTGAAAAAATTTGCGATTTTAGCTATTTTTGAGAATATTGATCAGGTACTAGAAAGTAGTATGGGTATACGGGAAAGTAGGCTCATCTAGTTCTAGACAGAACTTCTTGTTATCTTTTTTTTTCAAAACTGTATTCAAAATTAAAAAAAAAAAAGTTGGTACGTAAGAGTAATAATTATAACAAACTGAGAAACTACCAATCATTAGTTGTGACTAATGAGGAAAACTTTCACAGACGAATAGAACCACACTCATTTGCAGCCTTTTTTTTTTCGAAAATGGGGTGGTAGGGTGAGGGGGAATGGGGGGGGGGAGCAATCTGGAATGAAACTTAGCAACATGGAAGGTTATTGGAGCAAAATTTGTTTGTTCTATAACTGCTTTCAATATATGTTTAAATAGATCTCGTTGCATTACTCTCCTTTACAACAGAAATTAAAAATAAAACTGACAATAAAGAAAAAAAAAAACAGCTGCACTCTAGATGTTGTAGAAAGACAGTTATGTGGGCAGACATAATGATCTGATACTTTGATTTATTTTTAGTTTTGTGCGAAAAGAATGGAAAAACACTGAAACAACACAAGGGAAACACTACCATTTTGCTATGATCTTGTGGCAAACTATTTCTTTCCTCCCTTCAAAATTAAAGATTGGTACAGGGGTAGGGGAGCAAATGAATCATAACTTTCCTCATCTGATATTAAATCAATGAAGTACACTGAGTTAAGTTAGTATCGAAAAAGAAACACTTGGTCTGAAAAAAAAACATATAGGGTAAAAATAATCCTCAATTCAATCCCCAGTTGAGACGTGATACTAGTGAAGTGTTAATCGTATGTTTGAGTGTGGGGGGGGGGGGATTTACTTTGTCTTGCTTTAATACCAACTAACCAACTATTAATAAGTTTAATATTCGTTTCGCTTTATTTTATTTAGTTTTTTTTTACATTTTGAAAACAGTTTTGAAAAAAAGAAAAAAAAGAAAAAAGATTAAAATTGGTACCCCACCTCCCCACACCACCAATCAACAAGTTCATGCCAGTTCATTTCAAGCATAGCCATGTTTACTTACAGCTCACTAAACCGTCACTAGCAAGATAACCCCATATTAAACTAATTATAATCTGAAAAATATCATTATTTCTTAAGTCAAATTTTATTCAAAAACTAGCAGTACCCGAACAGCGATGCCCGTGCTAAAAAGTTAATGGAAGTCTGTTGAAAAAAAAAATTTGGCACCCCTCCCCCTCTGATATGAAATGATCGTTTTTCTTTGTATAAAATGTGTACACACCTTTTCAAAAAAAAAAAAAAAAATATTTAAGTTTCTTCGGAATTTAAAACTTTTCGTCAAATCATTAAATTAGATTTACAGTTGCTTTAAAACTCTATTTAGCAAGTGAAGCGGTTTTTACTGCAATTTAAAATATTTCGCCAAATAAACAAAAAAAGACATCAAATAATATCTTTAAAATGTAAAAATAATTCCGCAGCTATATTGTTTATCGCCAAACTTGCCCAGCAACCACGCTATGATAATCCATCCGTCTAACGAAAAAATAAATAAATACATAAATAAATAAACATCCCGTGGAACATTCAAAAATTATCGTCAGAAAAAAGGAAAAAAAATGTACATTTCACTCGGATAAAAACAAATCAAAAGTTTCTTTTCTTTCAAAACAAATCGCCAAAACAATGAATTACATTAACGGTTGCCTTAAAACAATAATCCTAGACTGAACTGCTCAGCGCCTAACGTGCCAAGCGACCACGCTACCGGAACCCAGCCCTTTTGCGAGTGAAGCGGATGTTTTTTCTTTGGCAATAATAAATGTTTCGCCAAACAAACAAAAAGGTATAAAATCACATAAACAGTAGCTTTCAAATCTTTATATATTAAGAGCTGCATTGCCCGGCTTTGCCCAGTCTACCTTGAGAACAAAAATTGTGTCAAGTGACATATATCCAACAATTAATTAAAAGAATAACTTAATAACTTAAAGAATAACTTAAATAAAAGAAAAAAAAATACCATGCAAAATTACCCTTCCAAACAATGACGACAGGTATTAAAATACTTTTAAGAAATTAAAATGCGAAAATGGATTATAAAAGCGTAATCATGGAAACATGAAAAAAAAAAAAAAAATAGTTTAAGAAATCAGATGCAAATGGGTTTAAAAAGCGTAACCATGGAAACGCGAAAATAAAATAGTTGACAACCGGAATCAAAATAACTTATTTCGAAATTGATTTAAAAACGCTTGTAACTTTTTTCCCTTTGAAGCTAGAAGCTAATTTTTTCGACCAAAGGTCGAGAGAGATCTGGAGTAAAAAATCTCGCTTTTTCCAATGCTGTCAAAAAGAAAACTGTGGGACAATTCCTTCACTTTTTATTGATAGATTAAATGAAGAAACTAGTGCCTAAATTTCAGCTAAGCCTAAAAAAGTTCGAGCTAAAAACGCAAATTACTCCCGCCGTAATTAAGTTCGAGCATTGAAATAAATTGTTTAGAACGCAGAAAATTCTACCCTTTTTAACGATAGATAATATTAATATGTGCAAGTAATATTTAATCCCTTTAATAGCCAATAATAGGCAATTTACGTGAAATTTGGGCCTAAATTTGAATCAAAAAAAGAACTATTTGTTGGATTTTTTCGAATTATAGCCTATGTTACTCAGTAAGAAAGCACTTTTCATATAGTGAAAGAATTTTTCAAATAGGTGCAGTGGTTCCAGAGATTACCTCGAACATATAAACACACAAAAACCCGTCCTCTCTCTTTATGACAGTAAAGATTCGTAAAAATATGATCTCATCGGGATCCCAATTTGAAATTTTGCACAAACAAAAATAAAATATACATAAATTTTTGAGAATTTAAAAAAAAAATCATAAGTTTTCTGAGAAATTCAAATTTTAAATTAAAATTTCATTTTTAAAAAATGAAATCTTTTATAAAATTAGTCATGTTACATACCATATTAAACAGCAACTAATGTACTTCATAATGCTTTTTACTAAATCCTTGTATCTATATTTAGTGCTCATTTATGGTCCATTTTATGTTCAAGCATCCATGAAAAAAAGAGGTTTTTTTTTTCTTCTAAAAATCAAAGCCTCATAAATAAAAAATAAAAGAGATAAAAATCTAATAATTTGGACTTTTAATTACCTCGATGGGTACAATCGTTGAGCCAATTTTCAAAGAAATACAAAAAGATGAGGGAAAAAATTTCTCAAATTTTGGATCACACACGCGCACACACACACTGTAAAAAAAATTCGGAAACGTTTCTCGAGTATATCGTGCAGCTGCGGTTCATGAAATTTTCAAAAACGTTTCTGAATATTTCGGAATCCTCTTTCTGTAATGTCCAGAAACGTGTCTGAGTATTTCGGAATCCTCTTTCTATAATTTCCAGAAATGTTTCTGAGTATTTTGGAATCCTCTTTCTGTAACTTTCAGAAACGTTTCTGAGTATTCTGTGCAGCTGTGGTTCATGAAAGTTTCGAAAACGTTTCCGAGTATTTCGGAATTCTCCAAACAATTTTCAAAAACGTTTCTGAGAATTTCGGAATCCTTTTTCCGTGATTTTTTCTAAAAAATAATTCTTTACTATAGTATTGCATGCCATATCAGTTTCAATTCTTTCATATCTAAGAGCAATGAAACAAGCAATTTTAGAATCATTCGTGGTTTTTTTTTCTGAATTTCTAATGACAAATAGCATGGTTAACAGCATAACATATGCACAGTTATAAATTTTTGAAAATTTATGAAATAATATAGTAGTTTCATTCATAATCACAAAATCGTCGGGGGAGGGAAGGGGAGTACTTTCTCAAAAGTGGGATTGTTTGTTAAACAATATTAAACTTCAGTTTTTCTCTCAATATTTTCAAGACAAAATTATCAACATATTGTATTTTTAATGCAGAACTTAAAAACATATCTTGTATCAAACTTGATAGCTTTTATTTTCGGATAAAATTTGACAGAACTTACCTACACTTTGCGTTCCGAAATTCGTTCACGTCAAGTCAATTTCTTTGACGAACAAAGTGTACCGAAAAGTACCAACAGAGAAATTGATGAATTTAAATATGACACCAAAGTCCCCCTGCTGGAACCATTCGGGTTTATTCCTCTGTTCTTGCCCTTTTCCAGTTTATCACAAATATATATACTTAATCAAAATAGGTTACTGATTTAGAGTGTGCGCAAAATGCATTATATATTTTATTTATTAAAACATTGAACTCTATTACATGATTATTCCATTTCATATATACGAGAGTCCCCCCCCCCTACACCATAAGAGTGATGGTGCACCCATAAAATGATATAAAGCGCCCCCCACCTTAAAAAAAGCAACCCCTTGAAAATGTCAATGGCACAGTCTGCGTGGTGAACGCCCCTCGTCTTCTCACCATATGTGCATTGCATATTAATAACATAGTATTTAAAAACTGATCACTTTTAAAACGATGACATGAAATAATATTACTTTTTATTTCAGCATGTAAATGCAGCTGTTCCATTTTTGCCACTGACTCATTCCTCCTGACTGTCCTACATTAAACTAGTATATCCACGAAGGAAATGTTATTTTCGGAAGTAATGTCAAGGAATTTTTTTATTGTTAACCACATTTAACAAAATGAATAAACAGATGAATTAATTTCATAACTATGTTCTTACTAATAGATAACATGGTCATTTTCTAATGGTATAAATATTTTTAAATGAACGAATAAATTATAATAAAAAAAGATAAATTATACCGGCACATTTTTTTTTAAGCATATTACAATACTAGAAAATATTTGCATTACCATATTTCTAATGAATTAAACAACTGATTTTTTTTTTCTTTTTGAACCAAAATGTATGTACATCCAAGTATTTCGAAATAACTTTTCTGTGATTGCTTCTCAAATATAAATCTTACTTCTTTTGCGTAATTAATCAGTTTCAGTTGGTTACAACAAATAGTACACCGCGCACATAGGTATGTAGGATAACTTTAAATTAATTCCATAAACCCAAAAACAGTTACAATTGGAGCCTCATCAAATGCAAATCAACAAAAATATAAATGTATATAACAACATGTTTTAAAATATTCATTAATACTTACAAGTGAACATGAGCGGAAGAAAATCTAAGTACCTCCATTACAACTGAATAAGTAATCCAAAGGGTTTCGTTTCATTAAGTATAAACACGGGTGTTGAAACTATTCACGCTTGAACACACAATATATATCTAATTATGGTCGCATTGGAAATTGTAAAGAAGCAAATGGTTATTATCTAACTTAATAGCTGCGTACATCGTCTAAAAAATCAAGGGCAGTCCAAAATGCAAAGGCGTAAAATTAGTTTCGACACATTTTACTACTCTCTAGACATGAAATAACAAGCAATCCAATGCTAAACAGTTGCTGACTGCAGCAACCATAGATAAGAAAAAAAGAAGTTCTCGTTATTTCCGACTCATTGGCGCCTGTGTTGGAAGGATGAAATAGGTTTCGAAGCGTTGCGTCATCACTTCCGCTTCTAGATATCTTGAAATAACAAAAAGCTTTCTGAATATTGAGGAGTTCGCTATTGGATGAAGGATTCCTACTATTTCGGAAACGTTTCCGATATATCCAGAAACGTTTCCGAAATTTGTTACAGCGCACACTTGCCATGGAATTACCCTAATGGAACTTCAATTCCGAAAAATTACCGGGGGAGAGTTTCGAATTCTCAACCATTCTCCCAAGAGTGCCAAGGATGATTTTCGATTGCGTTTTTACGAGTTTATGTCTTCAATTTTAAAAATATTCCCGAGAAAGGTCCTAGAGCCCCTCCTTTCCCTAACATCATTAATTATCCTCCATAATTGCTGTTTTAGAATTACAATATCAAACATTTTCTGGGGAAACTGGTCCCTTCCCTATCTCCTAATCTAATCACAGATCGTCTAAAGTTAAGTCTTTTAAACTTATATTTCAAAAAATTGCTCGTCGTATTTTGAACTCAGCAGAGTTCAAAATACGACGTTCAAAATACGAATTTGTCTGCCTACGCTACTGGCACGACTTGTAAACTATTCTTTTCTCGTGAACACTTTTGCCTTTTTAAGTGGTTTGTCACTGTTTCCTCAAATAGCTAGCCATTGACTTTTTTTTTCTTCAGATAGCTGATTTTCGTTTCATTGCGCAGAGAGAGAGAGAGAGAGCAAAATTTCTATCACCTGCTAGTCTGGTATAATTGTATACAACTTCTCATGGTGATGGTGTAGTGGACTTCTTATTTGTTACCAGTATACTCAAATGTAAAACTTGATTGTGAGATGAACTTATTAACACTGCAAAAGCAAGAACTATTTTAACTTTGAAATTAGGTAATTTTTTTTATTTGTATATTTTGAGAGAAAATTTAATTTGCTAATTGCATAAATTAGGTTAGATATAAGTGTCTGCTAAGCATGAATGGTTCTTTCGAGATTTCTTATTTTGAATTAATCAATATTTTGATATTGAATCTTTTGCTGACATTTAAAATTTTGTCTTGACTCTTAAAGATAAAATATTCTAATGAAGTTTAAAAAATTTAAACACGCACGAAACGACAGCGAAAACTATTGTTCACGATATTCTCAGTTATTTCCATGTCAGACATATGCCAAAAGTGGAGGAAAAAATTACAGAGAATGCATTGTGTTCTGGGCAAATATGTCAACGCGAACAACAATACGCGGCATCGCCTCTAGGTGCGAGAGCGCGAATTGAAAAACCCCGCGCGAAAGACATCGTCCGGTGGGCAAAGTTTCTTTTTGAGCGACGAAGTAAGTTTGTGTTCCCCGGGCGTTCAATTAAGGGGCGGGCGGGCTGTGTTATCGTCCGAGGAAATGGACACGCGATGCGGCTTGATTTATGGGGCCCGCGCCTTTGTGGCCCTGTCAGCCGCTCTTCTCGCCCGAGACAAAGACCTCCTTTGAACGGCAGCGCCACTTTTCTCTGAGCTGGGAGAGGGATCGACAAAAGTTTTTCCACAGTGCTATTTGTAGGTCCGATTTCATACCCTCACATGGAGACATAGGCGGTTCTTACGGGGGAGCAACTTCCCCCTCACTTCCAAAAGTAGAGGGACCCTGCTCCCTCACTTTTCAGAGTTAAAAATTAATGATCGATTGAAAAAATGAATTTTATATGGTAGATTGATTTATTTTATGAAAGTAAAAGGGCGATTCTCGAAAAAATGTCCCGTGCGTAACGTTAAGTTTTTTATTTTATTCAAGGAACTATGTATTAGATTAACTGTTATGCTTTGATAGTATATTAAAGCATGTATTATTCCCCAACAGCATTATTTTTTGAAGGCTTTGATTAGCTGGAAAAAAATAATGATAATAATAAACTTAGCGTTACGCACGGGCCATTTTTTCGAGAATCGCCTAAAAGCAAAAAATTTCAATTAAAAGAACTTTTTTCATCTTATTTCTTAAGAATGGAACTTTAAAATGGAAGGGAAATTCTACGGTGACAATCCGTTCCGATTATATTTGCCATATTTCATATTTTTAGAAATTATTCAATTAACAATATTAAAAAAAAAGTGATACAGCCCAATTTTACAAAAAAAAAAAAAAAAAAACCCCAAAGCTTCGGGGGCCACGCCCCTTATCTCCACACCTCTTTTGACCCCCCACTTTTTTGGTGCACTAGCCGCCTATGCATGGAGAGAAAGCATGTGAGTAGGCTTAACATTTCAACTTTTTACTAGGGGAGACCTAGTAAAAAGTTACCCAGCACTCAGTAGGATTGGAGTAATCGCGATTACATATTCCTAATCAACTTTTGATCTATTACTTTTTTATGTAATCATAATCATAATCTTAATATTTAAACTCCCTGTAATCGTAGTTATAAGCACTAAATTTTGATGTAATTGAAACCATCAGTTAAATTATAATCAAAATTTCACCCTGTAACCACGATTATAAATCCAAAGAAAGGAATGCTCCCCCAAATCTAAGTCAAATTTACAGCAGATGCTCGAACATTTGCACAGAAGCCAGAATTGACTTCCATCTCGTATGTTGGACCTGAGTTTGTCTTTTTTCATACTGGGCCTTTGCCTATATATTTTTTTTAAGTGTAAAAGAGACAAAACAAGCAAATCTATCTTGAAAGAGGTGCCAAAGCCTGTAAAAGCCTGTGTGTGCTGGTTACAGGTGTTGGTCTTTTTCGTTCGAACCTGGTTCCAGTCGATGGATTTTTCAAAATGCAGAAAATCGCTAGTGTCCATGTCGTATGATTATGTGACATGTAAAGGATCTCTTGACAACTTGGTTGCCTTCGAATGCTCTTCATTAAATTCCTAGTACAGTTTCGCATTGTGAGAGGCTAGGTGTCTCCATCCAGTGGGGAAACTGTGCGTCAAAATTATTGTGGAAATGGTATCTGCCGATAGTGCTGGTCTCAGCTAAAAACTAATTTATTTAAAACTTTATAGCAGTAACAAATATGTGAAATGGACACCTTTATTGTTACTTAATGTTCTGGTTCATATACTGTCTGAAAAATTGATTTATGTATTACTAGCAAAAATACCCGGCGTTGCCTGGGTCAGTAGTAATTGTGAGAAACATTCGCTACTTTCATTCGCTTTCTGTTTCAACTGAAAGAACTAAGAACACCATGCTTTGATGTGATTAAAAATCGAGCTTCTTCCTTACCCATAAAAGTAAAAGCAATAAGTATAAAGAACGAAATAGCATTCATATAGAAACAATAGCACGACATTTAAGCATATAAAAATTTGAAGAGTTTCCAAAATATGAAATTTCACTTGTTTAAAAAGATTTATCACTGTTAATGTATTTTTTTTTTGAACATAAAAACTTTTTCTATATGGCTACGGAGCCTCCCGTAATCCTGGTACATATACTTCCCTTACTTATTGTAGGAAATTTCAATTATTGTGGGTTCTTGGTGCGATTTAAAATGTTACCAAATTTGTGGTAATCGTTTTGGTATACCTTGGATAATGCCCTCCCCCCTCCCTACTTTGTGAAACTGTCTGTTATTAATTTTTGCCAATGGGATATTTCCGCCAAATAGCGCGATATTTTTGCTGACCATAAAATGATGCTAAACATTTTC
Organism: Uloborus diversus; assembly: GCF_026930045.1. NCBI lineage: Eukaryota > Metazoa > Arthropoda > Arachnida > Araneae > Uloboridae > Uloborus > Uloborus diversus. The sequence continues at coordinate 66,461,585 of NC_072732.1, read as the reverse complement.
ATCCGAAATGTTTCCGAGATAAATAGTAAGACTTGGCGAGTGTTTGATATTGTGCACAAAGACAAATTAATATTCTCCAGCAATTTCTTCACGCTAACTATGTCGCGTGAAAAAGCAAATAGAAATTAATTTTCACTACCTTATAAGCCAACTAGCAATAATACCCGGCGTTGCCTGGGTCAGTAATAATTGTGAGAAACAATCGCTACTTTCATTCGTTTTCCGTTTTAACTGAAAGAACTCAAAACACACCGCTTTGACGTGATTAAAAATCGAGCTTCTTCCTTACCCATATAAAAGTAAAATAGCAATAAGTATAAAGAACAAAATAGTATATAGTTAGAAACGAAAGCAAGATATTTAATCACATAAAAATTTGGAGAATTTCCAAAATATGAAATTTCAATTGTTTAAAAAGATAAATATTTCTTTCTTTTTTTCTTTCTTTGAACATAGTCTAAAACTATTTGTATGTGACTATTGAAACACAAACGGTTTTAAAAAATGTAGCCGCCCTAATCCCACTATACTTGCTTTATATAGTTATTTTGGGAAACTTCAATTATTGTGGGTTCTTGGTGCAATATAAAATGTTACCAAATTCGCAGTAATCGTTTTGGGATATCGTTTTGGGAGCATTATCCAAGGCCTTGGATAATGCTCCCCCTCCCTACTTTGTAAAACTGTTACTAATTTTCGTCAAAGAGATATTGTCGTCAAATTACTGAGATATTTTCGGTGACCATAAAATGATGCTAAACATTTTCTTTCGAAATAAGCAGTAAAACTTGGCCACTGTTTGAAATTGTGCACAAAACAAACCAATGGAAGTTTTTGTACTGTTAATAGATTTACATAATTTAATTAGCGGATTACTTTAACAAAAGTTTTAAAAAATCTTTTAAAGGCGATATTTTGGTTACATGGTGAAAGCCGACAAACTTACGTAGTCTTTGGCTGTAAAAACAGCGACAGTTGAAAAAATAGCCTCTTTTAAATAATTGAACCGTTATAATTAATTATTAATATGTTCTTGTTTCTATAAAATTAATGTACATATTTAGTAACTGATTTCCAATTGTATGTTTGTTGCATAGACTCGTTTGCAAGTAATAAACTTACAGATATTTCGAAAAGACTCTTTCTTCCAGAATAGGAAAAAATATTCTTTTCTGTCTATATGTTAAAGCCCAATTGGTGAAAAAACTCTCATGTATTTGAGAAAAATGGATATCATATATGAAATCAGTGCGCCCAATAGAATAAAAGTCACTCATTAGCGTACAACCACTTTTTCATGACCCGAATTTTGCGAGCCTGTGTATTTTTAAACAATAAACACTTTCCATTTTCTAGCTGTTGCCAAAATCAAATGTCTTTTTGCTTAGTTCAGGTATCAATTATTGACTCCGATGAGGATAAAAATCCTAAGAAAGCAATAACTTTTATACTTGCTCCATAAAAGCCTTGATTCAAAATTTTCATTATGATTACTATTAATATTGCTGTTGTAAAGCATCGAATTTTTGTAACAATGGGTTTTATATTTAACTAGTGGTACCCGCGCGGCTTCGCCCGTAATAGAAAAATAAAAAGGTGTTTTGGTTCGCCTGTATATTTACAAATGTATGGTGAATTTTCTCGCCAATTGGCTTGTACCCATGTTACGGTTCCACGTTATGATAATTTCGTAAATTACTCGTCCATTTTATAATATTTTTGTTCTTAAAATTGGAATAGAAAAAGAACCACATCGAATTCTCGAAAAATCGCTTCGAGGTGCACACCCCCATGCTACATACTAACTTTGTGCCAAATTTCATGAAAATCGGCCGAACGGTCTACGCGCTATGCGCGTCACAGACATCCTACAGACATCCAGACATCCTCCGGACAGAGAGACTTTCAGCTTTACTATTAGTAACTAGTGGTACCCGCACGGCTTCGCCCGTAATAGAAAAATTAAAAGGTCTTTTGGTTCGCCTGTATTTACAAATAATGTATTGTGAATTTTCTCGTCAATTGGCTTGTACTCATGTTACGATTACACGTTATGATAATTTCGTATCTCGCCAATTGGCTTGTGCCCATTTTACGGTTACACGTTATGATAATTTCGTAATTTATGATATTTTTTTTTCTTAAAATTGGAATAAAAAAAGAACCACATCGAATTTTCGAAAAATCGCTTCGAGGTGCACACCCCCATGCTACATACTAACTTTGTGCCAAATTTCATGAAAATCGGCCGAACGGTTTAGGCGCTATGCGCGTCACAGACATCCTACAGATATCCTACAGACATCCTACAGACATCCAGACATCTAGACATCCTCCGGACAGAGAGACTTTCTGCTTTATTATTAGTAAAGAAAACAAAATGGAATCTTACGTAAGAATAGGGGAGGGGTTTGAAAAATCTTACATACCCTTACAGGGGGTGCGGGGTCAAAAATTGCCAAAATTGACTTTACGTAACTAATGAATGGCCCCTAAGACACATTCTGCTTTCATTTTTAATAGCACTTTCACTATTGAAATTTTAGGTGTTAGCTTCTATTTCCTTCCCTTGACAATATTGCAAACATTCCTAAGTGTTTCCAAGTGGTTCTCTCTCCCATCACAGGCAGTGTGAGGGGGGAGGGCGGGTTGCGTCAACCTCCGAAAACTTTCAGTTTTAACATATTATGACTAATTTTATAACACACTAGTGGCACCCGCACGGCTTCGCCCGTAATAGAAAAATTAAAGGTCTTTTGGTTCGCTTGTATATTTACAAATGATGTATGGTGAATTTTCTCGCCAATTGGCTTGTACCGACGTTACAGTTCCACGTTATGATAATTTCGTATCTCGCCAATTGGCTTGTGCCCATGTTACGATTCCACGTTATGATAATTTCGTAATTTATGATAGTTTTTTTTCTTAAAATTTGAATAAAAAAAGAACCACATCGAATTTTCGAAAAATCGCTTCGAGGTGCACACCCCCATGCTACATACTAACTTTGTGCCAAATTTCATGAAAATCGGCCGAACGGTTTAAGCGCTATGCGCGTCACAGACATCCTACGGACATCCTACAGACATCCTACAGACATCCTACAGACATCCTCCGGACAGAGAGACTTACTGCTTTATTATTAGTAAAGAAGTTCATTCAATGGGGAAATTACGTGAAATTTACTGTTTTCCATCATAACTTTATTAAACTAAGTTTTTTAGAAATAAATTATAGCCTATGTTGCTTCCTGATAATGTAGCTATCTATGGTAAATAAAATGGTTAAAATCCGTCCAGTAGTTTTGAAGTTTATCCCTACATACAAACAGAGGTAACCATTTATGTATATAGATGAGGATAAAAATCCTAAGAAAGCAATAAACTTCATGCTTGCTCCAGAGAAACCTTGATTTAAAATTTTCATTATGAATACTTTTAATATTGCTGTTGTTAGGCAATGAATTTTTGTAACAATGGGTTTTATAAATTACAAGCTTTTACCCGCGGCTTCGCTCACGTTGATGTAGTTTTTTTTTCAATTGATTCAATTTAATGGTTATTACAGGCAGAGATCAAATAGTTACCAAAAAATTGTTTATCTCTAGTTTCGCCGACATTTCAAATTGCCTGCCCCCTTAAATGTATCAAAAGGTATGATTAAAACTGAAAATCACGGTAAAGGGGAGTAAATGAAATGTCGGCGAAACTGGGAAGACACCCAAAAATTACAAAAAATAAATCACGAAAACGTTCAGGAGTTGTAAAGAAGTTAGTTTGGGTAATTCTCAAAGAATCCAATTTGAGTGAGGTCAATTATTCTTAAATTAAGTGAAATAGTTCCCTTATATCCCGATCTCCGTCAAATACATAATATCCAGCGCTACACCGGCAATCTAAATTATTGTGTAATATATAACTTTTTACCGTAGAAATCGTTCCAAAATAGGGTCAACAATCACTACAAATCCTTATTCTAATAATGTCCTTTTACAGTCAGAACATCAAACCTTTAAAATCCCCTCCAGAAGAAAATCAACTGTTTCTAAATAACGTAAACGGTCCTGAATACAATACAAAAAAGTTCAGATTAAAAATACCATTTAAATCAGAGTAAGCACAACAGTTTTTTTTTTTTTTTTTTTAAGTTCCCATTTAAATGAGAATAATAGTACAAAAAACTTCTCATTTCGCAAGGAGAAAAATTCCCAAAAGTCTCTATTAGAATGGTCTCTATCAGCGTTTTCAAATAACATTTCCTTGAGATGGTCTCAGTTATGATTATTTCCAAACATCTTCATCAGTACAGGTCTCATAGGATAAAAAACAAATAAAAAACAAAATAAAAGAAAAAAAGAAAGAATAATATTCTCCATTGTCGCCAATAAAATAGGGACATTAATTCCACGAAATCCTAATTATCATCATTAACCCTCAAAAATAGACACACAAAAAAGAAAAAAGAAAATGAAAAGTTTCATAAAAGTTTTAAATAATTCGCCAATGCACTAAAGTAGTCGCCTGTTAAGACTGGAGATAAAAAATATATTTGGTGGATTAATTTACATTTTAATAGTAGTTTTAATTTTATTTAAGAGTTGTTTCATTAATTTGGGGATTGATTTTGACTTTAATACCTCATAGTACTTAATGATCTTTTTACCAAAATTAATTTGGAGGAATTTTTACATTTTAATGCAACTTTTGTAATGGCTGTAGCGCCAAAATTTTTGATTACTCGTCCCGAACACGTTATCATAACTCTGCCTAACAAATAAATTTTTAAAATAACATTTTGTTTAGTTTCATTTTATATTTCTTGCAATTAAAAGCAACGTTAAAATGTAAAATAATAAATCCTAATCCATTATTTATCGTCAAAAGACCACAGTACCATACATTCGGCAGAGACTTACCAAGTTTATGAAACTGCGTAAAATGTTTCTTTACTCTCTTCATAAGATATGATTTTTAATTCCGAACAGAAGATGCTATTAAAAAAATGTTTTGCATGTGTTTGGCCGTTTCTGGCGAAAAATAAATCTTTCTTCGACGGTAACTGGGGGTAGGGGGCACACTCTATTTCATAACTTTATTTAGTTACCAAATATTTGAACGTAGCAAAAATACCCGGCGTTGCCTGGGTCTGTAATGAGAAACAATCGCTACTTTTATTCGTTCTCTGCTGTTAACTGAAATAACTCAAAACACACCGCTTTGACGTGATTAAAAATAGAGCTTCTTCCTTACCCATAAAAGTAAAATGGCAATAAGTATGAAGAACAAAATAGTACTCTTTTAGAAACGAAAAAACGATATTTAAGCATATACAAATTTGAGGGACCAAAATATAAAATTAAATTTCACTTGTTTAAAAAGATTTATCTTTTTTCTTTCTTTTTTAACGTAGTCTAAAACCTTTTCTATATTGCTATTGAAGTACAAACTTTTAAAAAGTGTCCCTTTACTGCGATTTAAAATGTTATTAAATTTACGTTAATCGTTTTGGGATACCTTAATGAGGCTCCTCCTCCCTATTTTGTAAAATTGTGTGTTACTAATTTTCATCGAAGTGATAGTCGCCAAATACAGAGATACTTCTGGTGATTATAAAATGATGCTACCCGAAATATTTCCAATAAACAGTAAAAATTTGGCAATTGTTTGAAATTGTATGCAAAGACAAATTAATAGAAGTTTTTGTGCTGTTTATGGATTCGCCTAATTTAGTTGGCGAATTATTTTACGTGTTAACAAATTTATGGTGAAAACCGAGAAACAGTATTGCGTAGTCTTTAGCTTCAAAAACAGCGACAATTGAAAAAAAAAAAAAATGCCAAATGCCTTAGCTATTGAAATGATTCCACAAAAAAAGTTTGGCTAGATTCCTGCTGATCGATTAAATATCCAGTCAACACAAATAAATAAAAAAAACCCATAAATTGCCTCAAAGCTGCATTAAAATAGAAAATAATCAGCCAAATCCATGTATTAGCCAATTTTGTGCAAAAACTTCAAGATTTGACTTGAGAAAAGCCTTGAACAATCACGAAAAGCAAAGATAGTCAACAATACAACAATAGTCGCTATCGACAGGGAGTTGAGATGATACACTAAATATTGTATTGAGTTGAGGAAAGCCTTCGAACATGGAACTAAAAAGCTCATAACTCGTTTTTTCATTCTACTTAAAAATTTCGAGCAGGTGCCATCTTCAGCAGAAAAATCAGAGCTTTCGATGGACATACATTGTTAATATGTGCAAGTATTTTTTCATACCTATATTAGAGAATTTATACAAAAAATTGTGTTTTTCTGCCCCCCTAAGGGGGATTTGCCCCCCCCCCCCCCGATAACAGGACGAAAACTACTCTATGTGTTATTCTGATGCATAAGCTACATTATTGTAAAGTTTCATCAAAATCCATTCAGTAGTTTTTGCGTGAAAGAGTAACATACATCCATACAGACAAAATTTCGCATATATAATAGTAGTAAGACTAGCTGTACCCGACGCGCGTTGCTACGCCAACAAAAAAATACATCATTATACTGATTTTCATGACAATCGGTTGAACGGGGCAGAAGTTGCTACTCTGCAGTGCCACCTGGTGGCGAGTGACTTCAATGAGCATATTATGCACCTTCTCCGTGGAAAAATGCATATATATAGCAATTTTCATAATAATCGGTCCAGGTATCAAGTGAAGCCGTGACTATACTCAAATTTTGTACTCACGCAGTTTGCAAGATCAATCAATCGCTAAAAATATCAAATAGAAAAAGTTTTAAATCCCCCCGTTGCATGAAAAGCCATAAAACAATAAAGAAAGAATTTATTTGTTCAAACTCAAGAAAAATGGCAACAGCTAACTTCTTATCAATGAGATCTTTCACATGAATTAATTTCTGCAGCCGATAATTTTATTTGTATTTATCCAATGGATTGTGACTTAAATTGGAATAAAATAGGAACTATCGATCGGATTTTTTCCGAACTGGTCTATAAACATTCCCAGTACCAAAAATAACAAACGGTGAAAGTTTCAGCCAAATCTGCCGGGTAGTTTTTCAGTTCATGGATGACAAACATTCATTTTTATATATATAAATAGCCTAAGTTGCTTCCTGATAATGTAGCTATCTATGGTAAAAAAAAATGGTTAAAATCCGTCCAGTAGTTTTGAAGTTTACCTCGGACATACATACATAAGTAGCCATTTATGTATATAGATGACTTGAGGAAAGATTGAAAAATTCCTTTTCGGTAAGAAGTACATAATTTTGTACCTGGTACAAATACAGGCAATTATTTACATTAAAAAAAAAATGCATGCAACACAGTTTGTAGGTTATTGTCTACATCACTAGCTCTTGTTTTTCGAAAGTGGATCTAGCACATAACCGCTGCCGATTCTCAAACGTTGAACAAAAAGCACGCTTATGCCTACTGCATGTATTTTCAAAATGTAAGTGATTTCTTAACAGAATTAAAAGTTATTTTACTTTTTTAACCCTCGACACACAAAGAAAGGGGGTTATAAGTTTGACGTGTCTGTGTATCTGTGTATCCGTCTGTAGCACTCTAGCGCCTAAACGGGTGAAAAAAATGTTCGAAAAGAGGGTTGATCGAGAGGTGTTCTTAGCTAGGTTGCAGTGCTCGATTTCAGGCGGAACGCGGCGGAACGGCGTTCCGGAACCTCTCTCTGTAAAAAAACTAAATTATTTGAAAACAGTTAAAATTCTTTGTCAGTGAGTAGACTCATCCGCCGCGGCGCACGTGCAGTATAGCTTCCTCCCCTCCAGGTTAGAGATAGACTCGTCCGTCTGGCGTCTATTCCCCATTTCGTTCATCACTAGATGCTCAGTTGCTCAGTCGTAGTCCCGTAGTCAGGAGTCCGTGTTGTCCTGTACTGTACTCTACTACGCGCTACCCACTTGCACACACGGTCGTCTTTTATTTATCTCTGTTACGTTACTTAGGTTAGTTGTGTTGAAGTTTATCAATGTATGCGAGTGTGATTGTTGTGAAATAAGATGAACAAAAAGTTAACCGATTTTTTTTTTACCCTCGGGTGATACTAAGAGACTTAAGCGAACCATTGATTGTGAAGACAACCTCACGCAACCATCTTCAACGACCTTACAACTGTCAACTAGCACTGAAAAGGTAACCAGTTCAGATTCTGACGAACATCACTCTAAAGAACAAGGACAAAAGGTTGAGTGTAACGACAATGCCTTGCCAGATTGTTGGACTAATTTTCAAAAAACTGATTTTTGCGAAAAATATGACTGGTTGTTAATTAAAAATGGAAAGTTAGGATGCAGTACTTGTAAAGAAGTAGGGATCTTATCTGTTAAGAAAAAAACAGGTATGAAAATTTCAAAAGAATGGGCAAATGTTGAAATAGACAGTTATGGTGACACTAAACAGAAAAAGCAAACGTCTTTAAGGAAAAAGATTTTTGACCACAAAGAGAGTGCTGGTCATAAGGCAGCTGCTGAAATCCTAATCGAAAGTAAAGACGGAAAACTGGAGAAAACTATTTTGAGACAGAACTCTCATGAAAAAGAAATAACGGGGAAAATTTTCCGAACGGCGTACAATTGATTTGCAAGAATTAAATGGGATTAACATGGGTCGCATTTTACACTCAGACAAAGCCTGTGCTAAAATTGCTTTGCATATCAGTAAGGAAATGAAGAAAACCTTTGTAGATGAAATCATTAAGAATGATACAAAACTTGGTTTGATAATTGATGAATCCACGTCCTTAAGTAATAAGTCAAGTTTAATAGTATACGTTCGGTGTTCTTTGCCTAAAACCGGTATGAGTGGCTCCACTAACGTCTTTTTGGATCTAATAGAACTAGATGGCGTTACTGCTAGAGCTGTTTTTGACTCTTTGATGAACTGTCTTCGGTCTAATGGACTATCTGACGTATTTTTAAGTAATAATTTAACAAGCTTAACTTGTGATGGTGCTGCTACTATGATCGGTAAGCACAAAAGCGTTGCAACATTATTTCGTGAGAAATTTCCTTCTGTTATTGTTTGGCACTGTGCAAACCATAGACTTGAGCTGTCAGTGTCAGACGTTATTAAATCTGTTTCAGAAGTTAATAGGTTTAAATCTTTTATTGACAAACTCTATGTTGTCTATCATGCTTCACCAAAGAACAGCAGGGAACTTCGAAGCTGTGCAACTCTTTTGGATACAGAAATGTTAAAAATTGGAAGAGTCTTGAGCACCCGTTGGGTGGCATCTAGTTTTAGATCTGTGTCAGCTGTTTGGACGTCATATGAAGCATTAGTCGAACACTTTAAAGAAGCTTCAAATGACCCATCTAGAGACAGCAAAGATAAAAGTACTTTTTCCGGACTTCTTAACAAAATCACAGAAACTAATTTCATTCTAGACCTGGGATTGATGGCAGATGCTTTGCAAGAACTTTCAGAACTAAGTGAAGCTTTACAACATCGTAATGCAGATTTGAACTATGCGAGCAGAAAATTGCTAATCACAGTTGGTTTATTTGAAGAAAGAAAAACAGTTCCAGGGTCCTACTCAACAATGGCTCAAGAAGCAGTAAACAACTTGTCTTTTTTCGGAGTTCCTCTCCACACAAAAGAAGGGAGATCAGACAATCAGCCGTTGAACCCCAAAATATTTTACGAGGCCCTTAAAACTTCTATTGAAACGAGACTACTTGATGACAAACATGTTGAGTTAGCTACAACTCTTGAAGTTATGGATACCAAAACCTGGCCGACGAAACTCCCAATAACTTTTGGGGAAAATGAAATGAGGAAACTTGCTTCCAGGTTCAAACTTAACGAAAGACAGTTAATTACAGGTTTACGCGAATATATCTACTCCAGAGAGTTACCAGAAAGCCTCAATCCTGTAAAACAATCAATTGACTCGGTTGCCATTTCATCAAGTGAATGTGAAAGAGGATTCTCTCAGATGAACTTAATAATTACACCGCTGCGATCTTCACTCAACATAAGAACGGTTTCTGGCCTGATGTTTTTGAAAATTAATGGACCTCCTCTTAGACTGTTTGATCCAGAGAAGTATGTTAACTCTTGGCTGGTTTCTGGACACCACTCGGCGCTAGCTGTCAAGAGTAAGGAAAGATCAAGAGAAGGCAAATACGAAGAAAACATGATGAAGTTTTGGAGTATATTTTAAGAACAATTTTTGAAACAGTTATGTTGTATTGTTTTACTGCTTTTCATTATGTTTATTAAAAAGTTTGAGTTCAATAAAATATTTCTTTCTTTTTAACCGAATACTCCCTTTCTTACGTGGTTGGCAGTTTGACTTGTTGATTGACTGTGTTAAAGTGTTGATGTTGCTGACTGAAATTTCTTCTTACTTGATTAGTCAAAATATTTGTTTCAAGCCTTACTTTTTGAACACTAAACTATTGTTGATTAAGAAGTAAAAACAGCCTAAAAATGCGTAATTTTAAACTGAAATTTTGAAAATTTTCCGAGAGCCCCCGGACCCCCCTTTAGCTGGGGGGGGGGGGGTATGGATACCCCTCAGACCCCCCGGTGTGTCCGCCCTTAACAGAGTTCCGGTACCTCAATTTTTAGAAATCGAGCACTGCTAGGTTGCATCTTTGGATGACATTAATTAACGAAGATAGTAATTAAAAACCTCTTAAAGGTTTTTCGTGATTTCTGCAGTGAAAATATAGTTAAAATGTTAAAAATTTGATACCAAAATAAAGAGAATTTTTTTCCGCGTCTGGTAGAATGTGTTTGGAACTTCCATGTTCCATAGAATTCGAATTATAACATTTTTTAAAGCAGATTTTAATAACGGCTAAGCCTTAATTCACTCGATTGATAACCGAATTCATTGTTGACCGAAAAGGAAATAAAATGCAATGATTTAAAAATTTTTATCTGTTGCCAGTTTCTATTTAATAGCAAATAAAATACTTGACATTGAATTTTAATAACATAATACTTTTAAAAGGATTTTCAACTTTCCTTCTTGATTCTACAGTTGCCACTCGGGGTTTTTTAAATTTTTTTATTTTATCGTTGCTTGTTTAAATTGCCGAATAGCTTGCAAAGTTTCCTTCTCTGCTTTCTGTTTGAACTAATGCCTTGTAATTCATTTTAGGAAAAATCAGAACGTTAATTAATTTTAAAATAAGTTTTAAAGATATTTTAAAACATCTATCAGAAAAAATGATCTCCCTCAGAGACATCTCAAGTTGAGTAGCCTAAAAGTAAAGGATAGCTGTCATCTTTCCCCCCCCCCTTGCTGTTAAGAGAGATAGAAAATAAGACCGTTAGAGGGGGTTTTTAAAATTATTCGTATTTTTAGTATATTTTTAATCAAAAGGATCCTCCCCCCCTCACTCCCCCAAGTCAGAAACGGGGCTGTAATTATTTTTCATAATGAACGAATTTTTAACGACTATGATATACGATTCATAGAAATCAACTTTCATTCTTAGACATCTAGTATTAATTGTTCTGAAAAGTTTTTTGAGCTTTTTTAGGGCCAAATGGCTTTAAATTAATGGTTTTGAAGTAAAATTTTTGCAAAACAAACTTTATTATTATTATTTTTTTAACAAAAAATAAATTTTTTTTTCTTGAACACAGCAAAAGCATGATCTGTTCACAATGTTAGTTGTTACTCCGGAGATAAGACATTCAATTTACCATTTGAAAAAAGAATAAAAACTGCCTTGTGAGAGGATGAGTGGAGCTACTCTACTAATTCACTGAGTACGTTCTATTGATTATAGTGATAGAGAAATATATTAGCTTTAAACTGATACCTAAAGCAGCTTAATTGACTGAAAAATAAATAAATTCAGGGAGAAATGATAGCGGAAATAAATAAAGAGAGTTGTTGTTTAGCGCTAAAATTTGCTTCCTTCATGGGTTATGCATTGGATTGGCGGTTCTATTTATAAACATTTCAAGCTTATTTGGTTGGCACTGTTTTCACCAAGCAGAAGCGGTATCGCCAAGTGTCACGTTGCTTTGTTTACTTATACAACCACATCTCGCTGAATACACTCACTAGAAGGTGATTTCTTAAACTTTATACCGAAACGACGACTTCATTTCGGTCACTGAAGGAAGTTCTAAACCAATTTCACTTCAGGGTTTATTTCGACAAAATTGAAATAATCATGAATAATCTGAATTCTTTAAAAGAGTGAATAAAAATAAGTGCAGAACAAATTAAGATACTTTTTCTCAAACTTAAACTATAGTGGGAGTTTGACCATTTGAAAAAAATAAAGTATAAATTATGATTTTCCATTTATTTATTTTCATTCTAGCGTGAGAGGAAAAAGAAGCGTACCATTTTTGTCAACATCAGGTGAAAAAATTTAGAAATAGTCGGGGCACGTAGGCTCGCTTTTTTACTTTTAATTTTTTATCTCATCAATAAATTAAATGAACAGTTTGATTTTTTACCATAAGTCTGCTATTAGTTAAATGTTTTTCAGTATTCCAGATTTTTTTTGAAAATGTTCAATTCATATGCTTTATTATGTTGCTTATTTTAACAGAACTTTATCAAGTGGACTAACGTGCCCCAGGCCCAGGGTGCGTTGATCTGCATTACGAAAGCAACTTCTGTACAATTTTAATGTTTATTATAACTAATTTATGTTCTTTTACGTTTAGTATGAAAAAAAGTTGAAAGATCAATATAACATATTAAAAATATTAAATTGACAAATTCTACTATTGCTCTATGCCAGAACCATCTACATTTTCTCAAGAATCAGCACAACTTGGTCTTCATCGACTTCACTGTTGTCATTACTAGAATTTTGTACTTCTTATTCTTCTAAGAGGTTTCGTTTTTTGTGGGTTTTCTAAAAGGAAACAAACGTACCCGGATTCCTAGTCTGAAAAAAATGCTGTTATAACTTTTCTTTATGACAAAAAATTAAGAAACTACAAATAATATTGAACTTAAAAGAACTTACTTTAGGAGAGGAGTTTGATTTATTACTCCATGTTTCATGAAATCATTTAAAACAAGTAACTAAAATTAAAAATTTAACCTCCCCCCTCGACTGAGTAGCAAATGTAGAATCAAGAGGGAAAATCGAAAATCCTTTTGAAAGCCTTATACTATTAAAAATCAATTATAAGCATTTTATTTGTTAACAAATAGAAAGTGGCAACAGAATTTTTTTTTTAAATCGATGCACTTACTTTCCTAGTCGGCCAACAATGAAATTAGTTAATAAAGGCTTAGCCGTATTTAAAATCTACTTTGAAAAATGTTATAATTCTATATTACATGGAAGTTCCAAACATTCTATCAGACGCAGAAAAAAAATATTCTTGATTTAGATATTAAATTTTTAAAATTTTAAATATGTTTTTACTGCAAAAATCGTGAAAAACCTTTTATAGGTTTTTAATATCTTCGTTAACTAATGTCATCCGAAGACGCAACCTAGCTAAGAACACTCTCGATCAACTCTCCTTTCCAACAAAACTATTTTTTTTTTTCAAAATCAGTCCATCCGTTTAGACTCTAGAGTGCCACAAACAGATACACACATACGCACACACGTCAAACTTATAACCCCCTTCCTTTGTGTGTCGGGGGTTAAAAATAAAGTTGTAGGCCCAGGTTGCCTAATTACCTTGGTTTTACTGTACTTTTTGAATTTGTAATCCAAATATTAGACTAGATGAATAACATATAAAAGAAAAAATAATATAAGGAAAAGTAAACATAAAAATAAAAAAGAAGCATTGAGGGTGAATACTTCTTTTTCTTTCTTCTATTTTTTTTTTTTTTTGCTGAAGTTCTGTAAACTTCAGCTTTTAATTATTTTCAATGCTTCCTTTTTTTTTCTATAAGAGCAACATAACTGTGATGTAAGTTGAAGAATTTGAAAATATTCAAAAGTTGAAAGAATTGACTTGTTCACTCGTTACCAAGTTTGATAAGAAATAAGTTACATATATATTTAGTTAATAAATTATGATATGAACAACTATAGTTGTTTTAAACTTAAGCTATTAATAAAATGTATGAAACATGCTTTAAACATTTCTAGCTTTGAAATTTATAAAAACAAGTGCCATTTTTATTTTTTACTAGGACAAATGTGGCAGTAATAGAAATCCTTATGAAATTTAATTCTGATAAAGTATTTAATTAAATAGCTATAGGTATTACATTTGCGTTTTTCTGAAACATTAGTCTACCAGCAAAATTTAACCAATTTCAGTCATTGATCAAGGCAATGATTATGGAGAAAATAAAACATATAGAGAATTAATTATTAAGAAATAATTACCTTACGGGTATTTCTCCGTGAAATTTCATAAAAAATGTAAATGGCCGAGTGGTGGTGCATTATGCCAGTTGACATGAAATAGCTGAAAATCAAAGTATATTAATTATGAGAAAATACATTGTTTATTTTCTAGATTTTCTAAACTGTGACCTTTTACATATAATTTCCTCCTTTTAAACTAAACTAAACAACCAAAATTGGCAAAAACCAGGTTTTTGGAACCCCTCCCTTTCTCCACTTTTTAAAAAATTTAAACCAGATTCTTTTTAGGTTGAAACCGTTTTTTATGATCCTTCACTAATTACACTAATACATGTTTATAATAAAAATTAAACATTCCAATTGACACCTACCAATTGACCTACAAATAACAATGTACCTCTTTAATCTTCATATTGTGAATTTAACTCGTTAGTTTATGTAAATATTTTTAGTATTTATTTAATACTTGGGCTAAAATTGACTTAATATAATGTCAAAGTATTCTTGTATCTTTAATACATTTTTATATTAAAGAAAAGGGATTAATTCATTTTATAATTTAATTCTTTATCATCTTTTCAACCACATAGAATTTACAATTAATATAACAGTTTGAAAGAAAACTCATTTGATTGAATGAAAACACACATTCTTAGACAGTGTGTTTATGAAAAGTAGTCTAGTCTTAATATGTACTACTTGCAATTTCACAAGTATTTTTTATTTTACAAACATTTAACTTTAACAAAACAACAATAAAATAAAATTACTGTTACAGTCACAAATAATATTCTCATTCGTTTTTTCTTTCTATGCTCTTTACCCTTCATTTCTTGTTGTTGCATTTGCCCCTAAAACCTTTCTTATTACTACTCTTCCACTGCTCAAAATTAAAAAAAAAAAAAAAATCAAATATTTTCTTCTGCCACCTGAATTAGACATTTCTTGTTTTGGCACCCAACCGACTGACTGACTTTACTGATGCGAATTGAATAAGTTGTTGAAATGCGTTGAGTTGTTTTGTCCAAATTAGAAGTAATTTAATCACATGAAATAAGCATCATATAATTTAAACAAGAAGTTCCGTCCTGAACTAAACGAAACTACTTTCCCTTGTACTAACATAGACTTTCTAGTATCTAATCAATATTCTTTAAATTAGCTGAGACTGCTAAATTATGTCAAACATACCTTTTTCACATTTGAAGCTCAGTTCAAGAAACAAAATATACCTCTCTCATCTAATGAAATAGATGCGTAAAAAACAAATAAACGAGCGAATAAAGTAGTAACACCTTTTAAACAATGCAGTAAATATATTTTTTTTCCATTAAAAAATATATATAATTAAAAAACGAAAAAGAATTAACAACAAAAAGCTCACCGAAGTAAATAAATTAAATAAAAAAAAATCGTTTGTTGAGTTATTTCTGGGAAAAATAAAGCGTAGCGGATTTTATTTTTCTCCCGTTGCCAAAAAATAAAAAATTATATATCTATCTATCTGTGTATATATATATATATATATATATATATATATATATATATATATATATATATATATATATATATATATATATATATATATATATATATATATATATATATATATATATATATATATATATATATATATGCTTTAGAAAAGAAAATAAAGAAATAAAATGTCCACTTAAATAGTTTTCATTATTTCATACTAGCAAAAAATACCCGGCGTTTGCCTGGGCCAGAAATAAATGAAAGAAACAATCGCTGCTTCCTCTCGTTTTCTGTTTTGATCTGAAAGAACTCAAAACATATCACTCTGACGTGATTAAAAAGTCGAGCTTCTTCCTTACCCATTAAAGTAAAATAGCAATAAGTATAAAGAACGAACGAATATTCATTTAGAAAACGAAAAGCACGAATTTAAGCATATAAAAATTTGAAGAATTTTCCAAAATATGAAACTAACAAAAAGCAAAGATCACTGAAAAAACCGTGCGCTCTATTTAATTAAATAGTACACACTCAAAAGAGCTCTCTACTATGTATCTTTAAGGATGCAAAAAGTAGAGTTTCCAAATGTTTAAACGACTTTAAAACTCATGTCTGCTCCGGAGAAGCCTTGATTCAAAAATGTCATTATGATTACTTTTATTATTGCTGTTGTTAGGCAGCGAATTTTTGTAACAATGGGTTTTATATTCGCAACTTCAAAGCTCGAATACGCCACCTTGCGGTGATTACCAATACTAAAGAAAGAAAGGTAAAACATTCCATTTCCACGAGTTTTCTTTGGGGTAAATTTCCGGCTTCAAGCAGTTTGTGGTGTAATGTAATTTCAGAAGAATAAAAACAGAAAGCTTCGCACAAATACGATGAAAAAGTACTGTCATTCACTAAACGTCAAAGCAAGTTATAAGTTATGGCATTTGCTTTGTTTTCATCTTTTTTCATCCGCCATTAGACAGTGGCTGCTGCGCCCCCTATAATTTATTGGGGTTGCGAATTTAATTATTTAACGGGGGAAATGATATGAAATTTACTGTTTTCCACCATAACTTTTTACAACTAAGTTTTTAAAGGAATAAATTACAGCCTAAGTTGATCCCTCACAATGTATCTATCTATGGTGAAAAAATGGTTAAAATCCCTCCAGTAGTTTTGAAGTTTACCCCGGACATCCGGACAGAGATTAGCCCTTTATGTATAAAGATAAGAATGCAACTCCCAAGAAAGCTATAAATGTCATGCTTGCTCCAGAGGGTCCTTGATTCGAAATTTGCATTATGATTACTTTTAATATTGCTGTTGTAAGTCAACGAATTTTCGAAACCATGGGTTTAATCTTTAATCATTTGATGTGGAAATTACATGAAATTTACTGTTTTCGATCACGACCTTCTTAGACTAAGTTTTTTTAGTGGTAAATTATAGACTAAGTTGTTTCCCGATTATGTAGCTATCTATGGTGAAAAAATGGTTAAAATCCCTCCAGCAGTTTTGAAGTTTACCCCGGACATCCCGGACAGAGATTAGCCCTTTATGTATAAAGATTAAAAACCAGGACTGCGGAGTCAGAATCTTGAGTCGAAGGTTAAAATGTTGAGAGTCGGAGTCGGACGAATTTTTGGGCAAAGAAGTCGGAGGTCTTAAAATTCTTGGTGTCGGAGTCAGGGATGGAGTCGGGAATTTTGCTTTAGCAGCTCTAGTAAAAACGGGGGTCGGTGTCTGACTGATTTTTGGGAGAAGGAGTAGGAGTCGAAGTCGGCTTTAAAGTTCACTAGAGTTGGAGTCAGTTATTTTCCCTCAAGTCTATTTCTGCAAACGCTGCGGTGTCAGAGTCGGGTATGGACTGATTTTGGAGTCCAAGTCGATGGCCCTAAAATTCTAGCAGTTGGAGTCCAGAGAGTTGGCCGTTATTTTCTCTCCTACTCCACAACCCTGGTAAAAACTTTTGATTCAGTCATATTTATCTCTTATCACGTCAATGTTAAGTCTGCGAAATATTGTATTTTGATTTCTATTGATTTTCCATTTGTTGAGACCAAAAATTGAGAGTATATTCAGAATCTGCGCAATATTTTCAATTTTTTTGATGCCAAAAAATATTTTTTCTCTTTATTGTTAGTGTTAAAATTTTTTGAATTGTTCAAAAAAAAAAAAAAAAAAAAAAAAAAAAAATCCTTTAAATAGCTAAATAAAAAATTTGCTCTATGCATGTTCCTCACAAAGAGCTTTTTCCGACAAAGTTGGTTTGAAACAAATCCTCCTTTTAGTTTAGGATTTATATTGACCTTAAGTTTTCCGGGAGACGTTAATGTTGAGGATTTTAGAACTGTTCAAAGCTGAACGAAAAATTGTTCAAATCAAGAAGATCTAAACTTGCTCTTCATCAAGAGCTTTTTCAACAAAGTTTGTTTGAAGCAAATCCAACAAAAGCTTTAATATTACATTTTTGAAACTGTTTTTCATGGTTTCTAGCAGTTTTCACTATGTGAAGTTCTCCCCTTCCTGCACCGAGTTCTTGAATTGTACGTTACACAATAAAAAACTAAGGTTGAAATTTACAATACAAAGCGCACAAATGCGTTTCGAAGAAACAAGTTTTTGTTAACATGAGATTTAAAAAACAAGCTGATGAGTGCATCACACTTCCTTTTACACCAATTTAATGTTATTTCCCCATTATTGGCAATTTTAATGTGATTCAATTGTTTACTCTCTAAATATCACCAACAGTGGCCAAATTGAAACCAGATTTAAAAAAAAAAAAAAAAAAGCCAAATTTGTCGCCAAGTTGGCGAGCCGATTAAAAGACTGGCAATATATCGCCAGGTGTCCACCAAATTATAACACCACTTGAGTTTGCATCGAAATTAACAATGATTCCCCCCCCCCAAAAAAAAGGTACAAAACACCCTTTTAAAAACACCCGATGCAACCAAAAGGGGAGGTGCACAACTAGTCCCCACTAGGAGTCTACGTACCAAATTTCAACTATCTAGGACATACCGTTCTTTAGTTATGCTTCGTACATCCACACACACATACATACGTACATACAGACGTCACACATAATTCGCGAATATGGGGGTGAAAAATTACTCCCAAATAGTAATATTATATGTATCGTTGGAAAGGGAAGAATTTTCCGCGTTCTACGCAACTTGTTCCAATGCTCTAACTTAATTGCGGCGGGAGTTTTTTACGTTTTTAGCTCGAATTTTTAAAGGCTTAGCTGAAATTTAGGCACTACTTTCTTCATTAAACCCATCAATAAAAAGTGAAGGAATTGTCCCACAGTTTTCTTTTTGACACCACTAGAAAGAGCAACTTTTTTTCAGTTCCAGATCTAACCAGCGGCGTACGCAGACAAATCAGTTCGGGGGGGCTGAGCTCGAAAGTCTTTGAGCTGGGGGGGGGGAGGATACTTATGAACTGTAGCTAAGAAAAGTTCATGTATCGCTTTTCTGATATCAATACGAATGTAAGATTTCAAAAATACATCATAAAAAAAAACTTGTTCTTTATTATAATTTTTATAATTAATTTTGAAAATTTCGGGGGGGGGGGGGGGGGCTGTAGCCCTATCAGCCCACCCCCTGGGTACGCCACTGGATCTAACTCGACCTACAGTCGAAAAACTAAGATTCTATCTCCAAAGGAAAAAAAATTCAAGCGAATTAAATGAAGTTAAAAATCTGTTGTCTATTCAAGTTTTTAAACATTTTATTTTGCGTTTCCACGGTAACGCTTTTTGAATCCATTGTTTATTTCCATCTTTCTCACTTTCAATTCTTAAACTTATTTTGTTTTGTGTTTCCATGGTTACGCCTTTTAGATCCATCTTTCTCATTTTTAATTTCTTAAAAGTATTTTAGTATCTGTCGTCATTGTTTGGCGAGAAAATTTTGCATGATGGTTTTTTTTTTGTTTCATTTAATCCTGGTTATTGAAGATACTTCACTTGACACAATGGTTTTTTCAAGGTAGACCGGGCAAAGCCGGGCAACGCAGCTAGTTGTAATTAACTCGGGGATTGTCAAAATGGATATTTCGGGGATCTATACGTTCTTAGGCACTTATCCACATGTGGTCGGGTTGAAAAAAAAAAAAAAAAAACTCGGCATTCATTCAGGGGTGAGCAAAATGGAAATTAAGACCGATTTTTGAGTGAAATTTTTTTTGCGAATACAAAAATATGTCTGTTGCATATTCCTTCTCCACACAGAGGCGCCCTGGTGAGAATTGAGAGGCCACTGTAACTTTCTAAAAAACTCCTCATTCCGCAAATTTTGTCTGAAGATTCGGCAAATTTGGAGACATAATTCAATATTGAGTTTTTTAAATGACTGAATGTGTTTCCATTAGATGTGTGAATACACTTATTTTATCATTCGGCAAAATTTGGATTTTCATTCAGCAAGTTGAGAATTTTTGCCCTCGCAAAATTGTAAGTTCGGGCGCTCCTGTCTCCACACACTGTAGAGGTGGTTCTTTTCGAATCCAAAGATTCGCATACAAGCGTATTATGCTTTTTTCGGTTTAATTGAACCGTGTAATTGAACCGCGCAAAGTAGGTATCTCCAACCTTTTCTCAAATTCGTTTTTTTCACAGACGTTGCAGTACTTAGATAGGTCGAGGTGATGAGATAGTTTCAAAATGTTTTCCTAAATGGAGAGTTACTGCAGCGCTTATCTTTTTGTAGCGATAGATGTGTAAAGTTTCCTTAGAAAAAAAAAAAACTTTTTGGGAGATACCTACTTTTGCTGCCATACGATTCAAATTTGGATCTTTCTTCATTACGTCATACTTCGTAACATTGAGTTGTAATTGAATTCTTATGTATCTAGCGATAATTTTGAGTTTTTTCAAAGCAAAGTTCCATTACACAAGGCTCCCCCCCCCCAAGTTGTGGTGAAATCAAGAGGTAATACTTGCTATGGAGGCGCCCCCTTACGCTCGCCGGGGGCAGATAATATATCCTGCACTTTCTCATCTCTACCTCTTTTCTCTCTCATAATCCTCTGGCAGTTGATGTATGGTGCTTTTTCTCCCCTTTTCACGCCACTCCATTCGGAGCGAAGTTTACAGCCCCTAACGACGCTCGGGATAAAAAGGTTTCTCGGCCGTACCCGCAGAAATCTCATTTGCCCTATGACGTGAGATTTTCCGCGGAGATATTAACATCCACGGACGTCCTTTGTGAATGTGTTTGACTGCATTTCACAGTACGATTGGTCTCGGGCTGATCGTTTGCCAGTTGTGACTGCCATATTAAGCTCTGTGTAAATAATAATGGACGCATAGAAAACGCGTCAACATTTTTTGGTCGTTTAAAATCTTTAACTGATGTCGATTTACAGATAAAAACCAGATGATCGACCAGATAAAAGTATTTGAAATAGGGATGCACCGATAAGCAAATTAAGCGATTACCGATTAATCGGCTCTGACCGATTAATGATTATTATGATTATTTTTAATGCTGCTAATTCCTCCGTTACTTTTCTTCTTTTCTTATCTTTCCTTTCTTTTTGACTTTGGAAATAGTTTTAACAGTTTATTTCTGAGAGGCGATTTTTCATTTCTTTCCTAATTTTCCAAAAATAATTTCAAAATTTGATACAATTTCTTACAGTTAATGTTAATAAAATCACATACTGTTAACTAGACAGGAAAATTAAAAAAAAAAATATTAGGGACAGCCAGTGGTCAGCAGGCAAATTTAGGAGCATTTTTTAACTTAAATTTATTTTTTAATTATAGGAAGCCATTTAATCAAAGTTTTTTATTCAATTTAAAAAATATATAAGGTTATCTAAAAGCACTATTCCAAAGGGAAAATTATAAACTCATGAAACATGTTGCAACATTGTATAAATGTGCATATTTACTCAAAAAAAAAAAAAAAATAATTAAAAAAAATGATATTACTCCAACCATAAGTTTGTAAAAATTAATAATAATAAAGTTTGTACATATTACTTTTACATCAGAAGTAATATTTTTAATTTTTTTTCTTGAATCAAAAATTACTAATTTAAATAGTAAGTTGCATGATGTAATCATACGTATAGTTGCGAGGAACAAAATAACTGGAAAAATAATAAAGTTGTGTCACCAAAAGCTGGGTTTATGGTCTCATCGTAAACTTTAGGAAGTGATTTTGATTCTCTTTAAGAAATAACATAAAAGCGTTTGGAATTTTTTTCTTTTAAGTTGGAGAGAGTTAAAGGGAGGATTTAGTGGGATTATATACACATTTGTTTGTTTCTGTTACATTTCAGTCCTTCAAAAGATAAATCGAAATAACATTAATAATAAAAAGTAGCTGTAAGACAGGTGGTATAAAAAGTGTAGGGAAGGGGGTAGGGAGGATGAATATATTTCGAATTCCAATTTAAAAGTCTTGTAATTTAATTATTCTTTGTAGTGTCATGTGAATTTCAGCTGCGAGAATTATTCTTTAACAATTCATTCAGTTTTACGCACTTTTTAAACTATTTGTTTTTACCCTGTACACTTTCAAACTGCAGTTCTAAAATAATGTTTGCAGCAAGTTACGTTTATTTGCTGTTCTTAAATGTCATAACAACATCTCATCATAGTTTCTTGTTGAAGGTATGCTTAAAAAAATCCTTTTGAAAAACATTTTTTTTCCGCCAATTGATCAGCAAAATTTGACCGATTATAAACTATCAGCAAAATTTGACCGATTATAAACTATCAGCAAAATTTGGCCGATTATAAATAATCGGCAAAATGGCCGATTATGCCCGATTAATTGGTGCATCCCTAGTTTGAAACATTGAAAGATAAGTTCAAATTGCATTTAATAATTAGGAGCAGTCCATGAATTATGTCATACTTTTTTTCTTCAGTATTTTCAACCTCTTCTCCTCCTTTGTCTCAAAGTGTCACACTTCATTCCCACATCCCCCCTTTGTTACATTTCACGTTATTTTTCATTAATATATTTTTTAAATAAAAAATGCATGATGTCTTACATTTTGCTACCCCCTCCCTCCTCCGTGTCACAAACTCACAATTTCATGACTCCCCCGCCCCCCTTTACCCCGTCAAAGCGTGACGTCACTTAAGGAGAGTTCCTTGGGCTTATCATTGGCGGTTTTAAGGTGACAGGCCTATTAAGCTTAGAGTAAATAATAATGGATGCACAGAAATCACGTCAACATTTACCGGCCATTTAAAATCTTTAATTGATGTGAATTAACATGCCACAGGAAAAGTATTTGAAATATTGAAAGATGAATTAAATTTAAATTGCATTAATTAATTTTTGAGAAATCAAGAAGATTGCTTATTGCTTTCACCTTGACCTCAAACATCGTAAGGGTCAGGCACTCTGTATTTTGTTTTTGATTGGCCCGGCCAATCACATGACTCTTTTCCTTGAACGTCTACTCAAAAAATGATCATACTGGCTTGATTTTTCATGTCAAAATTAAACGGAAATTTAACCCTATTTTTTAAAGTAAAGTAACATTCTGTTCACATGTACCCTCCTATAGAGACATATGTGAACAATCGAAGATATTTTTTAAAAATTTCATAAAGTCAAGAAATAGTTTTCAAAGAATCACAACAAAAATCCATGGCACAAGGAAAAGTTATTCAATCATGGGAACATTTTTGCATTGAGAAATTGATAACATTTTTTGAGGAATAAACAAATGAAAAAATTGTTCACATGTGTTCCCCTATCTCCTTCATTAAAAGAAAATCGGAAAAGAGAACTCAGATTCACGAAGAGAATCCATGATTGAAGAGACATGACAATCTCAATCTCCCAATTCCTAATTGAGAGTATTGCCAATCCTAAAACGAGAAATACTTGCATAGATTATAATAAACAGAAATAAAAAGTCAAACAAAACAAAAATGTAATGATTAGCAGCTGTTTAAAGTTCATGTCCAGCATACTGGACACCTGGTCTGAAGGGGAGCACAAGTATCTTTTTTTTCTATTTCTTTTTCTTTGTAAAAGTTGCAGTTATTGAATGCTTTATGCAGTATTACTCTTTTTGTATTGTTTTGAAAGTTTCGATTTTTTACCAAGTAGAACCAAGGTCTCTGTTTGAATCTAAAAATTTAGTATTTCGTCTGTGAATCAATTTACAACTTTATACAAAAGTAGCATTTTCAATCTTCTATAAATACCTCTTTAGTCTCGTCTTGCGAAAAATGAACTTAAAAAGTAGTAACGAAAATCAAAACATAATTTTTATTCAATTGTTTGGAAGATTTTTAATTACTTTTTTCGGAAATATTTGAGAAGAAAAAATCGTCTAATTCAATTTGCTTACCATTATATTTGCTCTGCAGCGTTCAGATTTTATGGTAGAAAACAACAAATTTATCGTGCGAGTGAGCGTAAATGTGTTTTTACTGTCCGGTGAGTATTGTAACAAAGAAACAAATCTGCAGGGGTTAGCACAAAAAAATTTCCGACTGCAATAGTAAACTTCTCCCATACTTTTCTTTCTTTCTTACCTTTTTTTGAAACAGTTTTTGACTTTTCTAGCACAATATTTCTAAATTAAAGGGTGAACCAAGGAGTATTTGTCGCAAACCAATGTTTAATTGATCGTTGTTCTTTTTAAAATGTACATCTTCACAAATACAAACAAAGGGGGAGAACTATCCTAAGGTATACAATTGAAACAGACAAAGGATTGTTTAAGCTTGTTAAATAGTTATTTTGTTGTCCCCAAAGGCAAAGAAGTATATGATAAAAATAATGTTGTACGATGCATTATATTTATCTTCGAATAAAAGATTTCTACTATTCGTTTGTCTTGACTAGTTCAAATTTTTCTGCATGCCATACTATAATTTAATTTTCAATGCACTGCCCTTTATTACTTATGTATAAAATACACTGAACAGATTTAATGTTTGAATGCTGCGCAATGTCCTCCCCCGTTTGACTATTATAAATTTTAAACTGCAGCTGAGTTTATAAGTTTATTATAATAATGTAAAATATATTTATTCTTGTGTGATATGGATTTTTAAGAGAAATCTTTGAAAAGCTCATTTTCCTCATTGAGTTGTTTCAGTTATAGTTAATGCAGTAAAATAATGTAAGCAAAAGTAAAATGCATCAATAAATTTTGTTAACATTACATTTTTAAGGAGAATTTTATGCCGATTTTATTTCGTGCAATCTTCTTAAACCAAAAATGAGCATTTTTGGTTAAAATATTAAAAAAAAATATTTATTAAGTTTTATGAGTTTAATGGTTAAACAAATTAATATCAAAAGCATCAGCGAAAAACACTCTGGTTTAAAAAATAAATAAATGAATAAGTAAACCAAAAATCAATGATCAAATTATTTTGAAGGCAATATAAGGAAAACAATAACAGTAAAAATTACTGTAAACTATTATTATTGCGATTATTATTAGTAACAGTTTAAACCTGAGTTTAAATTTTTAAAAATGAAGAAAAAAAAAAGAAATGTAAAACGTTTTGCCTGAACAGGGGGGGGGGGATTTGGTCATTTTGCATCATATGACTCAAAAAAAAAAAAAAAAAAAACGCTAAGGTAGAAAACAACAAATTTAATAAGCGGTTGAGTGTAAATGTGTTTTTACTGTCGCGAAAGTATTATAACGAAGAAACAAACCTACAGGGTTTAGCTCAAAAATTTCCCGGCTGCCATTTTTGTCCGAAAGTACAAAAAACTTGAACTTTAATTTAGTAAGCTTTCAAAATCGTTTTTGCGTACCATGAATTTGACTTAAAAAGGTGGAGAGTGAGAAAAAAAAAGGGATGAAAAGAACGATTACCAACAAAAGAATGAACAAAAAGTTCTGAGGCAAGAAGGCCGCTGCAAATCTAACCACGAATCAGTGGGAAACGGGGGACGAGAAACACCTGTTTCCAAAACATAGGAAGCCCACATTATTGAGAACACGTGGTCTCTTTCTGTCTTTCCCACCTTGTTATGACAGAGTGGTTACATTGATTGCTTCCGTTATTAAGATTACCATTTTACGAACACTTATATAAATAAATTCAAAATAAATCCCTGGAGAAGGAAACAATACAATACTGTTTGGAAATAAAATATCGAATCAAAGCAATTCGAAAATATTCTTAATTTTTAAAGTTTTCCATTTTTATTCTGTTTGCATCTGGTAATTATGTTCATTAACTATAAACTAGTTAAAGGGTTGGTTTCAATCCTTAAAATATAGTTGAAAATGTCTTATCAACCGACTAGCAGGAAATGTAAAACTTACTCTAAAGTTTGGATCTCGATCGAACGTCACGAACAGTTGGTTACGTAAGTAAATTTAGAATAGCTAATCAGAAAGATAAGTCTTGAGCAATTCAAACTTCAACATTTCCTTCTTGTAGCCTCCTGTTGTTCCTTTCACGTTATAGTTTGATTGCGGGTGTATTTCCGTGCAATCGATTACGCAACGAAGTCAAACGCGTCGACATCCAAATGTCACCACCTTCCCCACCCTCCAATTAACGGCGGGGCAATCGAACGCCCTTCCTCCAGAAATTGTCGTCTTCGGTCAACTCGAAAGAGATTCATTCACACTCCCTTTCACCCGTCGATGATTACGATGACGACCAACCCCGAGAAGAATCCGCGATCATCTTCAGTGGCAGCCAGCGAGCGAACGAACGAGAGATAGATGGAGGGAGAAAGAGAGAGATCACCATCACTATGAAGATCGATTGAGTTAAATCAGAATCAAAGAATGGGAGGAGGGGGTCGAATGCTTGCTAAATCGCCCCCTTCCCTGGCGAGTGAGGTGGGGGCGGCGCGCAGATAACTGTGGAGGTATTGTTCTGCGGTCCCATTGTGCTAGGGAGACCTGTGTTAACAATTCTGTTGGGTACAACAATAGGGGCTGGGCGTGAACGACTCTATAGCTTGTGTCATAGAAAGCTGAATAAGATATGTACGCGTCGAACAAAAGATTCCAAAGAGGGGGGCTTAGAGTGGTCGTCTGCCATTCAAAGAGGGGATGACGCTGCACCCCCGTTCAGACACCTTTTATTCCGAAGTTCTCCTACTCTATCCTTCTCCCACTCACACTGTGTTTAAGAAGGTTGCTTTTCATAGCCAGTGCATTGACTAACAGAAAAGCATTAAAGGAGCTCCAGCTACATACCAGCGGGCCGGATTAAAGCAAATGGATTTTTATTTCGCCGCTTTCTTTTCATTTTTTACCGTTTTTTAGTACCAGAAGTATATTATTTTATTGTGGATAGAAGAAAGGAAGACGAGAAAAAAAAATGATGACTGCTTAGCGGTGCATTAGTAAAAGTGTTTCTTCTACTGAAAGGGTAAATGACAAAAGAAATGTAAAATGGGAGGGAGGGGATAGATGTCTTATTTACAATTCGCGCGCTGGTACTTCTTTCCTTTTCTTTTGTGTCAGTACGCTCCTCCGCTTGTATTCTTTTAAAGTCTCCCATTGTTAACGAATATGACTTCAATCCAGAATCTCTGCCGCTTTCGTCAAAGGCTTACTGACTCTAGAATTAAAAGAAAAGCATTTGTTTCTTGAAAAGCTGCCAATATTGTTTTAAGTCCTTTCCTTTTAGCATCTTTCACCACTTTAATAAAATGGAGCTCGATTCTTTTTCATTGTTTTTGAGATCTCCTATTTTTTTCCTGTTGAATAGCATCCGGGCTAATTTGCATGTCCTTGTTTTTATACACAAGGAAGTGAAAAAAAAATGTCAATATAATATGCTTGAAAACAATATCCTCCAAGAAATGAAAAAGCTATAATGTTCTTTAAATAAAATCATAATTTTTCATTCAACTCTGTTTTTTGCAATTTAATCTTCAACGCAAATATTAAAAGTAATGTTTTCCTTTTTTCTTTTTCATTTTAAATTACTTAAAGTTATTGAGTTCTTTGTAATACATTCACATATACATGCAAAATAAAATGTATTTATCTTTCCTTTAGAGCTCTAGATATTCGTTTGAATTTGTGTGTCGCATCGAAAGCAACCTTTTCTTTTTTTCCTAAGTTATCTGTCTTTTTTGGAGTAATTCAAGTGAAATTCCTGCTTAAAACCAAAGTGACGTCTTAAGATGGTGACTGTTTTGTGACCCCAAGAAACAGGAATGTGAAAGGGGCAGTACACGCAGGTACAACGTTCCGGACATTTCTAGCAAGCGAACTGATATTACTTCAAGTAGCACGAGTTTGAATTTTAATTGACATTCCTAATTTTTCTTCAAAGCTAAAATGACTATCTTTAAATCTAGACTCGTCTTAAAAGGAAAATTTTTTTTGAAAATATTTTCAAACTTTATTATAAATAACGTTTGTAAATTGCCTGAAACAAAATTAGTATAGGGGAGAAAAAAGATGCCACATTTAACTACCTATCAAATTTGTTTGGTATTTGCAATTATTTTACATTTCTATATCATTTGTAATAACCACAAAATAACGCACAATTATTTAATGAACAATGTAAAAATTGTTAAGGTGAAAAAACAACGTAAATAAAGCACAAATATTCGAGAAAAAACAGCAGCTATTTCAAGGCTACAATGGAGCCTCTTCATCAGTGCAAAAAGCTCACCAACACAACCAGAAGTTGCGAGAGAACTCCGCAAGCAGTTCTCTTAGAAAATAGTGTCGGACTTAGTTGAAAGGCTGTTTGATAGTCATTTTTCCTTGAAATCTCGATCCTCCGTTCTGGTCGTTCAAAGTATTATATTTCTTGCTGTGACTCTGCCGAGTACCAAGAGTATGAATCAAACTCCTTTCAGCAAGACGTACAAAATCTAATAACTGGAGAAAGTTATTCAGTATTTAACATCCGTTCAAAGAACTACAAACACAGAATTTAAAGCTTGATGTATGTTAGAAGAGATCATTCTTTTTCGTAAGCAACAACTTCATGAGTCAACATTGAAGGATTGTATTAATGTACTGTAACTATATTAAAATAAATTGTTATTTAGTAATGTATAATTAAGAGAAAATGAAACAAAGTAACTATCCTTAGTATTTTTCCTCCTTTTTAATATTTCCACTAATTTATAGACATTGATTACATAAGCTATTGTTTTTCTCACAGAATTCTACTGCTCTTTATGAATATTTGTAAGTATTTTTTTTTCTTAACTTCCCACTCCATATAAGTAGTCACTCCGCATAAGTGGTCAAAAATTTTCGGTCTCTTGAATGACGACTTAACGAGGTTTTACTGTATATATATACACTGGTGTACAAAAGTTAAGCATAATTCATAAAATGCGAGAAAAATCTTTACATAATTTTCGTAAAATTATGTAAAGTTACTTATGGAGATTCATTGGTTGAAGAAGAAACAATATGTTTATGCAAAATAGTATAGTCGATGGTGACATGCGCGAATTACGTGCGCGTTTCGGAATGTGGATAAAACAGCTCGCACGCTTTAGAGAGTTCAGGCGCGTTTCATGCAATTACTGTACCAAGAAACATTGGATCTGGTGAAACAGAACTAATAATGGCACAAAGACGCCAATTGGACATGTTTGCGAAAGGAAGAATCGTTGGAATGCTAGAATCTGGACGATCACAAACTGAAGTGTTTCGTATTCTTAATGTGCCTCAGTGTGTAAACTCGAGACTGTGGCAGAGGTTTTCAAATACGGGAGATGTTACCCGCCGACCAGTACCAGGTCGACCAAGAGTCACAACCGCAAGCCAAGATCGTTTTCTGGCAATTTCTGCACTACGTCATAGGGACAGCTGTGCCAGAGAACTGGGTTCGGCGCTCAGTGCCGTCACAGGAATAACAATTTCAAGGCAAACTGTTTACAGGAGACTCAATCATGTCGGCCTGTATGCCAGAAGACCAGCAGTTTGCATTCCTCTCACATCAGCGCATAAACGCGCTTGTTTAAACTGGAGCTTGCAACATCGGCGGAGTCTGGGACAGTGGGCTAATGTGATGTTCAGTGATGAGTCCCGCTTTACTCTACAGAGTGATTCTCGTCAGGTAACAATCTGGAGAGGAAAGGGGACTCGTTTCCAACCGCAAAACATAAGAGAAAGACATCACTTTGCGTCAGCAGGAGTAATGGTGTGGGCGGGCATTATGTTGGATGGCCGCACCGACCTCCATATTTTTGAGACAGGCTCAGCCACTCGTCAAAGATACAGAGACGAGGTTCTTGAGCCTTATGTTCGCTTGTTTCGAGGTGCTATTGATCCTGAGTTCATATTCATGGACGATAACGCGCCATGTCACCGAACAGCTGTGGTCGATGACTTCCTCGAATCAGAAAATATCCAGCAAATGACGTGGCCTGCGAACTCCCCTGATCCGAACCCTATCGAGCATGTCTGGGATATGCTCGGGAGACAGCTTGCATCCCGTTCGCCCCCGCCAAGCTCCGCTCCGGAGTTAAAAAGAGCTCTCCAGCATGCTTGGAACTGTTTAAGCCCACAACTCATCCACCACCTCATAGAAAGTATGAGTAATCGTTGTACAGCGTGCCTGGCAGTCAGAGGTGGCCATACACACTATTGAACTTCAGCATCATCTTTTAAAGAAAAATTTTTGTGCAAAGAGTAAACTCCTCATATGCCTAATTTTCATTTAAACTATTTTTTGGGAAGATAAAAGTAAATATTACCGTTTTTTTTGAGTAGTTTCCTTATTTTATAACCGTGTTGCACTCGCATATCACGTTTCCCCCTATTTCGATGTATGTTTCTCACATTACTCATATAAATAACAATTATGCTTAACTTTTGGACACTATATATATATATATATATATATATATATATATATATATATATATATATATATATATATATATATATATATATATATATATTTATATATATATATATATATATATAATCTCAGGACATTGATTTTTATATATTAAGATATTAAATGAGATCTACTAATATTTGGTGCAGTGTTATTTGTTTCATATTAAGCGTATTTGTATTTTAAATGCTCTGTACAGTTAGTCAAGTGCATGGGGAGCAAAGTGAAGTAACTCATTTCGTTTACTTATTCAGTTCTTTATCAAATTCACTTGCGAACTCATTTATTAATTATTCATTTACATTCCTTCATTTAATAATTCCCTTATTTATTCATTCATTCACTTATTTTCTGATTCATTCTCTTTTATTCTTTAATTTTTTTTCTTATGTATTAATTAATTAATTAATTCGTTTATTGTTTCATTTTCTTTACGTTTACTCATTCATTCTTTTATTTACTCATTTTAATCCAAAAATGCCTTTGATAAACGAATAAAAAGTATTTCACTCAAAACAAAAAAATATTTTTCAGTTTACTTCATGGAAAAAAAAGCAAAAATATTCCTCTTTTATTCGAAAATGCAAACAATAAAAAATATTGTTTGAGCGCAAATTTTATTGAAAAAAATAATATTTTTTCTTTATGTACCGTAAATTTCAGAATAAATTCTCAATTTGTTCATTTTGAAAAAAGTAAGTTATCTTAACCTTTGCTTAACACTTTGCTCCACATTCCCCTACTTAAAATATAGCTCTTTACTGGAAAAAAGCCAATGGGATTTTTATACCAAGCAGCTAAAATTAAAGTTTAGAGTTTAATGATTATTTTGAATGCTTTTAAAATTTAAAACATTTGTATAGCTTTAGTGGGATGGGAAAAAAAGAGGTGAAATCTGTGCCAATGCGGCACAATATTCCTATGTCGTTCTAGTGGTCAAGGGAAGCAAGGGACAAGCTTGCGTAAATTTTCGCCTTCCGAGAAAGATTTACTTTTGTGATCAAGTGTTCATAATCTTCAAAGGAGCAGGAAGGGCGCATTGAGAGTTACAAAAATAGGGGGGAGTGCAGTGCTCTTCTAAAAATACTTGGGAGAAATACGTAACATGCAGGCATTCAGAAGAGAGAAAGGGTGGAGGGGGGGGGGGTGATTATGCATGCATGTGAGGTACTAGTAGATATTTTATTCAGAAGGCCTAGAAGAAGTGACATTTATTTAAGAGAAAATGTATATTTAACTTCAAAAAATATATTTTCATTGTAAATTCATGTTCCTTTCATTTTTGTATCATGTCCCCTTTCATCTCGTGCACCCCCCCCCCCTACCCGCGCCGCTCGTGTATCAAGTGCTATTTACGCCACTGACAAGAAGTTATTTTTTACTACCAAGAAAGAGAAAGTGCGGATTCTGAATGCATTCTTAAATTTTTGTTTCATGAAATAGGAAACAGGTTTTTAATAAAAAAACGAAATACCATCTTTTTTCGACTTAACATTGACAAAGTTCAAGGTTGATTGACTGAATCAAAATGAAGTGAATTCAAATCTATAATGATTTTATAATTAAAAAAATGACTGGGGAGTTAACAAGACTCTTTTTATATTGTAATGTTTTAATTTAACCTTTTTATTTTTGGCAATTTCAACTCCTTTATTTTCGGCACCTTTTTCCTGCTAGGCCTGTACAATGAAATTCGGAGTGCTCTATTTTTTTTTACCTGAAATTAAGAGTTTCAGACGACTTTTATTTTCAGTTAAAATTATTTTCTAAGGTGTACTTTATTAACTACTTTTTGTTTAAATACTTTTGAGAAAGTTTGGGCAACGAAACGTAAAAAAAGAAATTCGAGGTAATACTCAATTCAAACAATCTACAGGGGCCTAGCCGTCCGTGGCTAATAGCTGATGAAAGAGGTAAAACAAAGACCGATCTGTGTACGTATACGACCTGTCTAAGGAGACATTTGCCTTCTCCACACAAAATTAAAATTTTTTTACCTTTTTGACTAATTCCTTAAATCATCTCAAAGTGGCATCTTCAAATTCTAGGCCTGCGAATGTATTTTTTTTTTACCCAAAAGAGCTTCAAACGATTTTGTTTTTGATAAAAATCATTTTGATAGATATTTTTTATTTATAACCTCTTCTTTTATTATGCAAATTACTAAATTTTTTAAAAACTTTTTAACAAAGTAAAAACTAAGTAACGAATGCTATTTTTAGAGTTCTGTCACTTATGTTGCCGGGATGCGATATCATTGTATCAGTTTGACACAGAATACGTATATGAAAAAATTTACAGCACAAAAGGAAAGTACTTCTGGAGCGAAGGTATGAGTCGAACCACCTCAAGCGTGTGAAACCAGCAGTCTGACCATTTAGCCATTGAGGTCCCTACAACGCATTTGGATTGTCAATTTCGAAAAAATGCCGGACCCCTGGCATTACCACAGATAACTAACAATCGTGTTTTTCAGACTTTTCTGGGAGTGTATCAAATGATCTTCCATTCTCCTTATTTAGCCGAAGATCGTCTAAAATTGCGTTTTTAAAATGTCAATTTCGAAGAATTTTCGGTTTGAGAGGGGGGGGGACGCTTTTGAATGCTCTGACCTAAAATCGTTTAGACCGATTGAAATTGTGTTTCTCGGACTTCTCCCCCAAATGTTTGGGTAATAGGATTTCAGCTCTCTCTCTTCGAACATTATCAAAGACCGTTTATGTTTGCATTTTCGAACTTCAATTTCCAACAAATTGCCGGTGAAGAGTCCCAAAGTCCTTACCATCTAACGTTATCAAGAATGAGACAACTTATAAGCACATTATTTAGACTAGAATTTCGAAAAATTTCCAGATGGCCCGTATCTCTGATAAGGGGAAAACATGTAACCTTGCCAAAAATCGTCCAAGACGACTGTTTCAGAACTAAAACACTGGGGGTTCCGGGGTAGAACTTCCCGGACCCCTCTATTTCTGCTCTCTTATTTCTATAGTTTTATATTTATATTGCGTATATAAACCTAAAAATGCGTTACATATATTACGTATTGAATCTGTGTTTTGAAAGGGAAATTAAATATTAAAATTTACTTAAATATTAGTTCAAATTTCCATTCATTTCAATTTTGTAGTTTTAGAATTAAATCTATTTTTATTTCTGAGCAGGTCAAGCCAGTTTTGAAATATTGAATTTTCCCACAACTTAAACGAGTTGCTTTGTCTTTACACTGTTAAAACTACAGGTTGCGTTTGGCACCTTTCAGGGGTGAAACGCTTGTTTACCAGCCGGAATAGTACCTTTTACTAGGGCAAAAAATAGGCACTTTTTAAAAGACAGGCAGCGCGGGGGAAAAGAAGGAACCTTCGGAGAGAAAAATGGCACCCTCACTGATTTCTACAGTAGATCCTCTTCCCCCTCCCCCCTATTGCGTGCGTTTTTGAATATTATTGTGTTCTATTTATTGTTTGGGCTTATGATAGACAAAGTCTTGGTACTTTTTTCACATTGAATTCATTTTGGATTAAAACTTGTCATTTAAGGCATTTGCTCACATTTCAGACTTTCCAACATAATATAGAAGTGTTCATGACTTCAATTCCTCTCTCTGAGTTCTAACTCTCATAAAAACCCTTGGATTGCTCAGTAGTTTTAAATGACATTGACATTTACTATAGCATGATACTAAAAAATAAGAGTGTAGGTATTTATGGATAATTTAAAAGCACAGCCAAAAATATTCAGTTATATTACAATCACGGAAAAATCAAATCGTTTCATAAAATGCAGGCCTTTCATAAACGTTCAAAATATTTTAATCAAGAGTAACATATTGATACGTATTATATAGTTCGACATTTGAATATCCTATTTGAACATAAGTAATCTAAAAAAGCACTTTTTTTCTTTATTAAATAGAAACTTTTTTGACATTAAAAATCAAAACAAATTTTTAGCATCCTACATAATGAAAAGCATTGGAAACAGAAATTAGAGAGAGAGAGCGAGAGAAAATAAACGCGTCTAGACACTGCATTCGTTTTTGAAATAACACCAACGAAATATTTTCACGTAATGAGTCATGGCATGAAACACACAGAGTGATTTCTTTTGAAAGCTTTTTTTTTCCTTTGCTACGTCTACGCAATTATTTCATTGAGAAGATAAAGACATTTAGTCTATCTGCTGTAGCAGTTAGTTACATCATTGAATTTTCATCCCGGTTACTTATTAATTATTACGTATTGCTAACAATAAACAATTTTGGGGAAAATCCCTAAGACCGCAGACGTGACAAGCAATGAACACCATATATTAGTACACGTGATAAAAAAAGCCATACATCACTATGTTAAAACGGTTAACTATAAACAATAAGCTGTACTCAGTTTACTTTGTTGAAACACAACTCTGAAAACACTAAAAGCCTGTTGGAAAGCCTTAAATGTTTTACCATGATTAAATGCCTGTACTTACGCAAGGTTTTGAAGGTTTGTCTCAGAAATGTGGAATTTTAATCCAGTTTCGTAGTAGATTTAATGTGAAAATTTAACGTACCAACTACTACGTTGCAGCATCGTCGTCCGCCATTAAAGTGGCTGAATTGAACTTATGCCAAAGTGCACAGCGCATGTGCGAGCGAGGCACCTTTGCGGAGGAAAAGAGTCGCTACTGGCTACTGCGTGGGCTGATGGCCCTTCATTACCTTTCATCCACTGAGGTGCTAAAAGATATCGGAACAATATTTCCTAGCCTCTATGGCACCCTGTGGCCCCGTCTTTGCACCCTACGACGGAAAATCGCACCCAGCTGGCACCTCGGGTTATAACAGTGTAAGTTTAACAAATTGGAGTTCTTATAGTATACAAAGTCCGATGGTTTTATCGATTATTTCAAATGTACTGGCACAATAAAAGATAGCTCCTTTTTAAATGAGAGTTTCATATCTGTGATTCACATCTACAGTTCAGGGAAAGGACTAGTACCTGGGTGAAGATATTAAGTTCTTGAACTTTTACAGCCGTTCGTGAGATTCTGGTTATAGTGTGGCTTTGATAACTTGATGTTTGATCTTGGAAGGGCTCCTTTATGTTTGGGTTGAAAGAGAATAAATTCTTAGATTGGCACAACGCCACTAATCGTCATTAACAACGCAAATCGTCTCTCCTTGCCCCTATGGAATCGTTTTACTCTCTGAGGGTCAGAAGTGAACGTATCAGAAACAGGCTGTAGAGCAATTGTTTTCCAGAAAAAGTTCATTTTCCTTTGGGTTGGCAATCGTCAGAGAGCCCTTGTTCAGCTTTAAGAAATTATATGTTTCGTTGTCTGGTAATTTAAATTGAATAGAATTACTGGAATGAAAAATAATGCCATTTACTGTGACTTATTTCTAAGGTACTAATGTAAAGCTCTCTGACGATTGCCAGCCCAAAGGAAAATGAACCTTTTCTGGAAAACAATTGCTCTACAGCCTCTTTGTAAATTCTGTTCCTAAATTATCGATCTTAAACTTTTACTATAATTGAAAATGTATTTTTGCCATCTTTGTTAACTGGAACTTTCATCTACCTCTCTAAAAGTTTCATATAATTGTCTATTGTCTTCCATTGCATTATTCAAGGAGGGAAATGAAAAGGTACCTCACTTATTTTGCCTCCAGGGACCCTCAAACATCTTAATCTGCCCCTGCACAACGTATCTGTCCATTAAGGAAGGCAAACTGGGTATTATTGAAGCAATTGAGTGTGTGTGATACGAAATTTTATGTCTGGGTTAGATGGCTGCCAGAAAACTTCTGGTCTTCTTTAAATTATTTTCCATCGCTTGTGGTCACACATTCTCTTCAACTCAGAAAATGTAGAAATAAACAAAGAAAACAGTATATTTATAAAGTAAAGAAATACGTGTTTACAAATTTTCTTACTGAAATTTTATATACGTAAACATTTGTGGAAGAAAATCACTTACTCACTTAGCGAAATTGCCAAGAAGACAGTTTTCCTTTCTGAAGACATTACACTACATAATATAAGTTTTTCTTTATGTAAATCTTTACAGTGTGTTCGAAAAAAGGATATTTTAATGAATATATGTTTACGATGAGTGATCATAGAGTCTTTCTAACAATGACTTAATCTATTCTTTTATTCTTGCTTTTTAAAAATCATGACAACGACTTTTTCCCCTCCGTATTGTCTTCTCTTCCTTTATTTTTTCTTATCGTTTTTTCTTCCTTTATCAAAGCTCTAAAAATGTTCAAAGAGTTATGAGAGCACAAAGGGGTGAGTTTTTCCCGCCATGAAAGCATGCGACACTTTTCTTTGGGTCTCACAAAGGCAGCTATTCAGGCTGTTTAAAACAACGGACGCTGTGCTTTTTTGTTTTCCCTATAAAAATGCTGTTTTTCGGAGGCTCAACATTTTAATTAAATCGCCCACCGGGCTCTGAATGCTTGTCGAGTTAGTGCGGAACAACTGATGTAACAAATCGCCAGGAAAAACTGTTGATATACATACACAGAAAATGGCATGAGATTTTCTAAGTTTCTATTGCAGGCCAATTGATTTTTGAATACTCTACCAAAATAACTTTTTCAGCACTTGTTGCTTATTATTGATCGATATTTATTCTACACTAGTTTACTACCCGGCGATTCTCTAATGCTTATTAATACCACAAAATAGCGAATTCGGGGGGAATGGGGCTAAGGTAGCTATGCCCCCCCCCCATGAGGTCAGAGCATACACTAGATAAAATCATAATTTCAGAGATTTTTAGTGCAGAAAAACTAAGGAATTTAAGTATGCATTTTACTAAATAAACACACACGCATAGAAGCGTATTAATGTTGGGATGAGAGGGGGGGGGGGGGTTGGAGACTGTAGTCCGTTCAACTATTTTGTCAAAACGAACAACAGATTAAATTGTGATTCGCAATGGTATGGAAAGGCGTGGAGGAAATAGTTTCCTTCTGCGATCGAGGATTTTTAAGAGTCATATATGGGTCATTCTCCAGAAAAAGTAACTTTTGAACGCAAATATTTTTCAATTTCGAAACCTTTCGTTTTCTCTTTTATTTTTCCCGTTCTTATATGAAAGTGTTACTTACTAGAAGTAACCATAAACAATGGCACAGCTAAGTTCCAATTATTTTCCTCATAAATAAAAAAATGTAAAAAAATGCCTTGTTCAAAGAAATTTAAAGAACGGGAAAAAAATTTTAATGTTTAAAAATTGAGGCTACTTTAATACCAAAGTAGTAATTTTGTTAATTGTGCAAACAATCAGCTATTTTAATATTAGTGGGAATATAATATTAAGCTATCTTAATTAAAGTACGGCTTAGTTAGTAGTTTCAAATGTATGTTAAAAAAATATATTTAGTAAATTTGAGGATATACTGGCAGTTTATAATTTTGGTAGAATGTCTATTATTGATGTATTTCTCCTCCATTTATTTTCACCTCAGAAATAATGACATTGATAAGCTTCACGGAGGTGAGGAATTTTCCATTAATATAGGCCTAATAGATAAATTTTCCAGGGAAATTTTTTTTCTTCGTTGCTACAATCCGCACATGTTAAGCATATGAAAACATGTTCACTTCTTTTTCTTACATTAATTTACATCCCTGAAATTCAAGTTCATGGAAGTGAGAATTCAGAACAGCCGCACTAAGTTTTTAAAGCAAAATCTATCTTCTTGTTTTTAGACAAAAATCTCAAAACTATGGCTGAAAATAAATAAGAGGGCTCCCTTATATAATGGAAAATAAAATTTGATATGATTACTGCCACGTGTTAATGAGGAATGGCATTTTGTGTTAAGGTAACGGAGATGAGAATTTATTGTGTGACATGACTTCTTGTCCCACTAATATGAACTAAAACGCTATACTAAAAAATTAAATATACTTAAACAATTGGTATATGAGACACCTGTGAAAGGAATGATCAATAAGTAAGTATATACTTTTAATTAAACAAGTTATTAATCAACGTAAACAGTCACACAAGGTGTGTGACAAGCCCCGGAGGGGAGAGTTCATATGTTGGGAACCAAAAGTACTGAAATAAAGAAATGCAGCAATATTTCCACAAATTTAAATTTGTGTTATATACACTATATATAGTGGCTTGTTAATGGGAGGGGGGGGGGGGGACAAAGAGGGCTGTAGCCTTTTCTCTCATTTGGTCAGAAAAAAAACCGTACTATTAAAAACCTATGCGCGTCTGTCTCTTTATGTGTCTGTAACTCTTTCTCCTCCGGACTCTCAATGCATGCCAGATCAGTACTGGTTACAGGATATCTAGGAAATTGTAGGATTGAATAGATTTCTAAACTAGTAAGTTGTGGTCGTCACGAAACTTTCTTCTGTATATTTCTCATAACTCTTATCTCTCCCCATGCTTGACGAGGAAGCAATATTCCCAAGAAAAACAAAATTACACACGCCAAAACTTGACGACCATCCCAATTCGCAACTCCTACGAACTATAGGGGGCACTATAGCCAGTTTCTAATGGCGGACAAAAAAGGTA
Source organism: Uloborus diversus (assembly GCF_026930045.1). Taxonomy (NCBI): domain Eukaryota; kingdom Metazoa; phylum Arthropoda; class Arachnida; order Araneae; family Uloboridae; genus Uloborus; species Uloborus diversus. The sequence continues at coordinate 66,422,450 of NC_072732.1, read as the reverse complement.
AAACAAACGCACATGGTAACGAATAAAATGCTAATAAGGCTAGTAAATTTTGTTCGTATGCATGATTTTTTTCGCTTTATTCTTTTAAAATTGATTTCCAAAGTCTTGTTGATATTCTGGCCCACGTAGAAAGAAATGAGAATTCAAGAAGCATTACTAAACGTCAGAAATTAATGCAAACTACGTAGTTCGTAATTCTAAGCAGCCATTTCCACTATGTTGAGTTCGATATTTATCAATTCTTGATAACACTAAATAATAATTGTGGCCTGACAAGAATAACAATTAATGCTACAAAATTTAATATGACATTACAAATTATTATCAAAAGAAGTTGATACTTCTTTGCCTTGCTTGGCTAGCGCTTACTGTTTTGCATTTGTAGCTGAGTTATTTCTCTCAAATTCCCGAATCTGTTAATTAAAAATTTTTCTGTTTCGATGTTTCTAATTTCTGAGTTATGATTTAAATTTGTCATGCTATGCAAATCATCAACAGAATTCTCACGGATATATGGTGGTAGTTTTCTTTTCAGTTGATCTACCATTATTTCTTTTTACTTATCGAATTCCGTAATCTTTCTACCATTTTATTCCACTCATGATAAAAATTAAAATTTTTTTAACCAATATGCGGAATCTCGCCAAGGCTACTTTGCTCGCACAATACTAAAACTATAACCCTAAACAAATTTGGTGAAACCTTTCAGCTGAGGATAAAAGCAATAAAGTAAATTCTTTCTCGGTTAAACATTTTTCATTTTGTTCTACGATAGATACTATTCAAGAAAATATTTTGCATACTGTCCATTCCAACTAAATGCTGCTGTAAAATATGGTTAGTTAAATTAATTTAAGATTTAAAAAAACCCCCCATATTCTTACAAATTCACACAAAACAATAAAAAACTTAAAAAATGTGTTTAGACTTTCATCATTTCTCAATCAACTCACGTTTTAGAAGGAAATAAGGAAAACTAACATTATTTTGAGAAGCTCGAGAATACTACTAAGTGACGAAACAATTTCTGTAGCTGAAAACAATCTAAGACACATCGATTGCGTTAATAAATACTCAGAACAAACTGCCTGTGTTTACGTCAACAGACACACATGGAACGCAATGTGGCAATGTTTTAGTTTTTTCGGCAGTTTTGTAAATCTCCGCAAGGTAGCGTATTCGAGCGCTGGAGTTACGAATTCCCGATTTATCTCAAAAGCAAAGCAAAGAATGAAAATTCGCAACTCCAATAAACTATAGGGGGCGCTGCAGCCACTGTCTAATGGCGGATGAAAAAGGTAAAACAAACAAATGCCGTAACTTATAGGGTCTGGTGGGGGAAAGTGGTCAATGGGGTAAAATGATCATACGTCAAATAAATAGCTATAGCTTGGAAATAAATGTTTGAAAGCACGTGAAAATTTTATTTTACTGTAGGGCAGTCAGAAACTACATTTTGAATATAAAATTTTACAACTGGAAAAATTTTATTTAGTAAAAAAAAATATTTTGCATGCATATGAAAATTTTTAAAATCCAAACACCTTTTTTTAACTTCCTTGGGAAATTTTGTTTGTTAGAATTATGAACACATTGACTGCACAGGAAGCTTCCTACATGTCTCAATAACTCTTACTCATTAGCTGAATCTATTTTAGAAAATATTTTATAACAATTTAAGTAAGATGGGGTAAAGTGGTCATAATATTAGGCTTAACGAATATTGTTCTTCTAATGTCACTGAATCTTTAAGTATAAGGCAGATACAAATTAAATATTAGTTTTACTTAATATGTATTGTTTTTGCAGGAAACAAGGCTAAATATACGAGTATACGCGTATATATACTCGTGTAGGGACGCACATAGACGTATTCACATAAATACACCAATAAATACGTATATGGGTATCTGCAAGTATTTTGTATCCAAAAAGTATACATTCTACTATACAGCTATATGCCCGCTTATACTCGTATATATACGAACACTTATATACTCAGGTAGACACGTATATACGCGTACGTACTCGAGTAGACACTTACATACAAGCATAAGAATTACAAGTATACAGGGTGAGTTAAACTCTTGAGCAAATTATTAAAAGATGTTAGAGGGGAAAATAAGAAGCAAGGATCACAAAAGGAACATATGGTCACAAACACAATGCTGACGCGCTACATGCACGCAAAGCCAAAAACTGATAGATGCAAAAAATATCACAAATTTATTATACAAAGACAATTTTACACAACATTTTAGGTCTTAAAAAAGTTTTAAAGCGTTTGATAAAATTTGTGGCCTGCAGCTGTAATACATGCGTCGCATTCACTGATCACTCTCTGTTGCAATAACGAGACTTTTGAAAAACTTTCATCAGCCGCTGTGCCTTCGTTGCGATGCGTGTATTAGAGCTACTGAAGGCCGTAACTTTTAACAACTGCTGTAAATATTTTTTAAAAACTAAAATGTTTGGTAAAATCATCTTCGTGGAACAAATTTGTGCCCTGTTTTGCATCCATCAGTTTCTGGTTTTGTGTGCATGTAGCGCGTCAGTGAATAAAACTTCCTTATGATTCTTTGCTTCTTATCCTCCCCTCTCACACCCCTTTGATTTTCGCCCAAGAGCTTAGATTCACTCTGTAGGTTGATATGTATATAAGCGTATATTCTCGTGTATACATACATGCACTGGTGTATACACGTAAATGTACGTATATGCGTCTATACAGGTATATAATCGTGTTTACACGTATTCATGCGTATATACTCGTGCTTCCATATTATATATATGTGAGTAGGCACGTACAAAGACGCACTGGATGTATCCACTAATTTAACTCGTGTATACTCGTATATGTATGTATTTAAACTTATATATGCGTTTGTATGTCTACTATACTCATATATACTGAAGTATGCACGTATTTTCTCGAGATACAAGTGCATATGCGCATATAATATTCGTTCAAACACGTATATACATGTGATACGTATATACTTGAGACACGTATGTACTCTTGTAGACACGTATACACTCCTGTAGGTAATTGCGTATACATGCTTATATACACGTATATACTTGAGTAGGCACATGCATGCATGTCTCTGATGTATACATGTATCTACTCATGTGAAATGTGTGTCAGGAATGTGTTTACGCGTGTATGTATGTATGTACGACATGTATATATTCGTGTATACACGTATGTACTCGTGAATGTACATATAACTGCAAAAGCAACCGAAATGTACAAATATTAGGTTTATTTATAATGTTTTTGCATCTATTTTTAACTATGACCACTTTACCCCATGCTATGACCACTTCCCCCCCCCCCCATGGGGTAAAGTGGTCATAAAAACATAGGGAAAAGAACTTGCAATAAAACTACTAAAATCAATATTTTTCTTCCTAGAATTCAATGTAACGTGTTCTTTAATAATGCAATGTAAAGAAAAACAAAAAAAGTTGAAGTGTTTAAAGAATTTATTGTATTTACTATCCACCTAAGTTGAAAACCTACGATTTTATGACCACTTTACCCCACCAGATCCTAACTTGCTTTGACGCTTAGTGGATGACAGTAATTTTTCATCGTGTTCGTGGGAAGCTTTCTTTTCTATTCTTCTGAATTTACACTACACCATAAACAGTCTGAAGCCTGTGATTTACCCCAAAGAAAACACGTGGAATGGAATGTTTTACCGTTTTCTTTAGTATTGTTAATCACCGCAAGGTAGTGTATTCGAGCTCTGGAGTTGCGAATTGAAAATGATTTTAAAAGCCTTACTTAAAATAATTACAAACATTTATTTGTTAACAAACACAAGATGGCAACATTTAAAAAGTTTAAATCATCGCGATTTTCTGGTCATTTTCCAACAATTAAAATCCTGTGAAATACGCACACGACAGTCTATTACGATTTATCTTTCCTATTGTTACAATTATAAAGGTATTTTTATTCAAACAAAAAAAAAAGAAATCAGCCCCCCATGGAGCGATTGGTACCAAAATTGAACCAACGCCTTTTTACATATAGATTCACATTTATTCCAAATTTCGTCCAGATTCATGCATGCATTACTTCTTGATATATGGCACTCACAATGGGAAAAAATAAACGTTTAATTGCACCCCCCCCCCCATCAGCTGTTGACGCCAAAATAGAATCAGCTCTTATACCCCCTAAGAGCTAGTTGTGGATAAATTTTTGTTTGATTCCGTTCATTATTTCTTGAGATACAGCAGTCGCAATTGACGTCAAAAAACGTTCTATAGCTCGAGTTCCGTTTAAGCTATTGACACCAAAAATTGAATCAGCACCTGTACCTGTTATGGAAAACATATGGACCAAATTTTGCTTGATTCTGCCAGTTATTTCTCGGGGAATAGCAGGCACGCATAACTCAAGAAAAGATTCATTACTCCACCCCCTCTTGAAGGAATTCGCGTCAAAAACCAATGGGCACAAGTTCACATAGGGGCACATATGTGTACCTTAATTGCGTTCGATTTCATGCAGTAGTTTTTGCTGTAGAGCGGTCACGAACATCTGGTCACACACATACGTGACACACACACAGAGAGAGAGAGAAACATTTTCCAAAAATGGTCAAAATGGACTCGGCACACCTCAGAACGTTCAAATCCGTCAAAACTCTAAATTCTAAAATTTGTACGAATCCAATACTTTCTTCTGTGCGTTTCTTCTATATATTCGATATAGAAGTAAGTAAATTCCTTTCAAAAAGGTAATTTCCTTTTATTGGAAATCCCAAAATAAGAATGCAGAGGCAGTGGGCTTGGAACGCAGAACATATTTATTTAACAGAACACGAACATCACACAAACAGATACATTACTAGACTGCAACTTGCTGCAACTGGACATTCACTACGCTACAGCGTATGTAACTTGGAGATAACGTCACATGCGAGTCAATCACGGTTATGGAAACAGTCCATATCAAAATAAATACGGTTTAACATTGCCGCTCAACACACCCCCTCAATGATAAACCAATAAAATTTTAAATTCAATCACATAAATACATTCATGAAAAAATATTTAAAACACATTACATCTTTAACATTCAATAAATTCAAACATTTGTAGTGCTTAGAAGCAGAAAGTGGTTTAGTTAGTATATCTGCACTCATGTCAGGCGTAGGAATATGCTCAAGAGAGATCTTTTCATTATTCATTAACGTATCACTAATAAAGTGGTGTCGAATATCAATATGTTTTGTTCGACTATGATATAAAGACGTTTCCGTCAATTTTAAAGCTCCATAATTATCAACCAAAATTTTTACTTTAGAAAGATCTATTAATTTTAATTCATTCAGTAATTTTTGCAAGTACAACGCTTCCTTACATCCATCGGATAAACTTATGTATTCAGCTTCAGTACTGCTCAAAGCAACAGTTTTTTGCTTTTTAGATTCCCACGAAATAGTTCCATTACACAACATAAAACAAAATTCAGAATATAACCGTCTGTCATCAATATTATTACCCCAATCCAAATCGGTAAAGCCAAAAGTATGCAAGTTATTCCCATCAAAAACTAATCCATAATTTATAGTTTTCTTTAAATATCTCAAAACTCGTTTTGCGGCATTCCAATGAGTTTTATCATAACAAGTTAATAAAATAATAGTTTAAAAAACTAAAAAAACACGCTTTCGTAGCAAAATGAACTAAAAAGTGAAAAATAATCTTTGGATGATAGTAGTTGACCAATCACTTAATTTTAATGTAATACAAAAAAGCGTGGGGTGCTGTCTATTTACATTTTTGCTTGGACAACAAATGGAAGAAATTCAAGACAACTGATAAGAAGCCCCCCACGCTTTTTTATATTACATTAAATTAGGGTTACTTTTTTATATTACATTATATTACATTAAAATTAGGTGATTGGTCAACTACTATCATCCAAAGATTATTTTTCACTTTTTAGTTCATTTTGCTACGAAAGCGTGTTTTTTTAGTTTTTTAAATTATTATTTTATTTTTCTGTTTTTTAGTCATGTTGTTATCATGCGACGAAATTATTTATAAAACGAGTGCGAGGTAATATCTTGAAGTTAAGACAAGGGCACCCCGATGGGAAACTGCTGTGAGTCATCGAAGTATGTTAGCGGAAATCATATTTATATTACTTTGAAAATTTGAGATGCATTTGAATAAAAGTTTTGTTCAACAATGGTCTGATGAGCAATGAATTTCCAATTGAAGGCTCACCTAAATTTTGGCATGAAATTAGTTAAAAACAATTATATTTCATGTTCTAATTACCTTGGAACATTGGAACAAATTTTGTCTGATGTAGAAAAATTAAAGGTTTTTGTAGATATTTTTAAATAATTTTTGCGAGCATTTTTTAATGTATTTTTTAAATTTTTTCCTTTTTCACATTGTTGGATTTATGCCAAAATATTGATTAAAATTGGAGGAAACTAATAATTAAAAGAGTTAATTAACTAATTTGATTACAGAATATTGCATTGTCATCAGGTCTGAGATCGCGTGCCAAATTTCAAAAGAATCCGATCGCAGGAAGGGGGCGAAATTTGAGCTGCAAGATTCCGTTACAAGATACATACATACATACATACAGGTGAAGCTAATAAAAGCGTGTCAAAAATTGACTTAATTTGCTTACACAATATGAAATATCAGGTCTGGTGCATACTGCCAAATAGTTTAAACTTCCAATTAATTCTCTAAAAGGCAACGACTCATCAGAAATTTCAGCTTGTACTAGTTTAATACCAACTTCCATGGGAGTACAAGCAGTATTGCAATCGGTCATGTTAAATCTATCCAATAATTCTTTTATGTAACTTTGCTGAGACAATGTAATTATACCTTTAGCATTTTCGAATTCTATACCTAAACAACGATTTGCCTCACCAATATATTTTACATTTAGAGATACACTAAGCTGGTTATGCAATTTGCGAATAACATCTGGATCTTCACTAATGAGTAATAAATCATCAACATAAACTGTTAAAATTGTTAGCATGCCATTCTTTCGCATTTGAAAAAGACATGGATCACTCACCGTATTTACAAGTCCAAAATCTGCTAAAATTTGTTTTAATTTTAAATACCAACAACGACCACTTTGTTTTAATCCGTACAAAGACTCTTTTAGCAAACAAGTTTTCTTACCCTTAGCAATATCACTTAGCATTTGTTTAGTTTTATTACACAACAAAGTATCAGATTCATTTTCAATCAAAAATTGAAGCCAATTTCAAAATGTTTGGGAATTTTCATGTACACAGTTTCATCCAAAATACCATTTAAATATGCAGTTGTAATGTCAAACTGGTGAATGTTTACTTTTAATTTTTAAGCTAATGAGGCCAACAGTCTTACAGAACTCAGTCTAGCGACTGAGGAGTACTTTTGATTTTGAAAATAATTTATGTCGGGAATCTGAGAAAATCCCTGAGCAATTCATCTGGCCTTTTTCTGCACATTATTTCCACTGACATTACATTTATTTTTCAAAATGAATCGACTACCAACTATGCCGTTGACCGAGCAAACACACACTGGTTTTTCTATGAGATCAAACGTGTCGTTTTGAATTATACTTTTAACTTCTGAAGTAACAGCTTCAATCCAAAGATTTGATTCATTCGAATTTAGAGCTTTCTCCAGTGGTATTTCCTCAGTCGCAAGCATACAACACAATGAAGACAGTTCAGCATCAGTGTCATTATTTTCAGCATCATTATCTTGAACGTCACTAGAATCCTTTTGAACAGACACAGTTTGATAAACCTTTCTGGGTCTACCACGATTTCCACTTTTGACGATTTTTGGTCGTCCTGGGGCGCGTTTTAAATTGGGATTATCATCAGGTAAATTTTCATCACTAGAATTTTTATCTAATTTTCCCTCAAAATTTTCAGGTGATGAAAAAATGAACGTTTGAGTATTTTTATCAGATTTTAACACATTTTCCTCATATGGGTCAAGATTTACGTAATCAGGACTAGGAGCAAGATATTTACCTTCCAAAAATTTAACACTACGAGTTATTTCAACAGAATTCTTATCAGAAAGATAAATTCTATATCCCCCTTACTTTGCTCATCATATCCCAAAAATATACCTTTTATCCCTCGTTCATCAAATTTTCTTTTATTTTTAGTTATTCCACATATATGCCTCACAGCCAAAAACTTTAAAATATCCAACATTTGGTTCCCTTCCAAACCAAAGACTATACGGGGTTTTCCCATTTAAAGACTTTGAAGGTGTTCTATTCCTAACATGATTTGCTGTCGCTATGGCTTCAGCCCAAAAACGAACAGGCAAACCCGATTGAATTAGCAAACATCTCGCAATATTCAAAAGACTACGGTTCTTTCTTTCACTCCTCCCCCCTTGCTCGGGAGTATGCTTTACAGTTAATCTACGAGCAATACACGACTCTTTCAAAAAAGTATTAAAATTTTCACCTAAATATTCCCCACCTCTGTCAGTTTGAATACATTTTACTTTGTTTCCAGACTGCCTTTCTAACAAATTTTTGACTTCTCGAAAAGCTTCAAACGCATTACTTTTATGTTTTAAAAATCTTACTTCAGTCCAGTCAGAACTCTCATCGGTAAAAGTCACAAAATATGATGCACCTCCAATAGATTTCTCAGGCATCGGTCCACACACATAAGAATGAAGGATTTGGCATTTCGTTTCGGTTTTCGTGTTAGTATTCGGGAAGATCGACCTACACAGTTTACCTCTTATACACACCTCGCAGTTGAAGTCTTCCGGCACGGGGGGGGGGGGGGGCAGTTCTTTTAAATCACGAGAAGCGGAATTCTGAGTTCCTTTCTTTAAATTATCAGCAGACGCATGTTCAGATCTAAAATGAAGTTTCACAAAATCACACTTGTCTTTCATATCTAAGGAACAACTTGCAAGAGAAGACGAATTTTCCACTTGCAAACTAGATTTCAAAATATCGCACTGGTTCTTCTCGCAGGATTCCAGTTCTAAAGCACTCGGTTCATCACGCGAAAATTCATCAGGCCTTTCCTGAACTTGTGGTTTCTCGGGAAAAATTTCCAAGCAAAATAGATTTCCTTTTCTTTTCCCGAAAATTTTATTTCATTCATTTTGAAGTATCACATGCGTTTTGTTGAAAGTAATTGTATATCCTTTATCACATATTTTCGCAATTGAAAGTAAATTGTTGCGTAGATCAGGAACAAACATAGCTTCGCTAATCGTTAACTCTTCCAGTCGGTTATTAATTCTTGTTGTGACGACTACTTTCCCGATTCCTTGAATTTCAGTAAAACTTTTATCGGCAAGATTAAGATTTCGCATGGGGGAATTTTTCAAAGATGTAAACAAAGATTTGTTTGACAGAAAGTGGTTCGAAGAACCGCTATCCAGAATGAACAAATTAGATGTCTTGCTATCCACACCGTCTGTGGAATCACATTCCACATTGAGACAATTTTTATAATATTGCCGAGTAATTTTAGGGCACTTTTTACTAATATGTCCATGCTCTTTACAATTCCAGCATATGATATCTCGGTTATTAGTTCGATGTTCGTTCGGGCGACTTTGTGGAGGGTATTTCTGATAATTATTCCAATGATTATTCTTGAAATTCGATTTTTGATAAAAGTTATTTTTCTTTGTCGCATTGGCAAAATAAGCACCGGAAACATTACTGCAGTTCCTTTCATTCTTTCTCGCGTCTTCAACAATTTTAATTTTCAAAGTCTCTGGTTTTGGTAGCTCGTCTCGAGATTCTATAGCAACACGAAAGTTATCGAAACTGCTTGGCAAACTATAAAGCAGCATAATAGTCAAAAGTTCATCATCGATATTTATTTCCAGGTCTTGCAGCTGGTCAACCAAATTGAAGAATTCGCGTAAATGATTTCGAATGTCATTTTCACTTTCTTTCATTTTCAAGTGCAGCAGTGATTTTAAAAGGGTTGCTTTTCTCGCGGGACCCGTTGATTTATAAATTTCCGACAGCTTATTCTAAACTTCTTTAGCAGTAGTACATCTTTTAATCTGCTTCAGTTCTGTAGGCTGGATACATAGGATAATGTCCGCCATTGCTTTTTCGCCACCGGCATTCCATTTTTGATTTCCATCCGTGTCTGTTGCTGCAGGAGGATTTTCAACGATGTATTTCCATTTATCATTTTTAACTAACATTGCTTTCATTTGAATTGTCCAAGTTTCGAAGTTAGACTTATTCAACAGTTCCATTTTGAAAAGTGAAGCTCCCGACATAGCCATTTTCATTTGACGAATGTTCTTTCAAGAACGAAAAAATTTTCTTCTAGAATCCAAATTCAAAATGTCCAAAATACCTTTCACTGCATTCCGTGGCCAAGGCGCTGGGCTCATCACCTGTTGGAAATCCCAAAAGAAGGATGCAGAGGCAGTAGGCTTAAAACGCAGAACATATTTATTTAACAGAACACGCACATCACACAAACAGATACATTACTAGACTGCAACTTGCTGCAACTGGACATTTACTACGCTACAGCGTATGTAACTTGGAGATGACGTTACATGCAAGTCAATCACGGTTATGGGAACAGTCCATATCAGAATAAATACGGTTTAACATTGCAGCGCAACACCTTTCTCGTGTAAAAAAAGAAAAAGAAAAACTATTTAATAATACCGAGTTGAAACCTATCATTTTCTGAAATTATTTGGCATTATTTATCAGTAAGTTTCAAACGCTAATGAGTCTTTTTAGGAGCGTTTTAAATTCAGCAATTTTGTCTAACATTTAAGCCCAGACAAGAATTTTTTAACTGACCAACAAAGTATAATACGTAATCAACGATCTTAGCAAGAAGGGGGAAAACGCAATTAAGGAGGGGAATTTTTGTGTCATCATTTAAGGATTAAATAATCTGACTGATGTCATTTGTATCAATGCAACTTTATTTTCATGGATATTATTAGAAAATGAAAAACCCTTACCTTAACGCCCATAAATTTCTCCGCAGACAGTACATGTTTGTTTTTCATTTTGAACTGTTCAAAATTCAACAAAAAACTGCTTAAAACAGAAAATAAAATATGGTAATGAGGATCGTCAAGATATTTCGAACATAAAAAAAAGAAAAGAAAGCTTATTTAGAGCCGGACTATTTCTTTAAAAGTTACTAGGGGTAACGCACAGATCGACACACATATTCCTCTCCTCACATTTAGAAACATTTTGTTTTTCTATTTATTTTATTTATTTTTGAGTTTTCTTTGTTTTTAGAGTTTTTTTTTACAACGCATTAAGCCATTCCTCACGCTTTCTTCTTCTTATCTCTTTCTCTTTTTATTTGAACGGGAAATTAATCCAAAAAAACACCCTGCACAAAATTATAAAACAAACTAATTTTTATACATTTAAGTTTGCTTTGGACGCCTTTTGTTAAACTTTAAAGAATAATCACTTTTTCCAAAAAAACTTTAAAATGAATATTAACAAATATATGGTGGTAAAAAGAGCTTTTAAAAACGCTTTGACTCAAATCAAGAAAAGCTTCAAAAATCTGCAATATTTGGAAAAAATTTAAATTCACAAATCAGTGCTTGGTTAAAATTAGCCTTAAAAATCTTTTAACTTTCTTAAAAACTTACTTAAAAATACTGTTGTTCATTTTTTATGTTTTGGCTACAAATAAAAAAGATTGTCCCATCTACTAACGTCAGTGCAAGCTCAAGTATAATAAAAGCTTGATGAAGTCTGCACGCTCTCATTAAGCTCACTAAATTACTGTTGTTTTTCAATTGCGGTTAGTTATCTTCTACCTTTTCTAAAACGGACTTCTACGACAGATAAGAAACAAAAGCAAAGAAATGTAATGTTTGTGCCCAATACAGTCTCGATGGCTAATTGGAATGACGTGAATTGTTTGCGCTCGATGACTACCCAACGCAAATTGGGGTAGAATTTGAAATGAAATGTTTCTATACAATGAATGATCAGCGGTAAGTTGTACGGATTGAAATGAAATGAAATTATTCTCGATGAATAATTTATAGGCGGGACTCTTAAGCGTTGTTTACACTCATCGGAACAGCGGTATCAACCTGCAAACAATTAGTTGTGGAGGGTGGAATGCAAAATGGATATTTTTAGTAAGCGACTTCTAAATAGCATTAAAATTTATGCTTCTTGGCATCCTAAATATAGAAAAATGGTAACAAAAAATATGTATACTTACGTCTTTAATTTCCGCATGACTTTCAAGTTTTTTAAAAAAAGATAGGAAATAGTCGTATTTTAAAACTTTTAAATTGATGTTTGAATGTAAAATATTTTTGTTTGATACCATACAAATGTTTTATTTTACCATTTTCTTATGTATATTTAAAAAATATTTTAATTCTTTCACAGTTCTTACGTCCCACACGAGCAGTAAAGTTTCGTGAATTTAACCAAAATTTGACTTTCTGAGCTTTATTTCTGAACTCGCAATATTTCTTCTTGTAATGTCCACTTTCACATTTTTTGCAATGTGTTTTCGCAAAAACAATGTGCAGCTCTTCGCTTCTAATTGCAATTAAAATTGATTGCATTAACAAGTCAGAATCCAGTTGAGAAGATGGTTGCACTTCGTGTCCCACTCTACCCATGATATGAACCCAGACAAAAGATGTTATATACTGCAATGACATATTCACATATTAACAATAAATTTACTATTACAATTACTTTAACTCCTCCGAAGAATATTGATGGTTGATATATTGCTCCCTCCCAATCGAAATATATATATATATATATATATATATATATATATATATATATATATATATATATATATATATATATATATATATATATATATATATATATATATATATATATTAAACTGTCGAAAACTGAAAAAAATTGGGTCGCGCCATTTCCAAAAAAAAAGGGGGGGGGAGAGGGAGAAATGGCGGTCTTATCTGCGTTCAGGGGGGGGGGGGTATTTTACATGAGAATCGGCAAAAATGGTGTCAGAAGCATTTTTAAGGTTTTTTTTTTTCTTTTTATGCGCAATGTTTTGAATCAATCTTCTGCTTCTACCCAAATATCTTTTCTACCGATTCACTCATCAGTTACACAATCCCTTTAACAGTCTGAATGTGACATAGAAATTTTAAGAGTGACAACTGTTTAGTTTTTTGAAACGGCAAAATGTCCTGATTACTTCCTTTTACAAAAAAAAGGAAGTATTGTATTCGCGAAAAAATTTTCACCCAAAAATCGGCCTTAATTTCCATTTTGCTCACCCCCAAATGAATTTTGATTTTTTTTTTCAACCTGACCTTACGTGGATATGTGCCTAGGAACGTACAGACACCGGAATATCCATTTTGACGATCCCCGAGTTAATTACAACGAGTTTTCTCGTGACGTCTGTATGTACGTATGTACGTACGTGCGTATGTGTATATGTATGTCGCATAACTCAAGAACGGAATGTCCTAGAAAGTTGAAATTTGGTGCATAGACTTCTAGTGGCGTCTAGTTATGCACCTTCCTTTTGGTTGCATTCGTATGCTTCAAAGGGGGTCTTTTGCCCCTTTTAGGGAGGAAATCATTGTTAATTTCAATGTAAACTCACGTGGTGTTATAATTTGGCTGACACTTGACGATATATCGCCATTTTGGTCGCCAAGTTTTTCGCCAACTTAGCGACAAATTTGGCGATTTTTAATTTTTTTTTTTAAATCTGATTTTAATTTGGCCACTGTTGGTGATATTTAGAGAGTAAACTATTGAATCATATTAAAACTGCCAATAATGAGAAAATGACATTAAACTGCAGTAAAAGGAAGTCATGTGATGCACACATCAGCTCGTTTTTTCTACGTCATTGAAGGGGGAAGTGAATACGTTGACCACAGCAGGTAGCCATGCCACAACCAAGCAAATCTTCATAGTTCGAAGCTTCAATACTTGATACTGGTGGAAAAAGTCGCTTACAGCTGTGGAAATGTATCTTAATGGTTCATCTCGTGTCTTGAGCATCTTTCTGCTAGACAACTCTTTTATATGCCGAATGTCGTCCATTACCTTGGTCAATAACAAGTTCTTAGGATTAGCGAAATAGCCATTTCTTTGAATCCCTGGATCCAAGAATTTTAGGAGATCGTTTTAAATTTCGGCTTTAATTTCAAAAAAAATTACCAGAGAGAACGTCTGAAAACATCACCTCCTACTAAGTCAAGTCATCGAAGCTCGACTTAACTTACGTTTTTGGAGCTTAAATTTCGAAAAAGTGGAGTTTTTGGATTTCTTCTGTTAAGCTCGAATGCTTCGCGCAGGTCAGTTAGTAAGAGTTCTACAGGTGCAATTTATGAGCTAAATTCTACTACACATTTTTTATTGTGCGGTTTTTATACTTCAGCCCAATATTTTTCCATAATTACGTGTCATCATTTGCAATTTTTATTTTGATGATAGGTTCTTCATACTTGATCACGTCAATATGCCCATTTATTTTTTCTTCCAAAAACGGAACTTCAGCAATGTTATATTAACTGCATGTGTACTTAAAACAAGAAGTTCCGTCTAGAACAGAGCTCAATCTTCCAATATTCAGAGTAGGCAGCTGCCTAGGCCGGCACAATTTTCAGTGGCGGCAAATTTTGCTTTAACCACACATTTTTGAAATTATTTTTTAATCTTGAAAGTAAAACATAAGCATTCTTTCATTTTTCACAGATACAATTTTTCTTGTCATTTAATAATGATTACTTTCACACATCTTATGAAAATAAAATGTTTTTCAATCATGGTAATTGATCAGCGTAAAATAGTAAGTGGAGACGAAAAGAGGGTGTCAATTTCAGAAAGTCTTTCTTACATTGTTCAAGGAGGGATCCAGAAAGTATTCAAGAAGGGGGCGATTGACTTCGGAAAATTACCCTCTTATAAATTCTCAAACTCCCTGACATCATGAAAAATCCTCTCAAATTAAGGGGGGTTTTTTTTGAGCAATCACGATTGCTTATTGTTCTCATTTGACTGTTTTGATGTCCTAGGGTCTGGTGGGGGAAAGTGGTCAATGGGGTAATGTGGTCATACGTCAAATAAATGGCTATAGCTTAGAAATAAACGTTCGAATGAATGTGAAACTTTTATTTTAGAGTAAAGCAGTTAGAAACTACATTTTGAATGCAAAATTTTACAACTGGAAAAATTTTATTTGGTAAAAAAAAATATTTTTCGTGAATATGAAAAATTTTAAAATCTAAACACCTATTTTAACATCCTTGGGAAATTTTGTTTGTTAGAATTAGGAACAGATTGACTGTACAGGAAGCTTCCTACATTTCTCAAGAACTCTTACTCATTAACAGTTAGCTGAATCTATTTTTGATAATTTTTTAGAACAATTTAAGTAAGATGGGGTAAAGTGGTCATAATATTAGGCTTAACGAATATTGTTCTTCTAATGTCACTTAATCTTTAGGTATAAGGCAGATACAAATCAAATATTAATTTTACTAAATATGCATTGTTTTTACAGTAAACGGGGTTAAATATACGAGTATATGCGTATATATACGCATATATACTCGTGTAGACATGTACATAGACGTATTCACATAAATGCGCCAATAAATACATATATGGGTATCTGCAAGTATTTTTTATCCACACAGCTATACATTCTACTATACACGTATATGCTCGTTTATACTCGTATATATAAGAACACTAATATACTCAGGTAGACACGTATGTACGCGTACGTACTCGAGTAGACACTTACATTAAAGCATATGATATAAAAGTGTACAGGTTGAGTTTACATTCTTGAGCAAATTAGTAAAAGGTGTTAGAGGAGAAGAAGCAAGAGTTAATAAGGAACATATGGTTACAAACAAAATGCTGACGCGCTACATGCACGCAAAGTGAGAAATTGATGTATGCAAAAAAAGTCACAAATTTATATATATATATATATATATATATATATATATATATATATATATATATTACACAAATACAATTTTACACAACATTTTAGGACTTAAGAAAGTTTTAAAGCGATTGATGAAATTTACGGTCTTTAGCTGTAATACATGCGTCGCATTCACAGATGCAATAATGAGACCTTTGAAAAACTTTCATCAGCCGCTGCGCCTTTGTTGCGATGCGTGTATTCGAGCTACTTCAGACCGTTAACTTTCAACAACTGCTCTAAAAATATTTCTTAGAAACTAAAATGTTAGGTAAAATCATCTTTGTGCAACAAATTTGTGCCCTGCTTTGCCTCCTGGCTTTGTGTGCATGTAGCCCGTCAGTGATTATAACTTCCTTGTGATTCTTTGCTTCTTATCTTTCTTCCTCTTATCTTTCTATCCTCCCCTCTCACACCCCTTTGATTTTTGCCCAAGAGCTTAGATTCACTCTGTAAGCCGATATGTATATAAACGTATATTCTCGTGTATACATACATGTACTGGTGTATACACGTTAATGTACGTATATACGTCTATACAGGTGTATAATCGTGTGTACACAAGTACATGTGTATATATTCGTGCTTCCATATTATATATACGTGAGTAGACACGTACAAAGACGCACTGGATGTATCCACGAATTAACTCGTGTATACCCGTATATGTATGCATGTACACTTATATATGCGTATATACGTCTACTATACACATATATACTCAAGTATGCAAGTATTTTCTCGAGATACAAGTGCATGCGCGCATATGATGTTCGTTTATACGCGTATATACACGTGACACGTACATATAACGTGACACGTATATACTTGTGACACGTATGTACTCATGTAGACACATATACACTCCTGTAGGTTATCAAGCATACATGCTTATATACTCGTATATACAAGTATATACTTGAGTAGGCACGTGCATGCATGCATCTGATGTATACATGTATCTACTCATATAGGAACGTGTTTACTCGTGTATAACACAACACGTATATATTCGTGTACACACGCATGTACTCGTGAATATACTCTTAATTATAAAAACAACTGAAATATACAAGTATTAGGGTTCTTTATAATCTTATTGCTACTATTTTTAACTATGACCACTTTACCCCATGCTATGACCACTTTCCCCCACCCCATGGGGTAAAGTGGTCATAAAATCATAGAGAAAAGAAAGTTCTATAAAACTACTAAAATCAATATTTTTCTTCCTAAAATTCAATGTACCGTGTTATTTAATAATGCAATGTAAAATAAAAACAAAAAAAGTTGAAGTGTTTAAAGAATTTGTTGCATTTATTATCCACCTAAGTAGAAAACCTACGATTTTATGACCACTTTACCCCACCAGACCCTATCTTTTTATTTTCCCACCGCCACCCTCCGCACCCTGTCACCGTCGACCTGCTCCTCACGATGCTGCTCCTATAGCGAAAGCCGTCTCCAGGTTGCATCCATGTTCTACATACACGCGCATACATACGCAGCTACACACACACACGCACACACATACACACAACTACCCACACATTCATGCCTGCACACTGACACAAACACATATGCCTACACACACATACACATACCCCCCCCCCCCACACACACATACACACATTCATATACACAACTACCCACACACTTATGCCAGCACACAGACAAGCACACATGCCTACACACACATACTCCTACACACAAACACACATACCCCCACACACAAACACACACGCCTACATACATACACTTGTGATTGCGAAAAACATAATTTGAATTCAAGATGTCAAAATTCAAATTAATTTTTCTTTTTTTTTGGGTTGAATTTCTATTTCTAAAAAATTCCGGAGGAGTGTATACTGAACCCCATTCTTTACCTTAAGGTTATAGAAGGTTTCCTATAATTACTGTCTCTGGACTTCAGTTTACAAGAAAAAAAAAAAAAAAACAAATGAAAGCTCCCGAAACCCATCTAAGATCGTCTAAAATTGAGCTTTGGAAACTTCTAAAAACTTCCTGTACAAAGTTCCGGTCCTTGAGTGTTACGAGATGTTTAACAATTACGTTTTTAAGTCTACAATTCTGAAAAAAAATCCGAGGGAAGTACTCTTTTTCGTAACATTATTGAAGATCGTCTAAAATTACGTTTTTGAAACTTCAGTTATCGAAAATAAACCGAAGGAGAATTCCTGCATCTTGGCTCAAGGAGGGGGCGATCGCCCCCGTCGTCCCTCCCTTTGATCCGTCCTTGACATTATTAATATTTAAAAATTGTTTTATGTTAATATTAAGTCTCGGAGACAAAAAAATGAGTGACGAGCGAAAAAGGCTGAATGATTTTAAATAAAGTAAACATGCTCTAAATTAAAAACCGAAGAACAAAAAAGAGTCATCAAAATTTTTTTAAACATTATATATTTTTTTTCAAAAGCGGAGACTCTAGACTCTTTGCAAAGTAATCCGGTTACCATTTACTAATGCAATACCATTGAACAGTGAAGAGTGGTAAGAACACAAGAGAGTGAACGTAGTAACAGAGGAAATTATTCAAATTGTGGAATCGTAAATGAAAAAAAAAAATACAGGATAAAGATGCTGCTATAAATAAAGATGACAACTGATAAAATTGGTTAACGCACAAGACACTAAAGTTCAGTGCTCATCAAAGATTCAGCGATATAGATATTAAATAAATTAAGCTAGGTTGGATTTCAAAACACAGTTTTGATCAAAAGAGCACTAATACGTAACATTAAAAAAAAAAAGTAACAGAATTCATTCGGAATGCAAGCGTGTTTTTTTTTCCCTTTTTTTTTCTTCTAAATTCAAAATGAGGACTAATTTATTAAAAGGGAACACATCCATTTTCTAAAAATGTTCAGGAGCTGAGAAAAACGAATTAGGGTAAGAGCAAAATAGTTTCCAACTTCTCTGAATACTGAATTTAGTACAAAATCACAGCAAGCCCTTTTGAGCGAAAACCTCAATGTTGAAAATTCCAATTTCACCAAAACTCTAATATTTCACCTTCTCATATTCTCTTATTGAAGTACATGAACCTGAGAGTAGTGAATTAAAATTTGAGGATTTTGGGCATGCGTTCCTTTGGATCTATAAGTCTTCGTATTACAGACTCTTTTAGGATTTTTCCCCTTTTGTTCAAAATAAAACGTGCAGAGGAAGGATTTGTTACCTTTTGATCAAAAAGCCACACTGTACCCTTAAATGAAAGAGGGCTTTCCACGTTTGGACTTCTTGAGAGTAAGTGATTCGATAAATGTAATCTGAAAGATTTAGAAAATCTCAAAAAATTAATATTTCTAAAAAGTGGATATGTTCCCTTTTGATAAATTACTCCTGAAATGTCTTTTTGAGCAAACGATAACAAATAATGAAACAACAAAGAAGTTAGTTATTTTTTCTGAAAATAAATATGCTGTCTTATGTGAAACATACTAAAATGCTTAGCATTCTAGAAAAACCTCGGTTACTCTTTATCTCTCCATTTTTTATTATATTTTCTCTTATAGGTCTAACTCAAGTCTATATCATTTTTCAGTAATTCATCTGCGTTGCGATTACAAGGAAAGGTTATAAAACTTCAAAGAATGAAAGAGAACTTGTTTTATGATACTAAAGGGCTATGAAAAAAAATGACCATGCTCTATTAATTGATAATTGCAAATAAATATACATATTGTAACTATTATTTACATTAATCTTATGTGAATCGCTTGATAACCTGCCCAAGAGCAGTACTTGAGCCATGAACGATGTACAAAATTAAACAATATAAACAGAGGAACATTTGAACTAAAATTTTTGGGGGGAAGAAAATTTTAATTTTTCCGAATGATAAAACACGAGCACACGCATATCATACATACAGTGGCTCCCAAAAGTGTTCGTACACCTACGACTTTCAACGAAATAGGCCATTATCCATTGGTTATAATTAATATTTCGGAATAGGTATTTTATTATAAAATCTATGATCTATTTTTATCAAAACTACATAAATTTTTAATAAAACATTAAAACATAATTTTTAAAAAATCAAAAACCAAAAATTGTCGGAAATTTTATCTCAAAAAAGTCTTCGTACACTTTAAAAAAATGTCAAAAAATTAGTAAATAATCTAACTTTTTGTAAAGTTATTATTTAGTAGAATATCATGCAGTATCAATAACAGCTTATAAATGTCTGGGAATAGATTTCATTGTTTTTTCTTTCTTTTTTTGTGCAATTTCTGAGTAAGTGTTCAGCGGCACTTCGAGTCTTACTGTTTCTAGTACGCTTTTCGTTTCAATGGTGTATTTTCGTAATCTAGCTACCAGATATCTCCAAATATGCTCCATTAAGTTTAAATCTGGCGATTGAGGAGATATTTCTCAGCTTAAGGACAATTTTTGAAGCACCAAACGCAAACGTGTGCTTCTTATCGTTATCTTGATAAAAATACAGTACAATTTTGGGATAATAGTTTAAAATTTTGCTTTTTAAAATATTTAAATGAACAGCATGATTAATTATTTCATCACAAAGTCCTGATGCTAATATGCACCCTCACACTAGAACACCTTCACCATCCTGATTAACTGATCCAACTAAGTTCTTCAGATTAAATTCCTCATTTTTTCTTCTATTAACAATTATACAACAATTTAGCCCAAAATGTTGAATTTATTTTCATCTATAAGTAAAACGTTGTTCCAAAAAGTTTTGAGCTTATTTATCATTGATATTAAGACGGAAAGCGTAAGCTTACTGTTTTTCGCACAAACAAGAAAATTTCTGCAAGAAGAGGTCCCATTTAATACAGCTAATCAGAGAACTTGGCGAACAATTTTAGGTGAAAATTAAACGTAAAATGTTTTATTCAATTCTGCAGAAACTTTTTCAGAACTCAAATGTGTATTTTTCATAATTTTTTTAATTATAAACCTCCGATCACGCATTGTTAACTTTGCCAGTTGACCTTTTCTTACCTTGTTTTCGTTCCGATTCTTGTCTTTAAAACATTTTATCAAGCACTTCACTATAGAATGGTATAAAAAACCTAATTTAGAGAAATTTCAAACCAATTTATGGCTACTGTGAGGGAAAAAAATCAAATTTTGAATCGTCTTTGTTGTTTTCTACGCATATCTGCCATTTTAAAATAAGCAGAATATTAAGGAATAAACAGACAAAAAATTAACGGTAAATGACTTTACAGTGGCATTACAATGCAAAAATAATAAAAAAAAACCACGTATGATAATTTTAATCATGAATTTATTCGAAAATATTTCAATGTACAATGACTTTTGTGGCGTATTTTTTCTCTTTCTTTTCGCTTTTTGACAAATTTCAAAAATAAAATCTCGCAATATTTTGAAAAAAACTACTGGGTTTTATTCAGAATGGCACAGGAATGGTGTGAAAAAAAATTGGACTTCATCGTTATTTTGGTTTTGCTACAAAATGTCAAGGTGTACGAACACTTTTGAGAGCCACTGTACGTACATAACATTTAATGAGAAGGATCGTTAGATATCATGAAAAAACAATTTTTAGATTTTAAAGAAAGAAAAAAGAATATGTTGCAATGGTAACCTCTAAATTTTCTGAATCGTCAGCAAAATTTGCCGAATAAGGAGTTTTTTGGGAGATTCCTGTGACCTGTGTTCGGGGCGCCTCTGAATGTGAACGTCATCATTTCTTCATAAGCTTGACAGTTTAAATTTCGGGAACACTTTTTTTGCGTGTTTTTGAGTTTTTGCTTTTTCTGGGGGGGGGGGGGCAATTTCAAATCTGCCTAGGGGCGGCACGGAGCCAAATTCGGCCCGTGTCTAGAACTAAACGAGCCTACTTTCCCGTATACCCATATCTACTTTCTAGTATCTGATCAGTATTCTCAAAAATAGCTAAATTCGCAAATTGTTTCAATCACATTTTTTAAATATTTTAAGCTGATTTCTAGGAATAAAATATGTCACACTCATCTAAAAAATTTGATGCGTAAAAATAAACGAATAAATTAAATAGCATCTTTTAAACAAAGCAGCTAATACATTTTTTTCCATTAAAAAAAAAAAAAAAAATCTTTAACCGCTTTCAGAAAGAAAAATATAATAAAATTAATTAGCTCCTTAAAATAAATACATCATATAAAAAAATCGTTTGTTTTTCCCTGTTGCCAAAAAATAATTTTTTAAATGAATTAATGTACAAAATTAATAAAAACAATAAAATGTCAACTTGAAGAATTAATGGGGTCGTTTACAAAATTTTAAAAGTATATTTTTCTGAAAGAGCATGTTTAAAAACATAAGATCTGACCAATTTTAAAATAATTTATTTAAGTTTAATATTTTAAAAAAAATTACTTAAATCAGTGTGCTTTCATTGTTTACACTTCTGTCGTGTGACATCACAAATGATGAAATGCCATTCAATGTTGCCATTCACAGAACAAAATATTTAATTCGCATCTTTACTCACGTGTATTGGCAACGATATGGTTGGTAGCAAGTGTAGAGCGCAATTTTAATTCGCTGCTTGATTATCATAGCGTGGAAACGTAGTAGAAAGATGAGCCAAATTGCATCATTTGTGACATCATAAAGACCACGCCTTGTTTGAAAAATCGGACATTTAAAAAAATTAATTAAAAAAAAAACTGTTGGGGAAATGAAAGTATTTTCTGGGTCCACGAAATTTTTTTTGCTCATTCTATCCATTTCAATGAATAAAAGTAGTACTTTTGACTGAAGGAAACTGACCCATTGTAAAAAAAAAAAAAAAAAGATCCTATGACTATCCTTACCTGATTGGAATCTCAAAAAGTTCTTAAAAAAGAAAAGTTGATTTGAATTTTGACCTCTTGAATTCAAATTATGTTTTTCGCAATCACGAGTGTGTGTGTGTATGTAGGCATGTGAGTTTGTGTGTGTGTAGGCATGTGTGTTTGTGTGTAGGAGGGTATGTGCATGTGTGTGTAGGCATGTGTTTGTGTGTAGGGGGTATGTTCATGTGTGCGTAGGCATGTGTGTTTGTGTCTGTGTGCAGGTATGAGTGTGTGGGTAGTTGTGTGTATGAGTGTTAGTGTGTGGTGGGGAATGTGTATGTGTGTGTAGGCATATGTGTTTGTGTCTGTGTGCAGGCATGAGTGTGTGGGTAGTTGTGTGTAGGTGTATGTGTTGGAGTCTGTATGTATGTGTATGTATATATGCGTGTGTGTGTGTATGTGTTTGAGTATGTGTGTGTTTATGTCTTTGTGTATGTGTGTAGGTGTATGTAATTGTGTGTGCATGTGTATGTGTGTGTAGTTGTGTATGTATACGCGTGTGTAAGCGCTAATGTTAAGGGATTTGAACTGTTAAAAATTGAACGGAAAATTGTTCAAATCAAAAAGCAGACTAAATAGTTGCGGGGACAACGGCAAAGACGGCTACACTGTTAAAAATTCAGGAAACTTTTATGGTAAATATTAGTGTAAAATGGAGTGTTAACAGTACAGAAACAAATTACAGTGAGTTGTACCGCAAAAAATAAACGATTGCAGCTCCAACTGATACCCACGTGACTTACAGTGCGAAGCACACACACACACACACACACAGATAACACTATTTCTCCTCACTCGATGTGTCCCAAGTCGTATGGTGCACAGCAAAGCCGCCTGCCAATCTGAAGGTCCCGAGGTCAAACCTCTTCTGCTCGCATTTTACGTTTTTAACTTTTACTTATTCTACTGTAAAATTTTACAGTAAGATAGAATTTTACGGTAAAAGTTACTGGGAGTGTACTACTGCAGTGTACTTGGACCTACGGGACAGGTTACTGGCTGCTGAAATGCCACTTAACAAGCAGTATTCTGTTAAGTTATATTTCAGTAATCCCGGAAACTTGATGCGGGGACAACAGGACAGGTAACTTGAAAACGGGGTCGTTCCGTTCTAAACGGTACGTATAGGCACTTTTGGTATGGAATATATACAGTGACTCCAAAAAGTGTTCGTACACCTACGACTTTCAATGAAATAGGACCTTATCCAATGGTTAGAATTAATATTTCGGAACAAGTATTTAATTACAAGACCTATGATCAATTTTCAAAAAACTACATGCAATTTTTTTTTAAATATTAAAACTTATTTTTTTTTAAAATCAAGAACCAAAAAGTGCCATAAATTTTATCTCACAAAAGTCTTCGTACACTTTTAAAAACGTCAATATATTATTGAATAATCTAAATTTTTATTAAGTTATTATTTAGTAGAATATCATGCAGTATCAACAACACCTTTGAAACCTCTGGGAATAGATTTCATTCTTTTTTCTTTCTTTTTTTTTTGCGTCATTTCTGAGCAAGTGTTCAACCACACTTCAAGTCTTACTGTTTCTAGCTCTACTTTCGTTTCAAAGCCGTATTTTCGTATTCTAGCCTCCAGATATCTCTAAATATGTTACATTAAGTTCAAATCTGGAGATTGAAGTGGTATTTTCTAAACTTTAGGAAAATGTTTGAGGCACTAGACGCAAACGTTGAAAACAGTGTGCTTCTTATCGTTATCTTGATTTAAAAAAAAAAAAAAAAGAAAATTAATTTGAATTCTGAAATTTTGAATTCAAATTATGTTTTTCGCAATCACGAGCTGAGACAGGACCCTACTCTTTGGAGTTATTGTTTCTAGAAACAGCTCCTGTCCCCCCCCCAAGCCTGCCTCTCCTCCTGGGTGGTTACGTGTGCATAGTTGTGTGTGTGCGTAGACCTGTGTATATGCACGTAGGCGTGTGTGAGTGTTTGTGTGTGAAGTCGTGTGTGTGTATGTGTGTGAATGTGCGTGTGTGTAGGACATGGACGCCTCCGAGCAGGAGAAGCGGATAGCTCAAAACCGGAGCAGCCGCGCCGCGCCGCCAGCAGAGGACGGTGGGCGGTGGTGCTGGTGTTCTTGGTCCAAGTTGAAAAAGGCACGGACACCAAAAACGGTCAAATGAGAACAATAAGTAATCGTGATTGCTCAAAAAAAAAAAAAAAAAAAAAAACCGTTGTTTCCGATAACCAAATTTTTGGCTAAGAGTTTAAAATTGGTTTTTAAAATATTTAAATGAACAGCATCATTCATTATTTCATCGAAAAATTATAAACTACCAAGTCCTGATGCTGATATGCACCCTCACACAAGAACACTTTCACCGTCCTGATTAACTGGTCCAATTAAGTTCTTAAGATTAAGTTCCTAATTTTTTCTTCTATTAACAATTATACAACAATTTAACTAAAAATGTGGAATTTGTTTTTATTCGTAAGTAAGACGTTAAGTTCCAAAACGTTTTGAGCTTATTTATCATTGATTTGGCGACGAAAAGCGTAAGCTTTCTGTTTTTCGCATGGCCAAGAAAATTTATGCGGAAAAAGTTCCAATTTAATCCAGCTAATCAGGGAACTTGGCGAACAATTTTAGGTGAAAATTAAATGTAAAAATTTTCATTCAACTCTGCAGAAACTTTTACAGTACTCAAATGTGTATTTTGCATAATTTTTTTAACTGTAAATCTCCGATCACGCTTTGTTAACTTTGCCGGTTGACCTTTTCTTGCAATGTTTTCGATCCGATTCCTTTCTTTAATTCATTTTATCAAGTACTTTACTATAGAATGGAATAAATTGACTAGTTTAAAGACATTTCAAACCAATTTACCGCTACTGTGAGGAAAAAATTCAACTTTCGAATGGTGTTGGTGGTTTTTTACGAATGCCAGCCATTTTAAAGTAATAAGCCCAATATTAAGGAATAAATAAACAAAAAATTAAAGTCAAATGACCTTTAAGGGTCAACACAATGAAAAAATAACAAAAAACGACATATGATAATTTTAATCATGAATTTATTCGAAAATATTTGAGTGTACGATGGTCGAGTGCTTAATATTTCGTTAAGGTGAAGCTTTTCAAGTAGATTTGGAAAAGTATTGAACCTTAAAAAAACATGAGTTGACAAAAAATAATTCTTTTAAAGCCGAACGAGGCTCGGTCGTCCAGGTATACTATAGGTAAAGAGAGATTACTTTTTCAAATAGAGCGTAAGACACGACGTCTTACTAATAGACACTTTGTCTTTACTATTGTCCGTTTTTCAGCAGTTGAGACTTGGCCACGCCCCCAACACGTGGTATCGGAAGATTCTATATGCGTCTTTAGGGGATGAGGCTTCAGGCCAACACTGAGAAAGGTTGCCAGTTGGCCATCGTTATCTCGCTGGAAGAAGACGAGTTTTCTATAATTTTCAAAGAAATCACCTCCCACCTTCTTCTCCCTCCCCCCCCCCCGAAAAAAGTGTGCTACAAAGACAATTGTTCGACTTAAAAGTAAAATAAGATTTGCAATGTATTTCTAGACGTTTCGGGTTAATTTATCATTGATTTTGCAAAAGAAATCCTAAACTTTCTGTTTTTCACACTAACTAAACATTTTCTGCAAACACGGTGAACAGTTACAGGTGAAATTGGAACGAAAATGTTTCATTCTATTATGCTGAAACTTTCACAGAACTCAAACGTGGGTTTTCGCGCAGTTTCTAATTATAAATCTCTAATCGCAATTTGTTAACTTTGATGGTCAACCATTTCTCACCTTATTTTCGATCCAATTTTCTTCTTTAAAGCATTTTTTTTAGTATTACACAGTAGTATAGGATAAATGAGCTACTTTTGCAATATTTCGAACTGTTTTATTTCGAATATAATGAAGAATTAATATATTTTCGAATTGCGTTTGTTGTTACTTTGCGAATTCAAGCCATTTTGAAAATAATACGTAGAATTTGTGAAGAAACAAGCAAAAATTAATACCAAACGATTTTTTAACTATTACTGCATTGAAAAAATAATAAAAAAAAGAAAATGACAGACGACAACTTTAATTTCGAATTTTTCTGAAAATAATTCTCTGCCACCTCATTTTTAGCCCATTTCAAACAGTCAATGTTTTATAAAAAATGTTGGGTTGATGTAAGAGACAGTTTGAAAAAGTGTTGAACTACTATTTCAATTCCTTGGCACTTCATTTTTAACCACACACATTTAAAGCGTACGAACAATTTTGAAAGCCACAGTAGGTAAGTTGCACTCTGTGTGACACATTTCAATATTTTATCGTTCAATTTTTTTTCAATATGGCTTTTATTCTTCAGAAATGAAAAAAGGAACAAAACAAAAATTAAAGCTTTTCACATGCCAATATGGCTATCTACAGTATAATTGAATAAGTGCCTGAAACAACGTTTTATGTTACTGTTTTGACCTATTTATTTTTGTAAATACGAAAAAAATGTATATGCTTTTTTTTTCCAAGTTTTTTTCGATTACTCTAAAAGTAATTCAGTTCTTCCAGTACTTTTACGGAACAGCGTTACGCGTGGGGATCATAAAATAGGCAAAAGTTTGTTGTCTGTATTCTAATACAGCTCCGAACAAAGACGGATACAAGGGAGGGACGATGGGGGCGATCGCCCCTTCCTTGAGTCGAAATGCAGAACTCTTCCACGGCATATTTCTGATACTGAGATCGAAAATTGTTTTAGCTTATCTTCAATAGTTTTACGAAGCTCTTGCTGTCTGGAAAATGAAATAGCAGCACATAACTTAACACTTTAGTGATAGGGAACCGAATTTCATATAGGAAGTATTTCAAAGTTCCAAAAACTCTATTTTAGATGATTTTAGTGATATTAAATAGGGTTATGGTTCAAGGGTTCTTCTCAGGAAAGTTTCGAAAATTGAAGTACCCACCAAAAAAAAAAAAAAAAAAAAAAAAAAAAAAAAAAAAAAAAAAAAGAGAGAAACTATAATGGGACACCTTTGATGGCGTTAAGGTAAGGGATGGGGTTTGGTACACTCCTCCCCCCCCCCCTCTCCAGAAATAACTGAAATGAGACGATCTTTCATGGTGTTTGGAAGGGCGGTGGAGGTTTACGATTTTATAAAAGGGTAAGGTTGTGAAATCAATCGCCCCCTCTGGATCCGTCCTTGACTCTGAATGTAAAAGGCGTAATTTTTAGCAAGAAACGTTGCTATAGTCAAATTATTCAGTTGTTCAACATATCGCCTATTGCCCCCCCCTCCCCCCCCCCGCACCATTTAGGTGAGCTAACTTTGCGATTTTTGTGTCAAGAAAGAGCATTAAATTCAGATTTTAAATCAATAGCCGTGCGGTTTTCCTAAATTTTGAATTGTGTCACTCTCCTTACCGGGGTGCGATATGATTCTTTGTTAAAAACATACATGATCATAAAAACATTGTGACTAGCGCTATCCAGGGGGAGGGGGGAGCCGGTCTTTTCCTATAAAACAAATTGTTAGTGCGATTTTGGTGACTTAGAGCTAACCTAAAGAGCCGTTCACAAATGATGTCACGCTTGAAAGGGGTAGAGAGGGAGGGTTCGGGGTTCATGAACTTCTGACAGTTAGTCTCAAGGGGGAAGGAGGGGATTACAAGAAATGTGACTTCACACATTTTGATCCAAATAAAAGCGTTCGTTATAGCAATATGTTCATCGAACATTGCGTGAGATGTGACGAGGGGAGAGGGTAAGGTGAAGTGTAGTATCCTTTATGGATAATCCGTGTGGATGTTAAGCTACTGTGCACTGAAGTGTTATAACTAACTTCGTTTCTGCCCCCCCCCAAAGAAACTAAGTTGGTTAGCCCCCCCCCCTCCCCGCGCTGGCAAATACTCGCCCTTTGAGTAGTCGTCATCTCTTAAGACGGCCCTACCGATGACCCTATAATTTTAAAACAGTATTCCAACCAAAGTCCCTTTTTATAACGCACCGAAAATTATTACATATTTCTAAGCATTAACATTCATGCAATACTTAGAGAAATAATCTTGATTTTAATAGTCAATTGCATTAATATATTTCAGATAGTTTTTTTATTGTTTTCTCATTTACTTTTATTTCTCACATGTAAATTCTTTCTGGAACAATTGGCCGGTCCCCGCCTTTGATTCAACCAGGTTTTTTTTTTTTTTTTTTGAGGGGGGGGGGCAACTTTTGTTCGAATAATGTTTTTAGCATTTTTTAAAAATAACTGCTACTGTAGATCTACCGACTGTATATCCACTCTATATGATCTCAAATTTCGTACAATTCATACAGATGAATCAAAGACCCAGCCCCTACGAGTTGCTGAGTTATCTCCCCCCCCCCCTCAAGAAAAGAGAGAGGAGGATAGAGAGAGATAGTAAGTCTTCAAAAAGAACTCAATTCTTAAGCATTTCAATGCCACAGTCTGTGTGGCAATGAAATTTTCCTGCCCCCCCCCCCCTTTTTTTTTTATCAGCGCACTTACAATTTCGAATTTAGGACTTTAGTGTTTAAAAGGATATTGTTCAAAATTCAGAAAGCCTATCCTTAGTAGAAATGTTTCATTCGGAAAACAAAATACCTCACTTTTTTTTGTAAATACAATATTTATAGTTTTGAAATTTTCATTTTAAAAGGTAAAGATTCTTCGTAGACGACAATTACGCGAAACTAGAAACGAAATGAAAGAACACAAAGACATTTTCGCAAATTTAAATGCCCGCCAAAGTTAGGGTTGTCTCAATTGCAAGCAGTAGCGATCACCCCCGCGCTAGAATTAGCTCTGCTTTCGGAAAGGTGTTCCGAAGTGTCTTCTCATGAATGCACAATAATAATAAAGCTCAAAGTCTTTCTGTCGGGATTTTTGTCTGGATGTCTGGATCTCTGTGACGCGCACAGCGCCTAAACCGTTCGGCCTATTTTCATGAAATTTAGCACACAATTAGTTTATAGCATGGGGGTGTGCATTTATAGCATGGGGGGTGGGGGGGGGGGTAAGCGATTTTTCGGAAATTCAATTTTCTATTCCAATGTTAAGAATATTTTGCCAGCAAATTATCATAACGTGGAAGAGTAAATTTAGGAAATCATAACGTGGAACCGTAACATGGGCGAGAAAATAGCCATAGGAAACTGGCGAGAAATTCATCATCCATTATTTGTAAATATACAGGCGAACCAAATGACCTTTTAAATTTCTACTACAGGCAAAGGAATGCAGGTATCACTAGTGATTACTAAAACTCACTTTTCTTGTGAAAAAAATATTCCTTGATCAAACATCTTCACACTATTTTAGTAACTATTTTTAGAATAATTAAAAGGACATATACTGTTTTGAATAAATAAAACAGTTGCAGACATGCATTATCAGTAAAATTTATTCCAAAGATTATTATATAATGTTTAACAACAAAATTATTACATAATCATAGGGTCAAATAATTTTTGAATCATTGCTACATGGAATCACACCGTATTTTACACAAACTTCGTTATGTAATATATTCCTGCAAATGATATTTGATTTCAAGAGGCCATATTTTGCTGAGAGAAACCTTTTCTTTCTTTTTAATCCTATTTTTAAGTATTTTATATTTGGTTTGTTTTTTATTTTTTAAGACTCTTCTGTGATATTAAACTTGCTTCAAAATTTAATAACACATGCAAATAAAACTCAGTTTGAAGTTAAAAAATATGTTCAAAATTTAAAATCAAATTTTGAATGTTTTAAAAACAAATTTAGAAATATGTTTCATGAACTAAAAAATGCGTTTTAGTTTTTTTTTCTTTTTAAATTTTAGAAGTATGGATTGTAGAATCTTAGCACCACATTAAAAATACAAATTCGAATTGAAAGTAAACAGATTGCATTGAGCTTCTTATTTAGGCTCAAACTGCTAAATTCACAGAAAACAGCTCCCTCTCTACGCATTGAATGTAACCTAGAATATTATGCCCATACTTTTTCCATCAATAGTTTAGGCATTAAAACCAGTTTTTTTTTTCTTTGTGATTTCTTCAAAACTATTTTAGAGGCAAATTATTTCTTTCGACATGGGCGTAGTCAGAGTGGAGGCAGGGAGGAGCAACTGCCCCTCCCCAGAAGAGAACATCCGACTCCCACGCTCTTCCCAAATGTCACCAAAGATAATAAAAAATCGAATTTTTAGGACTTCCAAGTTCAAAAAGATTACGGGGGAGAGTCGCAAAACCGCATTTTCTGTCTTCATCTGACCAAAAATTGCGTAAAATGTTTTTTCAGGGGGATGTAATTTCAAGCAATTTCCGAAGGCCGTAATTAAAAAAAAAGGGGGGGGGGGAGAGCATCAAAAAACCACTTTTTTTTTTTTTTTTTTTTTTTGCGCCTATGCTTGCCCTCTCTAACGGGAATCCTTGCTACGCCCATGTCATTCCCATTTTCTTAATAATTGACATCTTTGGCTTATGATTCGAAACCAATGAATGACCATTCGACAGAGCGCATTCCATGACCAATGATAGTAATAACAACAGTTGAGTTGAGCAGTAATAAACACTGTTAGCAGCAACGAACAAAACAATAATAGCATATATATATATATATATATAGAAGGAATCCCAAACATAAAGTTTGAATGGACTTATAAATTCTTTCCTAACTACGGATTTATACAGCAAGTTCTGGGATGCGCCCAACAGAATCTCCAAGGCTTTTTCCATTTTCATTCCCAACACCCTCTTTGTACTCACAATGATCTCACCCCCACTGTATAAAAGAGTCCCGTTATATCTCTCGGACACAAAAGGGACGAAAGTCCACCTCCATTGTAACAGGTGTCATTCTTTGAAGGCGATGAAAGAGGAGAAAAAACAGCCGAAAAGAGGAAGAGTTGGTGAGAAGAAGAGGGTGCGTGGGAGGTAAGAACGAGAAGGAGAAAAAAAAAACAGCTCTTACAACAAAAGGGGCGCGTTGCGGTGCCCCAAATTACATGCACAAACTTCTTTTGTGCGTGTGGCCCTTTAACCGGCCGATTATTGGGCCAGCGGTCTATGGAAAAGTCTTTTCACAATAGGGACTGGCCAATAACTCTGGTCGAGGCATTCATCTCTCTCCCTTTCAAAAGGGGATCCTATCTTCGTTGCGCGTGTTTAGCGTGATGTTCTTGCTTTTGTTAGATTTTGCTCTTTTATGAGAAGGGACCGCTCGCAAAGTCAAGGGCGTATCTGATTAGATGCATTTTTTTTTTTTAATGTATTAGTGAACAAACAGTTCCTCCCCTTCCCCAAACGCACCTTTTGTAAGATGAAGATGCGTCACTGAATCCCATTAAATGAAATTAAGCATCTGGTGTTATCAAAAATGATGTCTTTAACTTCTATTTCACAATCCAGGGTCCCCCGTACTTAATACTCTTTTACTTCTACTACAGTGTACAGTGTGAAATTTTTTTCTTCACAGAACTGATCACGCAAAATTGTAGAAAATATGAAACAGTTCTAAAGTTTAAGTTTACTATTTTAATCAGGTCACCTGGTTTTAAAGCATTTTCGAATGTAAGGAACATTTTTCACCCTAAACAAATTGCATTTAAACTGCCAAAGATGCTTTCAGCTGTAGTTCAGCTGTAGTCGTGTTTGGCATGGTAACATTCATACCTAATTTTAAAAATAAAAGCACCACCCAGTTAGAGAGTGTTCTACAAGAGATTAATTTTCTAAATATCGACAATTTTAACACGATTCGGTGGATTACTCGATAAATATCGATAACAGCACCAAATTGAAACCAGATTCGAAGCATCATTTTTTCCCTCGCCAACTTGGCTATTTACTGCCAAGTTGGCAGCAATACTTGGCGATACATTGCCTAGTGGTCGCTGAACTATAACATCACTTAAGTCTGCATTGAAATTTACACCTATTTTCCTCAAAAAAAAAAAAAAAAAAAAGGGATTAAAAGACCCTTTTTGGAACATTCGAATGTAACCAAATGGGAAGATGCACAATCACGAGAAAACTCGTGATATTTCACTCGGGGAGAATCAAAATACATATTTCAACCCTCCATGCGTTTTTAGGTACGTAGTCGTGGGAAAAAAGAAAGGAAGAAACGAAACTCTTAATTATTCGGGCATTATACATGCTAGGAAAAAAAGAAAGGTGTCATCCGAAGTAGATTAAAGTCTTTTTTTATTTTTTAAACTACCACAATTACGTTTTGATAAGGGACCAAATACATAGTAAAAAGAGCGCAAACTAGGAATTTTCATATAGGAACCCTATTTTTTACTACACAAATGAGTTCCTGAGACAAAAAGCAGCTAGGGTACAAAATTCCATCTTCCATCACATTTCGACGAGTAGGACAAATGATATTAGCAAAAAATGATTCAGGTACCAGCACCGCATTTAAAATTGTACTTTAAGGTCAAAGTTTACCTTTCAATGCACAGGAGTGTTCTAAATTAATTTAGGTTTTCAAAGGAAATAACTAAAACTCAACTTTTACGGGATTCTTTGAATCAGAAAGGAATGGGCCTCGACTGTTGATCCTTCTATTCTGCTTTTAAATTTATGATTTGTCTTATCTGTGTACGGTTATAAAACTATTTCAACGGTGTAGTTATTCAGTAGTACTTAATAACATTCTAAACTACTGGGCTTATAAATTTTAGTTTTTTTGGTTTTTACGCAGTCGGTTTTTTTTTGTTTTTTATTTAATAATCTATACTACTATTATAAAGAGGAAAGATTTGTTTGTGTGTTTGTATCGTATAGGCTCAAAAACTACTGGACCGATTTTAACCATTTTTTCACCATTAGAAAGTTACACTATCAGGAATTATTATAGGGTATAATTTATTTCAAAAACAATTAGTTTAAAAAAGTTATATAATGTTTTATGTGATTTTTAGAGCTTTTTTACCCAACAGACCCCGACCAATTGCGCCCGATAAAAAATTTTTGTGCTAAAATGTAGGAAATTTTATTTTAACTATGATGAAAAAAAAAAACAATTTTGCAGATAGAGCGGTTTTTTGTATTTTTTATAAAATTTTGAAAAACCTTTATTTTGCATTTTTTATGGGTTTAATTTTGTAATTTGTTTTAATTTTAAATAGTTGTTTGGCAAGAATTGTATTTATTTTTCTGAAGGACAACACATTAAAGGTTTGTTTAAACCAGAGACTAATAATTACTTTTATTATTAGCCTATGCTTTTTGAGCAATCACGATTGCTTATTGTTCTCACTTGACAGTCCTTGATGTTCCGGTTCCTTTTTCAGCTTGGACCAGGCCTGCAGCACCACCGTCCACCGGCGGCGGCGCGGCTGGTCCTGAGCACTGTTCCCCGGAATCCACTTTTGCTGGGCGGTGGCGTCCATGCCCTACACACGCATGCGCATACACAGTCGCCTGCGCGCGCACGCCTTTACACACATACACACGCCTACGTGCACATACGTAAGCCTACACACACACGCACACAACTATATACACGTAAGCACCCAGGAGGAGGGACATGCTTGGGCGAGGGAGCCATTTCTAGAAACAATAACTCTAACCAGTAGAGTCTTGTCGCAACTCGTGATTGCGAAAACATAATTTGAATTCAAAGTTTCGGAATTCAAATTAGAGTTTTTTTTTTTTTTTTTTGTAATTTGGCAACATTTTTGTTTATTTTGTAAATTTGTGTTTATTTTGTAACTGTGCGTAAAAGAGGAATATCTCAGCTTATGAAATATTTGTCCATAGCGATGAGAGCCAAAATACGTAGTCTTACAAACGTCTTTAGCTAACACAAATAAATTCGACGGTTTTCCTACACGTGAATATGTATATTTGCCCACGAGAAAACAAGTATTTTTCAAATTTAAACATTTAATGGACATTGTTTGGACTTGAGACTAATTTCCTAGTTATTGCGAAAGCTGAACTAATGGGAAACTGGATAGAATTACGGTAACCGGGTGGCGGCGATAAATGTTTCATTCTGGCAACCCGCTACCTCAATTGGCGACAGAGCAATATTAGCAACCCTACAACAAAGTTGATTCGCTATTCGTTTGGCCAATCGGCGATACACAAAATTGTAACTGATTTGTCTCATAAATCTTTTTTTTTTTTTTTTAACTCTATAGAATTATATTTTTGAATTTTTGAAAGTTTATTTTTTTCTGAAAATTGGCAACGTAAACTGTATCTTTTCAATTTTTATATCGTCGAAACATTTTATAAAATTTTACATCGTGGAATGTTTTTCACTCTTAACTATTTTAAGTTGTTGATTTAAAAGTTAGTCATTCGTATCTTTTGGATACTTTTTTTTTAGATTTTACTCTTTGTAAATACTTTTCTTCATGTTTTATTGTTCCATCTTTAATTTAAAATTTATTACTTATTATTTAGTAAGGTTAAATTAAAATTTGCAGTTATATGATAACGTTCTCTGACTGGATCTTTTCGTATAGTTTAATTTATCGAATAGATTATTTTCGTTTTACTGTTACACCTTAACTGTACTTAATGGCGTTTTCTGTTTACTTGACGATTTATTTCATACTTTAATTTCGTTTTCAATCCAACTTTTAATGTTGTTAAATTTTGTTAGAATTTATTTTACGTTTTTTTCTCCTTAGAATTTGTTTAATGTGTTTTGGTAGAGTAATTTAAATTTTAATGGAGTTGTTGAATCATTTAATTAGAATGTCATTTTACATTTTAACAGAGCTTTAACGTCATTTTGTAATATTTTTAATTTATTTAGCAATTTTTTTAAATTTTGATACAATGTTAATGTTACATAATTTTTCGTTTCCTTTTTGCTCGTTTCGCTCATTGCTAGTTATGTATTTTGTTCGAATAAATGTGCACGCTAGCCAAAAACATTTTAAGTTATCATTATTTTTTTTTGCATTAAATGTTTT
Organism: Uloborus diversus; assembly: GCF_026930045.1. Classification (NCBI taxonomy): domain Eukaryota; kingdom Metazoa; phylum Arthropoda; class Arachnida; order Araneae; family Uloboridae; genus Uloborus; species Uloborus diversus. The sequence goes on along the minus strand of NC_072732.1, from coordinate 66,386,677 downwards.
CGAAAACTATCAATTATCTGTTCCAAATATCCACTTCTCCACTCTTTTTTTTTTCTTTCAAGTATTTAATTGTTTTGTCTCTTTAAAAAATGCTAGCTATGCTCTATGATTTCCTAAATTAGGTTAAATAATATGTTTCTTTGTACATTTTGTTACATTATCATCATTTAAAAGAGGAAAAAGAATTTTTTTTCTTTGCGGTTACGATCAGAGAAAGAAAAAAGTTAAGACTCTTTGTTGCCAAGGTGATAGTTTGAGTCATCGAGAGCTCCGCCCCCTTTTTTTGGGTCTATTCTTATTGGTGGATTTCCTTTGTTTACATTGAAGTACTTTGTTTACATTGAGTCGTAGGTGCCAACTTAGGCTGTTTTTGAAAAAATCCGCCAACACGACCTGGTTACCGTAATTCTACCGGAAAATAACATTCTGAAGGGTATCGTAGATTCTGACGGTATCATTGGATTACCCGTGCCAACAGGACCACTTCTCCTTTAAAAACCCTTAATAATGTAATTATGTGACATGATATAATAATACTTACATGTATTTGTTTTAATTAAAGAGTTTTGAACAATGAAGCACTAACAATTGAAAAGCAGGAATAATTTCACTGTATCGCGTTTATTACAGAATACTTGCTTAAACGTTCCCATCTTCGTTCGTGTATAAAAATTTCATTGTATTAAGGTGTTACAGAAGTATAACTTCAGTCATGGAGATCATCATGTTCTTTTACAACTAGCATCTATGTAAAAAAAACCATCACATGACTTCCTTTTACTCCAATTTTATGTCATTTTCTCATTATTGGCAGTTTTAATGTGATTCAATAGTTTACTCTCTAAATATCACCAACAGTGGCCAAATTGAAACCAGATTTTAAAAAAATAAAAAATAAATAAAGGAAAAATTTGTCGCCAAGTTGGCGACAAAACTTGGCGACCAAAAGACTGGCGATATATCGCCAAGTGTCAGCCAAATTATAACACCACTTGACCTTACATCGAAATTAACAATAATTTCCCCCAAAAAAGGGTCAAAAGACCCCCCCTTTGGAGCATCCAAATGCAAACAAAAAGGGAGGTGCACAATTAGACCCCACTAGGAGTCTAAGTACCAAATTTCAACTTTCTAGGACATTCCGTTCTTGAGTTATGCAACATACACACATACGCACGTACATACGTACATACAGACGTCACGAGAAAACTTGTTGTAATTAACTCGGGGATCGTCAAAATGGATATTTCGGGTGTCTGTACGTTCCTAGGCATATATCCACGTGTGATCGGGTTGAAAAATAAACTCAACATTCATTCGGGGGTGAGAAAAATGGAAATTAAGGCCGATTTTTGAGTGAAATTTTTTTTGCGAATACAATACTTCCTTTTTGTAAAAGGAAGTAAAAACGGTCCCCATAACTCGTGTTCTCCTACCGTTACCCCTTAAATAATTTACTACAATGAAATACAACAAAAACCTTCGCCAGAGCAATACGTGGCCGGGTCAGCTATTTTTTTATATTTTTATTGATTTATTTAATTATTAATTTATTTTATCATTTTTTAAGCACTTTTCTACTTATATGATCATTATGTAAAAAAAAAACTAAAAAAAAAAAAAAAATCAGTCGAAATACCACCCCTCTAACAGCTGCGCCCCTGGCGAGAGCCACTCCTGCCAACCCCTTGTTACACTACTGTTCAGAGTTAAAAATTGGAAGATAATTGCAATTTAAAAAAAAAATATATATATATATATATATATATATATATATATATATATATATATATATATATATATATATATATATCAGAAGTTACTCACTACAATGTTCCAAACTGCTCAACGTTCAAAAGAACGGTCGCTCATTTTTTAAGTGAACGAATGGATCCGTGATTCGTTCTTTTTGCGTCACAGTGAACCATTATTGTAATTACATTTTTCTGTTAACTCATTTTCCCCTTTCTTCACATAGAAATCAACATCTACTGTTTCAGTTTGAACTTCACTGTTCTCATTATACGGACCCTCAAACGGGAGAAAATTTGATTTTTTAGCATTTTGTAAAAACTATTAAACATTTTGAGCCAGATTTTAGATACCTGTATAAAATCTCTTTTAGATTGTTTTCCCATCAAAATATAATGTAGTTCCAGCTATTTTTTTCGAATACATTAATTTTAAAATTCATAAAAAAATATAAAAAATTCATTTTGATATTATAAATGACGTTTTTAATGTTGGGCTGTTTTATACTTTGATGTAAAAAAACAATATTTGCCGCACCCAAAGTCGTATAGGTAAATTATACGCAAAAGTATCAAATCTTTTTAACATTACGAGATAGTTTTTTCTCAATAAAATAGTGAAGCAATGGCTGGAGCAAATTAAACAAAATTTTGTATACAAAGGAAAACGATAATGCTGGTCACAAATAGGTGATAAAAAGGGGTGGTTCTCATGGAAATTTTTTTGAGCTGATGCTTATTTCAATGTTAAGACGGCCCCTTAAATAGAATTAAGAAACGAATTAAGACAAGTAAATTATTTCAGAATTAATAACACCCTAGAAATATTTCTAGTTTTAAAAGTCTTTGAATACAAACGAGCGTTTCTTTTTTTTTTTTTTTTGCTTCCTTTTACAAAAAAGGAAGTATATTATTCGCAAAAAAATTTTCACCCAAAAATCGGCCTTAATTTCCATTTTGCTCACCCCCAAATTAATGTTGAGATTTTTTTTCAACCCGACCACACGTGGATATGTGCCTTAGGAACGTACAGACGCCCGAAATATCGATTTTGACAATCCCCGAGTTAATTACAACAAGTTTTCTCGTCACGTCTGTATGTACGTATGTATGTGCGTATTTATGTACCATAACTCAAGAACGGAATGTCTTAGCAAGTTGAAATTTGGTGCGCAGACTCCTAGTGGAGTCTAGTTGTGCACCTTCCTTTTTTGTTGCATTCATATGCTCCAAAGGGGGACTTTTGCCCCTTTTGGGGGGGGAATCATTAATTTCGATGTAAACTCACGTAGTGTTATAATTTGGCGGACACTTGGCGATATATCACCAGTCTTTTGGTCGCCAAGTTTTGTCGCCAACTTGGGGACAAATTTGGCGATTTTTTTAAAATATTTTTTTTTAATACCTGGTTTCAATTTGGCCACTGTTGGTGATATTTAGAGAGTGAACTATTGAATCATATTAAAACTGCCAATAATGAGAAAATTACATTAAATTGGAGTAAAAGGAAGTCATGTGATGCATCAGCTCTTTTTTTTCTATGACTGTACTGTACGAACACATGTGCAGTCGGGCCGAAAAACTTCTCTACAGTCATTCGGTTGCAAGTAAAATGGAAATTTAGACCAAAATTTGAGTAGCGGAAATTTTTTCGTTATTACAATAGTTTCTTCGCTATGTAAAAGGAAGTAAAAAAATATGTTGTGGCTTCCCCCCCCCCCATACTACTTTCTTTTACTCTATTAAATATGAATGTTTTTAATAGCTCAAAAAATGGTTTCGTGCATGAATAAGCCCTATGAATAGATAGTTTCAAACAGTTAAGAAAATTATGGTAAACGTTAAAAATTGTACTTTCAGACGTAATGTTAATGAAAAGTAATGTTTTTCATTAGCATCTTTGAACTAAAATTGTATAAAACTGTATGGACGTGTATAAAGAACAAAAATGCAATACCAGTGAGCAAGAAAACAGTTTCAGTGATTATAGTCCAGAATCTGACAGCACTTCTGTAGGAAAGTTTGAGTAGGGAGAATTTTTTCAAAAATGTTTAGTATGTGCCCTAGAAAGTATTTTGGACTTGGGTGGACATCGGCCACGTGGTCTATTTTCCTGCTGTGATGTCAGCAAAGATGGAGGCTGCGCGCTCTCATAAATGCTCATATCTGTGTTAATACTTGACCGATTTGACTGAAAATTTGCTCGGTATGTTAAAATTAGAGTTTTAAAGGTGAATAGCAATGTGTTTTAACAATTGCTGTGAATTAATAAATTAATATATAAGATTTATTTCTTTTTAAATAGCAGGAGGAGACTAAAACATATGTACTAAATACGTCGAAACACGTTCAAATTTTAAATAAGAAGTATGGTAAGTAGAAATATAATATCTAATGAAATCTAAAAAGTATATTTTAAAAATGTTGTTACACTTTGATTGTAACCCTTTACTACTACGCTTGCAGAAAGAGCAAAAAGTTAGTCAATTTTTTGTACTATTTCTGGAGAGTTGGCACATTTTAAGCAATTACATGTTCCAATTAAATCAGTTGGAAATGCCTTTAAGGTCTCTTCTGGCACCAAATCATATTTTTTACTACTGTAAACCCAAATTTATATGAGTTTAAGCAGCAGACCACTTGCCAGTAACATGTCGTCGAAGGTATGTGTTAAAATAAGATCTCAAGAAATGACCCTTAGCATTTCTACTAGTACGCGCCAATTTCTCTATGTCGATATTCTTTGCATGACGTTACAACCATAATCTAATCTAAAGATCTACAGAATAACTCTCTTTGTATACTTGCACTAATTATTTTTCTGTCAATTTAATACTTTGTCCTTTGTAATTCCAGTCAGATGCACTAGAGCAGCCAGAAATACTTTCTGGAGGTGTTTTTTTCCCTCTTCCCTCTGGAAGGGGGCTTCTGCCTCTCTCTGGGAGAGTCTCCGACTTTCACTTTCATTCCTAAAGTCTCCAAAGATAGTTTAAAATTACATTTTAGGGACTTCCATTTCAGAAAATTCTGGAGGAGAGTCGCTTACCTGCCCTTTTTTCCTTATAAGACAAATGATGTCTTAAAATGTTATTTTGGGGATTTTCATTATATTGCTTAAAATTGCGTTTTTAAAACTTCAATATAAAATTTTTTCGGAACAGCTTCTAAATTCTGACCATTCTTCTAAAACCATCAAAGATATACTGAAATGTGTATTTAGTACTTCATTCCGAAAAAATTACCAAAGAGAGCATCGGAACCTTTCTTATTTCTTTAATAATCACAAATGACCAAAAATAGTCTGAAATAGTATTTTTAAAACTTATTTCTAAGGATTAAAAACCTTTGACATCACCACAGATAACCATAAATGTACTATATTTTTAAAAAATAATTTGAGGGAGAGAATCGCATCCCCTCTTTCCCTTAATTTTACTAAGATTGCCTAAAAATGTGAATTTTGAAAACTTTTCCGGAGGTGGACTGTAAAACCTTTCCCTCCTACTGTCTCTAACACCATCAAAGATTGACTAAACTGCGTTTTTAAGACTCCTTTTGCTACACTTTTAGTGCTTTTTGAACTCTGGCGCCGATTTTATTTGTTGTTTTTACATTTTTGGTCCCTTTGGCTCACATTTTTTTTTTCCATCATTAAAACCACAAAATTTGGCAAAAAAAAAAAACCTCCATGAGGAGGATTTGTTTGATTGACACCTCATTATGAATTTATCTTAAATTTAATTTTAAGAGAAATTTTCACTTGAATTGGTACCTACCTCTTCTCGGACGAAAAGCCTACACACACTATGAATTTTTACACAAATCGATAAGTGTTTTTTCTTTTTTTAAGATATAATTTGTTTCAGGCTTCGAAGTCGACAGAACGGTTGAAATTTTTGTTTTAATACTTAAAATCGTCAAGGTTCTTTCTATGACGGATCATTTTATGTCATATCCTTGTGTGACTAAAACAATAAGCAGGTGAAACCATATAGATTAATCGAATGAAAGAAAACATAATTTTCAAATAGATTACTTAGGTTAATAAGCGGACAGTATGGCATCCGTGGTATATCCGATACCGAGGCGTTGTATAACGAGGTATTTTAATCTTGAAATTTCACGTTAACAACCTTATAGGGAAAAAATGATCTGATCATAAAACACCGCAAAAGGATATTGTACCGATGCAGTGTCTCCAGTTGTTCGCTATTTCAATTCAATGAACCACACTTATCAAACCACACTCGTCGTGGAAAAAAACATTCCGTGGGTGTTTTGTATCTATCACTAGAATGGAAGCTGAATAGTTCTAGGACCACGTAAATACGGGCCATAGCCTCCCCTTTTCTGCGAAAAGCCAGCCATGTGGTTTTCGTAATAAGCTTAATTTGATCAAAAGCTGGACATTTGTTGTGTTTATAAAAATTATCCGTTTGATGCAAGATGGTGTTTGTGACACAAAAGTGATTTTTTTTTTTTTAATTCAATGTCATTGCAGTTTAAAATCCCCAGACAGCATAAAGAAATAACTTTGCGAATGGCGAATTCCCCCACCTAATGGACCCCGTATAGAAGAGAAATTTGGTACACAGACTCCTAGTGGAGTCTAGTTGTGCACCTTCCTTTTTTGTTGCATTCATATGCTCCAAAGGGGGACATTTGCCCGTTTTGGGGGGGAAATCATTAATTTCGATGTAAACTCACGTAGTGTTATAATTTGGCGGACACTTGGCGATATATCACCAGTCTTTTGGTCGCCAAGTTTTGTCGCCAACTTGGGGACAAATTTGGCGATTTTTTTTAAATATTTTTTTTTAATATCTGGTTTCAATTTGGCCACTGTTGGTGATATTTAGAGAGTGAACTATTGAATCATATTAAAACTGCCAATAATGAGAAAATTACATTAAATTGGAGTAAAAGGAAGTCATGTGATGCACACATCAGCTCTTTTTTTTCTATGACTGTACTGTACGAACACATGTGCAGTCGGGCCGAAAAACTTCTCTACAGTCATTCGGTTGTAAGTAAAATGGAAATTTAGACCGATATTGGAGTAGCGGAAATTTTTTCGTTATTACAGTAGTTTCTTCGCTATGTAAAAGGAAGTAAAAAAATATGTTGTGGCTTCCCCCCCCCCCCCATAATACTTTTTTTACTCTATTAAATATGAATGTTTTTAATAGCTCAAAAAATGGTTGCGTGCATGAATAAGCCCTATGAATAGATAGTTTCAAACAGTTAAGAAAATTATGGTAAACGTTTAAAATTGTACTTTCACACGTAATGTTAATGAAAAGTAATGTTTTTTATTAGCATCTTTGAACTATGATGAATGAGGTATTTTAATCTTGAAATTTCACGTTAACAACCTTATAGGGAAAAAATGATCTGATCATAAAACACCGCAAAAAGGATATTGTACCGATGCAGCGCCTCCAGTTGTTCGCTATTTCAATTCAATGAACCACACTCATCAAACCACACTCGTCGTGGAAAAAAACATTCCGTGGGTGTTTTGTATCTATCACTAGAATGGAAGCTGAATAGTTCTAGGACCACGTAAATACGGGCCATAGCCTCCCCTTTTCTGCAAAAAGCCAGCCATGTGGTTTTCGTAATAAGCTTAATTTGATCAAAAGCTGGACATTTGTTGTGTTTATAAAAATTATCCGTTTGATGCAAGATGATGTTTGTGACACAAACGTGATTTTTTTTTTTTTAAATTCAATGTCATTGCAGTTTAAAATCCCCAGACAGCATAAAGAAATAACTTTGCGAATGGCGAATTCCCCCACCTAATGGACCCCGTATAGAAGAGAAATTAAGAGATCGGAAAGAGGAGACAGATTACGGGAGCGAAGTTTACCGAGAGATAGGAAGATGAGCTCTCGAATTCAAAATTGCTTGCATTGTAAATGATGTAAAAATAGCTGTAAGTATATTAGATACATCAAACGTCTCTTGATGACTATGTATTCACTTGTTTATTGTTACACGAGAGGTGAAAACGTTGCAATATACTTTTTAAAGTTTAATTTGGCTGGTAGTTTAAAAACATTTAGTTCTATCTGAAAATTAATGCCATTTGAAACTTTTAGAGCACGTTTACATTGACCAAAAAGTTAGCTCATTGCTCGTCTTTCCAAAAAGCTATAAGAAAAAAGTCTCCGTGGAAGGAAAAAACTGGATTATTGCAGGTACATTGTTCGGCCTACTTATTAGCAGGGGAAAAACGGAATAGTTCATCCGTGGTATGTTGCTCAGCTGCGGGTAGTAGCAATGATAAGGGGTACAATCACTTATGCCTATTTTAGCTTTAAACCGATTCATTGCGTTATCTTTGCGAACGCCTTTCAAATGACAAATGATGCGAGTTAATTTTCCAGAATTTAATTGATGCGATTTCAAGTATGTCAAGGAAGGCAAAAATCGGCTAAATGAGGAAACTGCTCAAAATTAGAGGGACATATCTTTATTCCTTTGATAGAAAACATCTCAAACAATTTACGGGCCGCCCAGATTTTGAAACAAAGCGGGAGTAAAAGAGATCTTGTTGTTATAAGTCTCACAAAAGCCGTGGCGAACTTTATTTTTGCCCAGTACTGCCACAGCCACACTTCTCTCTTTCTCTCTCTTTCGCGTATTCATAATATCCACGACGGAAAGCGGATGAATATTTATTAACACACTTCGTGTGTGTGTGTGTGTTCGCGTTTTCCATACCTGAAACTTTTTCTTCGGCCCTCCCTCACTCTATTCTTTATTATTATGATTCCGTCCTTCTGTCTTTTTCCTTCCTCCTTTATCGTTCGCCGAAAGGGTGTCCCGGACAATGTCGCTTGGCGGGGGAGCCCCCTTGCTCCCGGAAACAAAAGGGGTCTCAGGTGAAAAGAAAAGAATTAAAACATCCGGCGCCTTTTGTAAAACCTGTCTTAAACTCGTCCTTTGTGCGAGGGGACAAAAGGCTCTCTCTTGTCCAAAAAGAAGTCTCTCCTCCCCTCTCTCTTTCACTCTCTCCTATTATGAGACTGCCTCAGAAATCGCCTCACAATGGTCAACGATGCGCGCGCGCCGCGACTCCGTCGAGTACCTTCGGCCGGAAAAGCCTGCTCAATGGACACGTGACAAGCCCCCGCCCGTTCGGAAATGGCCGACCCAAGTGGTTGAGAGGACTTTCGCGTCAAAAGCAGTTTTCTTCCGCCTCTTTTTATCCTCATACTCTCTACACCACACCTTATATCTCTTCATTTATCCAAGATCTCGATTAAGAGAAGTTAGCGCCACTTTCTCTGGATGCGGGGGAAGTTTCACATCGTTTGCGAAGTTTTAACGATCTGAACGGTTTCTTCAAAGGATACAATGAAACACACCACCAAAGCCGCAAAAAGTTATACGTGTTTTTCGTTTTTGTCAAATGTTTCGTCAACTTGAGAATATTCGAACTACATAAAATACACCGCCAGCTCAGTCATTCCATCTGAGGACTGCAGTTTCGTGCTTTTTAGCACTCATCAGCTTGGAATAGAAAGTAACTGAATTAGAGGCGGAAAACCTCTTAACCCGCGGAGGCACGCAAGGGGGTGTTTGAGTTTGACACCCCACAGAACTTTGTTATTCGAATTTTTTAAGTTCCCTTAATTGAAAATTTATCAAACTCGGTGTAGCTGGTTTGAAGGCCAATTGCTAATGGAAGGTGTGTTTGCTGTGTGCATTCCTGCAGCGGTTTTCCTGGAATTCCTTATTTGGGGTGTTAAATACCCCTTGCGCGTCCTTGTGATTCTCTGATTTTCTTCGAAAATGTCGAGGCACATGACGCATGATGAAGATATGAGACATTTGCAAAAACTGTTGGATGAAGTTTCCACTGGTGATCAATAGATATATGAATCTGATGAGGAGCCTGATAATAGTGTTAAATTATAGTCGCCATAATTCTGATAGTGAACCTGAGGCTTTATATGAAGATGATGAAATAATTGGTAGTAAAAGAGAAACTTTTTCCATTGGAAGAGATTGTCAAACAAAAGGGATGAAAGAAAAATACCGTTCCAACGTAAGAACACGAGAAAAGAGCATTATATATTAACTTCTGGGAAATACGAAGCATGCGAGTCATATTTCAACACCTTCAGAATCATTTTCAATTTTATTTTTAAAGCATTCTGGTTTTTATAATGAAGTCTACTAATACCTATTGAAAGAGTTAGATATAATTTTTCTCGATAAAGAAATGCCAATGATATCAGCAAAGATGAACTGAAGACATTTATTGGATAGCTGCTTATTCTACGGCATGGATTACAAAAAAAAAAGGCCAATGGTGCTATTTTTGTCTCTTCTTAATATAGCTACATTTTACCACAGAGTTTTGCTGCTCTTAATCAAAAATTCTCAAATAAGTATTAAAAAGGAGGAGATCTTTCATTAAAGATTTGACAGTTTAAACTGTCAAAAAACATGCGGATCAGAGAGCGATGTCAAGCATCAAACAAAACTAAAACTTGAGAGGTAATTTTTCAACGGAGCCAACTCCAAAAACAAAAAAAAAAGTGTCATAAGTGCTGTTGTATGTGTGGTAGTAAGAACGAGTCTTGTTGTTTAAAATGCTTTAATATTTTTTGCAAAAATCATTCTGATGTCATGTGTACCGAATGCATCAACTAATGTAAATGTGCATTTATGTGAAATAAATTTCAAATTTTGGTCTTAATTTGGCGAAAATCACTCATGAAATAGGTTGATTTGCAAAGTTTAAAGTAATAATGATGTTTGGCGTAATGAAGTTTTAAAGAACATCGTGAAAAATAAACTTTTACTTAGTAAATTATGGAAATTCTCCACTGGGGTACAGAACACCCCTTATGCGTTCTCGTGTTCGTCCGAGTAGCGCGCGTTCTTGCGGGCTTAAAGGAGCCAAGAGAGTCAAAAAGTGGTAGCTAATACTAAGCATATGCAAATAGCTTATCAAACGATCAGTAGTCCTGTAGTAGAGTTGTAGGGATCTAACACTCATGTGCACCCTCTAGCTAAAAATGATGCTACCGAAGTCTTTTTCAATTTCTGCGTCATCTGCTCCAGTTCAAAGACTTTTTATAGCATTGCTGGAAATTTTTTCACTTCTTAAGGAATGAGAGAAAAGAAAAGAAAAAAAAACATCTTTGAAATATTCATTACACTTATTTCATTCCTCCTTTTTTAATTAAATTTTCAATTGTTTAGTTTCGTATCTTTCATTTACACTTTCTGCGTATTTTATTAGTGAAATTTTTTTTCCATAAAGAACCATTCGAGGTCCTTTTTTTTAAATAACTGCGTATTAAATTAACCTATAGTATAATAAATAATTGAGAATACAATGCTGAAATATACCACACAATTTTCAGAAATTATAAGCTCTAAAATGTTGAGCGGTTTAGCAGTAATTCATCGCCCTTAAGCCAGGACTAAGGCAGAACTACTGCAATGGCAAAATAATAATGAACAACTGAGTCAAAAATAATATGCACTGTGTATACATTTGAACAAGAGTGTGTCTATACCTTATACAATGTACAGGAAATGTAGCGTTGTGTAATGTACGCGATTTAAATTTTTGATATGTTTTTATCTTTCATACGGTTGCTCTTTTCCTGTAACAGCGCAATAATTCCAAATAAATAATCTTTAAGTTAATAGTACACGGTAGTTCCAATTATCTGTTTGATATTAAATCAAAAATCATAATTTTCAACTATCACGTTGTTGGTGCAAATGAGCGAAACATATAAGGGAGAGCGGGGCAAGATGACTATGCTTAACAACACTTGTGGTTCACTAATTTATTTTTAAGGATAGTAAAATTAATTTTACATGAGCTGTTAGAGTAGTCCTTTGTAGCTAGCTATATATATATATATATATATATATATATATATATATATATATATATATATATATATATATATATATATATATATATATATATATATATAAATAAATTTTAAATAAAAATATATAGTTTTTTTTTAAATTTTTTCATAACTTTAACAAATCGTCATCTTGCCCCAATAGTGGGGCAAGATGACAACACTGAAAAAGGTTGAACATATCTTATATCTTTTGAATATATTACATAGTTTAACAAATAATAACTATGTTTTTACGTCTTACAAAGTATCAAGTTAAGCGTAATGTATGGTAACGTAATTGTTGAAGTGTTAGAAATGTCATTTTCATAATTGGAACATTCATGCCGCCACTCTCGGATCGCACAGCACTGGATCCATTCTTCTGTTGGGGGTTACAGTATTCCTCTTTAAAATTCCTGCTTGTAAAGAGGAAGTCTTGTCATCTTGCCCCATGTTTCGGTCCGTTGTCGTGCCTCGGATTGCCTGTTTGAAATAATTCGTCTTCATTGCCAAAAAGGAAGGTGATTAATTGACGTTTATTCATGGTAATAGGCTGTATATAAACTAAGTTACTCATAAATACTAAAGAGAAACCATCTGTTATACCTATAGTTGTAACAGAACTTATTTACACATGCATAAAAGTTATAACGTGACAGCGGTAAACAATCAGAGCTTCAAAACTGACAAAAAATGGTTTTTTCAGCGTCTTTATGCTTTTGCTGAACAAATGGCAGAGAAGAGAGTCAGTGGTACCAGTTGATGCTGCTTCCTAGTGGAAAACTGAAAAATTAAGACATTTGTCATCTTGCCCGACTCGCTATCTTGTCCTGGTCTCCCCTACATTATAAGTCTGTAATCAAAATCATAATCGGCATATTATAATCGTAATCGATTACATTTTCTACATAGTCGGATAGTTGCTGTAATCGTAATTACGTTTTGTCTGAGGCTTATAATCGTAATTGCTATTCCCCATTTTTTCGTACTCGTAATCGTAATCGATTAAATTCCCTCGTAATTGACTCCAAGCCTGTTTACTATGCGAACACCCTAATTTTTGAAAAAAAAAAATCGATTTTGAGATTTCGAGAAATTTAGTGAGCCACAGTTTGTTCTGAATCTGCAATTGTTTTTAAACAGGCGAATTATTGAGAAAACTAGAAGAAATTTACTCAACTCGAATGCACTACTTTTAACTGAAATTTACTTTTTCTTTCTTAGATTTTCTCATAACCACGTTTTGAAAGTTTTTATTGACGCCAACAGCTCTAGCGAAAAAAGTAACTCTCAAGATTTAAAACCTGGCAAAAATGGTAATTGAACATATTACTGTGATATAAACCTCGAAAAGTAATGTACATGCAGTATGTGATTTTGAAATAATGATCAATTAATGTTAGAGGGCAAGAAGAACGTTTTTCGTGGAAAATTCAAACTTTTACCCATGAAACCTGTTTTTAGTAAATTATTTCCAAACTGGAGAGTCATATCACTCTCTGGTATCCGACAAAGAGATCAACACAAAAAGTTTTAAAAATTATGAAAAAGTGAAGGCGCTGGAAGTGTTGAGGAAATGATAGTTTTTTGCTAAAAATATGGCGTTTTTATTAAGAAAAAACCTATAAAAAATTATTTTTTCAACAAATAAGAAGTCAAAATGTGTTATTTATGTCACATTTAATAATCGTGTAAAGTTTTAGAAAGGTGCAATGAATATTGAGGAAAAAGATATTTAGGGTGTTCGCCTACCTGAAGAGGAAGACTAATAAGAAGAGTAGACTGAAAAGGAGGGTTGTACGCTGCCGAACGACATCAAGAATGCGTGAAAACTTCATCACGACAACGCGCGGAGTCACGGCGCCTTCTTTGTCAACGACTTCTTGGGAAAGATCCACACACCATTGGTTCCCCAGCTGCCCTACAGTCCTGGCCTGACTCCCACTGACTTTTTTTGATTCCTCGTTTAAAAGGAGCCTACATTATTTAAAGCTTTTAGGCGCATGTTACATTGGCCTAAAGGACATTCCGGAGAAGAACCTCCATGATAAATTCCAGGCATGGAAACTCTGCCTCCAGAAGTGTATCGGCGCAAGAGGGTGCTATTTTGAAGATGTTTGGTTCTTTATACGAATATATTCAATAATGGATTTTTTTTATGAATTTGGTGGCATTACTTATGGAACGCACCTTGTATAAGTGGATTATGGGGAAAGTGAGAACTAATAGTAGGAATTGAAAAAGCGAGTTGCCTGCGATGTTTTAGTAACTAAAAATAAGTTTTAATAACTAAAAGGTTTAATAACTTGAGATTTATAATTTAGGAAAAAAAAAATGAAGGACTAACCATTCAATTGCATGCACAAGCAAATAATATATAGTTGCCAAAGGTAATTCTTGTTTTAATATTCGTCACTGAATATCCAACTTGCTTGAGATCGACATTACTTACGCTGACATACTCTTGGCAACTGTCTTATTAATGGGTGGAGTGACCTGATCCAAGAGTCGACAATTCATCTACCGATGATGTTCAACGATGCTGTTTGAAAACCGGCAAATAACAGGGGTGCCCACCTAAAAGGGTCATAGCGCAGACTGTGCAATTTAATTTTTAGGGGGAGGGGTGCGGGATTCTTTTCTTTTTTTTTTTTTTTTTTTTTTTTTTTTTTGAGGTTTGGGCCGCGCTCTTGAGGGAGCGGTGTTCGTGGTATTTAGGGAGGGGGCACCTTTGCTGCTGGAGGGCGGGGGATAGACATCCCTGAGCAAATGGCATCTAATAGCTGAGACAGTGTTGATGTAAACGTGACTGTTCTCGTGATTGTCAAGTCCTCTCGTACAAAAGAGTTTTCAGGTATACTACATTACTTTGAAGGGCATGCTTATAAAACATATAAAATGCTGCTAAATATATTTTTGCATTTTTTACAAATATATTTTTATTTCTTAAATTTTTCCATTTACTAGAAGATCGTTAAAGAGAGAGACATAGTAGATCGCTAAGAAATTTCAATCTTTCTGTTGCTTTGCCTTTTTTTTATCGTTCGCATGGATTAAGTTGGAAGTTTATATAACTATTTGAAATTACCAAACTGTCAAGGAGCTAAGAAGCATTTTATTTTTATAAAGATTTTGTTACTGACTACTTCAAAAGTAGGAACCATTTCTGAACAATTTGTCATGAAATCGAAAGTAATACAATACAAAATTTAGGCATGTAACGCAATCGAATTACTATAATTACTATCTTTCTGATGAATCTGAAATATAACAATCAGCAGCACGAAACTTCGACACTTCCACCCACTGAACTAAAAGTGCGTAATCAAAGAGGCAAAAGGAGTGGTAAAAATGAGTCGGAGTAAAAAGAAAATTTCCCAGCAGGGTTCATTTCGCTTGGCACACGCCAGTCGCTCTTAAAAAAGAGAAATTTTTTTCCCATTCTATTGCCGAGTATACAGCATTACAACTCCTGATATTTATCCGAATTTCTTTCTTTTTTTTCTCGGGTTCTTTCCTACATATTAACTTCTCTCCTACAAAAGGCCCGAAATCGCTCGTCGCAAAATATCGATAAATATTTCCTTTGAAATCCAAATGTAGCCGCGAATTTCCCGACGCTCACAATGGGCCAGCCACGGTATGGGGTGCGTACAACTGCCACAAATCATGACTCGCACATAGAAAAAAGTGAGCGCACACTCTTTGCTGTTTTTCTCTTCTCTTTTTATTATTACTGTTATTATTATGCTTCTTCTCTATTTATTACGGTATCCTTTTGTGCCCGTGTTTCGCTGCGGCCCCGTTCTAAGTTATTTCCTATCCATTTGTTAGAGAGGTTCGGCCCTTTTGTGCTGTATAACTCGAAATAGAAGTCTTTTTTTTTCTTTTTATATATTTTTGTGGCGTTTGTGTGCCTTATTTTTTTTTTTTTCGTTTTTCGTAAGAGAAATTTTGAAAAGGATTGCGTACGCCCAATTTACTAGCACAAACACTTTCATTTTATTATTTTGATAAATAAATTGAAATAAAGTTATGGTTGCAGATAAGATAGAATAAATTTTTTGAAAAGTTTGAAAGTCGGCAATTATACAGGAATAAAAAACTCACATTTTAAATCAATAGTTAAAACTGACAGCAAAAGTCAAATATTAGTTTACTGCACACACACACACACACATATATATATATATGCATTGAGAGTGAGACAATTTGAAATTACTTTTTTTTCGTCGAATGAATGCGAGTGAAACTTTTATTGAATGATTTTCCGGTGCAACAAATATTTTAAAAGTATAAAAAGGTATTTCATTAATTTTACCGCTTCGACCGCACTTTTACGAATCAGTTAGGAAGAAAATGACTTAAAGAGGAAAATGATGACACAAAGAGAAGTTTCGTCCGAGGCTGTTTATTAGTTGGGGCGTGAGATCATTTGCTGACGAGGTTGACCTCAGGGCAGCTGTGGTGTCGCCTGGGATCAGGAAAGATTTTGACATCGCTCTGATGGCTCAACACAATGCGGTACGACATGGAACAGGGAATGGATATTTTCTAATAGTTGCATGTTAAATGGTGCATGGAGTTTTACAGTGAGTTACGTAGTATGATACAGATTAAAACGGTTCTGTTTCATTAAAAAAAAAAGAAAAGAAAAAAAAGTCATTTTCTTATGTTCATTAATAGGTTTCAATAGTATGTTAATTTCAGAAACATGAAAAAACATTTAGTAAACTTTTTCCCAGGATACATTTTACTGTAAGATGCAAACTAAGAACGCAAGTTGCAGATTTTAATTATGTAAATTGTCTGGTTCCAACTCGACGCATAATATTCAAATTTACAAAAATAAACTGGTAAAAGTTATTTTGTTTATTGTAATTTTCCACTATTTCAACATTACTTGATTGTTGTTTCTGCAATACAAGTCAAGACACTAGTATATCAAACCTATGCATATATGAAGTACATTGAATAATTCGCTATGTGAGGATAGCGCATTCAAGTAAAAATTTTGGTAAAACATCCCGGATAATGTCAATACCGAAGTCAACAAACAGAAGTCTAATAACAAACAGTAGTAAACACAGAAAATGCAAATGCCCGAGTGAAACAAGCATTTTGTACATTCCCAAACGATACATAGGCAATGCAATGTATCAGCTGCGTAGTTGGCAGACTCTGAGTAACAAGTTTGAATATTATGTACATAAACGTGAAAGGTTGGAATGCACGTAGTATGTATAGGACACAACTGACGCAGTTTTCTGCTAATAATGGCACGATATAAAACCCACCATATTTTATGTGTTTACTGCAGAGGGAGTTTTCTTATCCTTCTATATGATACAAATTGAAATTCTAAAGTGCGATTTTTTTTCAAACGAAATACATTCATTCAGTGCAACTTCGATTTATTTTTAACACTTCACTTCCATTTTAATAGTGTTAGAGTTGATTTCTTTTTTTTAATATTTGGAACCAGGGTACTTTTTGTATTTTTTAAGGCAATCCTCTCAAAAAAAAAAAAAAAAAAAAAAAAAAAAAAAACTTCCGTCCAAAACTAAACGAGATTACTTTCCCGTATGCCAACCAACTTTCTAGTATCGGATCAAAGTTTTCAAATTTAGCTAAAATCACGAATTATTTGTACCATAATTTTTTAAATATTTTCACTCAATTTCTAGAAATAAAATATGCTTCGCTCATCTAAAGTATTAGATGCATAAAAAATAAACATACGAGCAAATAAAGTAGCATCACCTTTTAAGCAAAGTAGCAAATACATTTTATTCCATTAAAAAAATCTTTAGCCGCTTTCAAAAAAAAAAATAATAAATAAATAAATAAAAAATAAAAGTAATAAACTCTAAAAAAAAAAATACACCATATCAAAAAAAAAAAAGTTTATTTTTTCCCTGTTGCCAAAAAATAATTTAAAAAATGAATGAATGTAATTTCAAAAATAAATAATAACAAAAAAATGTCAACTTCAAAAAATAATTTTCATTGTCGAAAAAATCGGAAAAAAAAATTGTCTGCGCATATCTTTAAATAGTAACATAAAGGACTCGGAATTTCTCCGCCAAAAACTGAATACAAAAATTTAAATTTTTGATTAAAAATAAAAACAAATCATATTAACAATAATTATTTCACAGTAAAAACCACGGCTGCGGAGTCAAAATCGGAGTCAATCTCATTTTGGAACAAAAAAATCAGATACGGGAGTCGAAAGTATTTAACTCAAAGACTCGAAGCGGGAATCGCGCGCTACGAAGTCATTGTCGAAGTCGGGGATTCGGAGTCCGACTAATTTTCGTAACTGGGTAGGCTTAGTTTTAAACACTAATTTCGCGTTTAGTTAAATTAGTGTTTAATTCAGGATTCGGTGGGTTGTCAGTTACGTTAGGTAGTATTTTATAGAAGGCCTCGACTTCAAAAGGTTGTTAAAAATTAAGAGATCGTATATAATTAGTTTTATTAGTTATTTAAAATAGTTCATCGTATATTAATTTAAATCAGTGTTTATTTTATGATTTGGTGTTTAGTTTAGTTGATTTTTTTTCTGGAATTGTAAAATAAGCTTCATTTCTAGGTTTGGGTAGGAAATAGTATGTAAGTGTAATTATTTATTTTTTGCTTTTTAGTTTCTAAGTGTTTTTGAAGGCAGTTTTTTTTTATTTAAAAGTAATTTATTTTTTTCTTTTTAGTGTTGTAAAACATAAAATAAGTACGTAGGATAGAGTATGTGGTACATGAAATTGAAGCCTTTCTTAAGTGCATTTTGAGTAAGAATGCACGAGTCACTAAAAAACCTACAGAAATCGCTTTAATTTTAAAATTGTAAATTTTAAAACGCAACATTGTAAATTGAAATCTATGTTTCACAACAATACGTATCACACAGCCCTCAATAGAGCTGTCATAGATTTAGGAAAAAAGAACTTTGCATGTGCCGCGAGAATTAAATATCTTTCAAGACGAAGGCAAAAATTTAGCTGAGAAAATACAGCCGGTCACGGCAAAACCACGTGATGTGTGACGTATTCCGCAAGAGGCGTAAGCTGGATTACCTAGCCACAACGTGTGAAATTTAAATTTTCTTGGATTTCTTCAGGACCCCTTATCAGATCCAGACCAAATTACCGTGGGACCATCTGGGAAGTATACCCTTCCAAACAAAAAAAGAATTTTTCAAATCGGTCCAGTATTCTTGGAATAATCAGAAACCATACATAAAAATCCGCAAAACGAAATCATGACCTCCTTTTTTGAAGTCGTTAAAAATGGCGTGACATGTGCCGAAGGGGTTAAGGTGAAGCGTGACACTTAGTAAAAAAGGTGGGGGGGGGGCAGAAATTTTGAATATAAGTGCGACAATATTTGTGGACACCCCTAAATCTTCTCAGAACTAAGAAAGATCTACACGTAGAAGAGTATTGACGCTGTAAAAAAAAAGTAATGAAATAAGGATTTTTTTTTAAGTTTAAGCCTGAAATATTTATTTTTTCATGATTTGCCTTTATCAGTTAGAGACACTCTACGTATAACCAGTAAATGCAGTTCTTTTTTGTTTATGATTAAAGCATAAAAATGGAAAAGTCATTTTGAATATAGGCCGTAGTTCCAAGCTACATTGCGTCAAAACCATAGAAAGATCTCCGTAAAAAAAAAAAAAAAAAAGCGATGCGTTTTATTTATTTAATCGAAGCTTTTCACAAATATATGAAATGAAGCACTCTGAAAAGAATGTACAAAACATTTATAACTTTCGTATCGACTTAACGCTCTTTCGATTCACTCCTTTTTAAAACGATAATAAATCGTAATTTTTCCCCTTTCAATTTATTAGGCCTTTATTCTGACAAGTTTTCGTTTCGAAATTTTCTGTTACGATAAAGGATGCATTGAAAGGCTTTAGAATATCTTTTCCCTTTTATGAATGCCCATTGGAAATAATTCATTTCAATTCCAATCAATAAGCTATTGAAAGTGAAAGTATATTTTAATGGGCGTGACGTGTACAATAAAGAAGCTCAGAATCAGTTCCCTATTTCTTAGGAGAATTTACTCGTGTGGAGAGTTGAGTTTATGCCTAAATAAGTTTTGTTTATTTGTTATTTTTGTTTTTAATGGAATAAAAATACTTCGCTTTATTATATGCGATATTGAATTACGGAATTAAAATGAAGTTCTTGATTAAAGATGTTACATTCGGGACACTTTTGAAGTGAAAAGTTTTTATTCGAGGGCTTTGAAATTCTGATCCATAACCTTTTTGTGTGACGGAAGTGACGTAGCTGTTTTTTAATTGTTGCCAAAAGCAATAAAAAATAATAGTAATTATGAAGTTTGTTTTTATAATAAATTTAGCAAGTTAATTTCGAGGCTGAACTTAGCAAGCATATATTTGTGAACTTTGGGGCAGTTTAAACTTTTCAAATATTGAAAAATTTTCGAAGATTTCTTTAATTCTAGTCGTAAAAGCGTAAACCTCAATGCTTAAGTTCAGTCTTTAAATTAGTTTGTTAAGTTTTATCAGCAAAAAAAAATATCTCCATAATTACTATTAGTTTTCATTGTCTTCGGCAACGGATTTCGAGTATTGTTAGTTTTTCTTCGTTTTTAATCTATATCCTTCATTAAAATATACAATTTTGATGTGAATGTGTCCAAACTAGACGCAGAAAGAACAAGAGCTTAGCGTGAGAGAAAACATGTGGTTGAACTGACAGTTCAGAATGTAAATGAAAAAAAAAGATAAAAGTTTCATTGCTATCGTGTGTCTTTACAAATACGCATTTATTTTTTTCTATTTAAGCATAACGTTCTCCGATCCTAGACCAACTTCGAATGATAAATTTTAAGATTGTTTGTATTGATTAGTTCTAATCAACCAAAAAAGTAAAGAAAAAATGTTTTAAAAATTATTGTATTATTTTTCTCAACATAAACATCATATCCCGGAGGAATGTCACTAAAATAATGTTCTAAACCAGAAAAATGGAAATCTGAGTTGAAACTGATTAACTCACGAGAAAATACACAATGAGTTCCGCAGCATGTTTAAAAAATTTCATGTATGTATGTGACAGAGCAGTATTTAATAGTAAAATTAATTAATTAAATAACTCATTAATAGTTTATTCTAATTTTAATCAGTATTTCCGCATAAATTCTCTAAAATGATGGTGGAAAAAAAATGCTCGCACGTATAAGTATTTTATATCGAAAGAAATCCCTGAACTTTCTGTGTGTCATGAAAATTGCTCGAATTGTCTGAAGTTATTTAAAAGTGAGTTACAATTTTTTTAACTAATTTCTTGCTAAAATATAGGTGAGCCTTAACTAAGAATTAGTGGTAATTGTTGAACACAGTCACTGTTGATCAATACTTTTATTACAATCATAAACTAATAATAAGGATAGACCGAGCTATGACAACCCTTTTGCTGCTCATAAACCAAACCAAGTGACTAGTGGATATCCTAGCAACAGTTGCAACGTTGATCGTAGCAGACGATCAACGCCCGTGAGAAATAAAATAGAATTGATGGAACACGGAAAAATGATCTTTTATGGAGTCCGATTTGTAAATTTGTTATTCTAAGTTGTAAATATTTTGTCAATATTGTGAGTTTTTTGTTTAGATAGTATTGTGCATTTTTTTTTAGTCAATTTCAATAACTCTCTAAACAATTAAAGATGCAAGCACCCTAAAAGAATCGGCAAACGGTAAGATTTTTACCTACAATTTCAATTTAAGATACCGATTAGTACATTTTTGCGTTAACGTAAAACATTTACGCCATTACGTTTACGCCAACGCTGACGTAGCAGTTCCGAATGAAATAAAAAATACTGAAGACTGATCAAAAACTAATTACTAATGTCAAAATAATGCATAACTAAAAGAAAAACAGTTCAATCTCTGCACCAGGGAAAAAAATCATAATAAAAACACATTACGTCTTAAAATACATGTCGAGTGCCAAACTATAGATAATGTTGCCATCTAGCAACCATGCTGCCAAAGTTTTCGCCAAGCCTCCCACCAGTCACATGATGTATCCATAAACCAATTTTTTCATCAGCAAGTCTGGGAAAGCTCGGTCTACTCTTATTATTAGTCTAGGATTACAATGTGTATACTTTTTTTTAAAAGCGATATAAATATCATTCCCACATGCATAACTAAAATGTAAAAAATAATGTATGTGGGGAAAAAAAAACTTTGTGTATAAGGCTTAGTGGGATCCGGATGGAGCAATTGTTCCCCTGGCTTTGAGATATTGACGTATTTAAATACATAGGTAGGCTTGGGCTTTGAGATTATTTGATAGTATCGCCTTGAGTACGCACGCTTAAATTCATTTTCACGGAGTTTCAAACGAACTCTGTTGTAAATTTAACTGACATGTAAAAAGCCATATTTTTTGGAGTAAATCAATTTCATTTACTTGAAAATAAGAATACAAGTGGGCCTTAATGGAAATGAGCGCTGATTGGATTTTGGCAATAATCGCTTGACAGGAGATTGATCAGCGCAGTTGAAAGTTTTTCTCATATTGCAATGCATCAAAGGGTATAATTCTTCTTTTAAGTGTTTGAAAGTTCCCAGTTTCGAATCTTTCCCGAAAACCATTAGTCGTTTTTTGAGAAATTTCATGAATTAAAGCATCTTGAGCTCCGATTAAATGAATATATATATTTTTCATAAACAAATAATTAGAAAAAAAGTTATTTAATGTTTTATGCGTTTTTTTGCACTTTTTAGTACTTTTTACCTCACAGACCACGAACCAATCCCACCACACAAATATTTTTTTGTACTATAGTGTAGGAAATTTAATTTTAAATATGATGAATGATGAAGATAGAGCAATTTTTGTATTTTTTATAAATTTTTGAAAAAACCTTTATTTCGAATTTTTTTTGGGTTTAGTTTTTTCGAAACCCATCCTGCAAAAAGTATTGAGCCCTCAATTCCAAAATTATAGTTGGTAATTGTAAAAACATTCCGCCCCCCCCCCCCCTTTAGAAGAAAAAAGTTTTTAAAAGTACGCAAAAGTTTTTTTTTTTTTTTTTTACAATTTTTTAAATGCAGAACACGACGCGACCTATAAGCATTGCCGGCTGAGTTCCGCACTTTCTCATCACGTGACCTAACTGAAATCGTTTGCTTTCTCTTCACTTTTTTTTTTTTTTTAACGTTCAGAGATTTCATATCTTTATTTTCCCAACTTTTTTTTCTGAACGTTTTGCTATATTTATTTTTGGTCAGATATTTGTGCGCATTTTAATTCAATAAAAGCGGTGATTTTTTTATCTTTTGCAAGCACTGCTTTTTGCACGCTACGGGAAACATAGAGCCTTTTTTTTTTTTGCGTGCAATTTTAAGTAAATAAATAAAGTCCGCGGTTTTTTGCATGATTTTTGTAGGGATTGGTAATTGGGTTTGGTAGATAAAGAAATGATATTAAGTGGACTAAAAATGTTTTTTTTTTTTTTTACATAGAAAAGGATTGTTAATTACTATCAGAGGTAGGTATGCATGGATCGTATAGATAAATAGATAGATAGAGAGAAAGAAAGGTGGACAAATATAGAGGTAGATACAGTAGATGGACAGTAAGAAATAGAAGAACTTCAACGGGGGATCAGTAGTCCCCCCCCCACACACACAAACACACGCCATGACTTTGAAAAAACATTGCTTTCACATAAAAGTGGAAGTGCTTTTTGTTATTTTCCGACAAAATTTGCATGAAGAGTATGCACTTTGTGCCCCCCCCCCCCCTTTAAAAATATTCCAAAGGATATAACGCGAGATAGATCTAGAAAATACTTTATTCAACACAAAATTTATTTAAGCAACCACCGAAGAAGCCAACATTGGCGTAAAAAGGCGAATGATAATATTGATATATAGAGAAAAACATTGATTAATACCGTCGCTAAATTGTCCAAGCAGCCGCCGAAGGCGGCAACCCTGGTACAAAAAGGCGAATTGCGTAAAAAGGCGGACCAGCTGCTCGCCGCAGGCGGCTAGTAATAAAATAATAATTTTAAAAACTTTTGAAAAAACCCCACGCTTTTCGAGTAATGAACAAAAAAGCAAAGCATAATCTTTGAATGTTAAGATTTTCAGCAGCAAAGGGATAGCTCACAACTAAGAATGACAAACTTTTTTGAATAATCTAAAATAAAAGAAATAAAATAATTGACCAAACAATTAACTTTAATGTACAAAAAAAAAGAAGAAAAAAAAGGTGGTGGGGGGGGGGGGGTAATTTGATATCAGTTGTCTTAATTGTCTTAAGTTTCTCATCGCTTGCTAATCGTTTGATGCAGAAAATGTAGATTACCCCCTCCCCCCCCCTACTTCCCTTTTTTACATTCAAGTTAATATTTTCGTCAATTGTTTCATGCCTATTCATTCTTTTAAGTTCATTTAAAAGAAATAAGTTTTACTTTGTTGTGAGGCGTTATTTTAATACTGAATGTATTTTACCTTGAAAGATTATTCTTTACGTTTTACTTCATATTGCTGCAAATGCTTGTGTGTGTGTGTGTGTGTTTTTTTTTTTATTTTTTTTTTGAAATTTTTTTAAACTTTTTTATATATATATATTTTTAAGCAATAATATAAGAACAGAGAAAAGGTTAACTATTGGTAAAAATGAAAATTTCTTTCTTTGCATTTGAGGTTTTTAATGTAAGTCTTGTTTCTATAATTAAATCCATCGCTGTGTTAAAAAGTTTTAGCAAGTTCAGTTACTCTATGTGCTTGATTCAAGTCAATTGGTTTTCTCAACTGTTCTCTGTTTCTTCAAAAATAGTTTAATTCTGGATTCAATTTATTTGGTATTTCTCTTTTTACTTTTTTCGCATAAAACCTATCCATGTTTTATGATTTTACCCCCTGTTTTATGACAAGTGCAATAAATTTCTATGATAATGAAACCTAGCTCGTAATTTAGGGTAGTCGAGGGAACGGGGGGTTCATTGAATTTGAAACTTTTTTGTTTTAAATATAAGTAGGCTTTTTTTTAATTTTAAATTGAGCCGCATTTCATTATCCATTTACCCCCCCCCCCCCTCCCATGGAAAAAATTCGAAATGACGGGCCTGAATGAAACTCATGGCTGTATATAATAGAAAAATATAAATATACACAGGTAAAAGGCTTTGTGACCGCAATTCATTTTTAGTCTTTTTGTTTTTAATGATAATTTAGAATTTTGTGCTAATGGCTTGCGATAATACTTCTATTCTTTCTCATTTGTTTTTAAAGCAAAAGCAGTGTCTTGCAATTTCTCCTTGTCCAATTTAAACTCAGTGGTGTATCAAATATTAATTTGCGTGGGAGTTCATGTACTTTTTAATTTTTCACAAATTTTCTCATTAATTGCAAAATTCACTGTTTGCTCATTAAAATGAGTTCTGAACACTGTAGGGATCCCACACTTTTGTAACAAAATCTGGACCTGGTTTAGCATTCATATTTACTTGACTCACTTTTTTTTAAAATCGTTTCTTTCGCTCAAAAAATTTAAATTTTGCTAATTAATGTTTGAAATATTTGATTTTTATTCTATCCAGTAGATGGCACCACATAATAGTTTTACATTCTGCGAATAGCTTTTTCTCTCCACTTACCGTTTCAACAAATCCTTCAAATTCTTTAGCTGTTATCTCTCCATTTTTACATTTTTGAGAAACATCAAATTCATACGAAGCATTTATTTTGAAATATTTTTTTTTACGTGATGATAATATAAAAAAAATTCCGAAGTGGAATCCGAGCAAAAGCTGTGCGCCTACTTTTACTGTAGAAAGGGCTTTTCCTTTACAATAGTGTACTTGCGGTAAAAGCAACTTTTGAAGAGAATTGTTTGTAGATCGCAATTTAAAAACAAAAACTCATGTTACGATCTTTTTAGAAACAATAACTGTTTTAGCTTATGACTAAAGAAACGTTTTTTTTTTTCAACACGCTTTTATTAGCTTCACCTGTATGCATGTATGTATGTATCTTGTAACGAATCTTGCAGCTCAAATTTCGCCCACTTCCTGCGATCGGATTCTTTTGAAATTTGGCACGCGACCTCAGACCGGAAGACAATGCAATGTTCTATAATCAAATTAATTAATTAACTCTTTTAATTGTTACTTTCATCCATTTTTAATCAATATTTTGGCATAAATCCAACAATGTGAAAAAGGAAAAATTAAAAAAAAATACATTAAAAAATGCTCGCAAAAATTATTTAAAAATATCTACAAAAACCTTTAATTTTTCTGCATCAAACAAAATTTGTTCCAATGTTCCAAGGTAATTAGAGCATGAAATATAATTCTTTTGTACTAATTTCATGCCATAATTTAGGTGAGCCTTCAATTGGAAATTCGTTGCTGCAAAACTTTTATTCCAATGCATCTCAAATTTTCAATGGGATGTAGATATGATTTCCGCACACATATATCGATGAATGAGATGGATTAGCCGGATTAAACAATTACTCCACAGGCAATTTATCAGCGAAGTTTAATGTTTTAGAGCTCGGCTACCACACTTTAAGGGGTACAGTTGCCTTTTTGGAGTTCGAGAGACCACGTTTCGAATGCCACCCGAGACCTTTAGTCCCTTTTTTTGGGGGGAAAATTTCATGAATATAAACTATTTTGAACAATGTTGAAATGAATATTTTTAGTAAAAAAAGTTAAACTAAAAAGAAGAAAATAAAATAATAGTTTAAAAAACTAAAAAAACACGCTTTCGTAGCAAAATGAACTAAAAAGTGAAAAATAATCTTTGGATGATAGTGGTTGACCAATCACTTAATGTTAATGTAATATAAAAAAGCGTGGGGGGCTTTTTATTAGTTGTCTTGAATTTCTTCCATTTGTTGTTCATGCAAAAATGTAAATAGACAGCATCCCACGGTTTTTTGTATTACATTAAGTGATTGATCAACTTCTATCATCCAAAGATTATTTTTCACTTTTTAGTTCATTTTGCTACGAAAGCGTGTTTTTTTAGTTTTAAACTATTATTTTATTTTAAATGGGAATATCAAAATCTTAAGGTGTCAAAACGTCAATTGCTTTTAGAACAACTTAATTTCACCACTACTTTACTATCAATTTTAGCACGTGTTTTTCTGGCCTTGCTTTTATAATTAAATGTCATCGCTGGATTTAAAAAAAAAAAGAGGAAATTGAATTGATTTATATTCCTGGTTCAAATCAACTGATTTTCTCAAAATTTGTTTTTATTCTGAAAAAAAGTTCAATACTCGATTCGATCTATTCTGTATTTCACTTATTATTTTTTCGCATGAAATTTATCTTAAGATTTTCTTTTGTAAAATTTTCATCGCTTCTTTTTAGAAATACTTACTTATTTTAAGAATGCTCTCCCCCCGCCTACTCAGCCTCTGCACATTAAAAAAGTAGTTATTTCTTATAGGTTATAAATTTTCTGTTCAATTTTTAGATGTTAAATACTTCAATCGTTCCGCTAAATGTTTTTTAGGTTCCAGTTCTCTCGCACATAAATTCCAGCGAAAATTTAAATTTGGTTACTTCTTAATACGCACGAAACTATCATCAGCGAAAAAAAAATCTATTAAGGCATACCATCTTCCATGATTTCAAAAGAAAAAATTAGCTTTAAAATAAACAACGATTTCCGTATGGAGAGTCAGTCCATGTGTTTGGCGCTCTAATTTGTGCAAAGTGCAATCCCTACTAACACAATTTCTTGCATCAACCTTGACAGATCTTATTTATTATACTGACGACGTCAATATTGACGTGTCTCATAATGCATAAAGGTTGCATACAGACAGGACCGATCCTAGGATTTGAGCCGCCAGTGTGCAAAGACCTAATGCGCCGCCCCTGAAGAGCTATTTGCATGTTTTGACTAATACTTAACGCCCATATAAATCTTTCTTTAAATTTCTGTATCAAGTTCTAATTAAAAAAAACAGAAGAGGATGAATTTATATAAAAAGTTAGAAACTCCTTAGGTACAATTTATATCTTTGAAGAAAGTAATAGGTACCGAAATTTACTAGTCGTAAAAACGCATTTTATAGTCTGTCTTTGGTGACATCAGAGGAAGGGAAGGAGGGGGGGGGATCGCCCCGAGAAAATATACGAAATTGGCGTGTGAAAAATAGCTGTAATTAATCTGTTGTTGTGTTTGGTTGCAAGGACAAAAGAGTAGGGAACATTTAAGGTCCATGGAGAAATTTTCAATATTGACGTCAAAAAATTGCAATTTTAGGAAAATTTTCGAGACTTGAGGGGAAAGTAATGTCGGAGTTCTTTCCTGAAATTCTTTCAAAATTGATGTCAAATTGCAGCTATTTTTTGTAACCTTAGTTTAGAAAGGATCGACGCTCTTCCCGAAAATTTTCTGAAACAGAAGTTTTAAACACGCAATTTCGGGTTGTCTTCGTTGAAATTGCTGCAGGGAGAAAGATTCGGTCTGCTCCTATCGAAATTTTTCGAAATTGAAGTTTAAAACTCAAATTTAGGCTGTCTTTGGTAGTGATGTGCCGGATCCTTAAAAAAGTAGATCCGCGGATACTGATCCGGATCATTAGTGTCAAGATCCACGGATACGGATCTCAAATTTTTTTTTACCCAATTCAACTATCCAAGTGTAAAATTTGTTACGGAAGGTATTCCCTTCAGAATAATGGCAGTTTCTTCAAAAAAATGTCAACTGCGGCAAAAATATAATCAAGATTAGCATTTACTCTTTAAAAAAATCTCCGTTAAAATTGAGAGAGAGTTGGAAGGAATGGGTCAGCGCTGCATTAATGCTTAGATGAAATGTGAAAAATTATTTCTAGCTTACTTGGTAGATGTAGAATACAGGAGCAAGAGTGTAAAGCTGCTACTGGACAAGCTAGAAATAATTTTTTGCATTTTATTTCAGCATAAATGCAGCGCTGACCCATTCCACCGAACTTACTCCGACCGACAAAATATAGTGCCGGGAAAACCTTTACAAACAGTAAATAGAGAATTTTGTCTCACTTTTTGTGAAAGATGCCGAGAGAAACAAAAATGAAGAATAACAGAAACCCCAAATCAACAACGAAAACTGAAAAACGAAAACGAAAACTACTATTAAATTAAAATGTAAAAAAAAAAAAACATGTCCCAGAGAGCCGACCTCACATTAAGATGTATTTCTCGGGTCAGAACACACATTTGTTAATAAATATGAACTGACAGCAGGTAAAAATTTTAAATCAATGAGCTTTTTTTCCTTATATTCCGACTATGAAATCGCTACCAATCACGCGTATAAAGGCTAAGGATTGCATTTAAAATTTACTTAACAAGATTATAGCTCCTACTGTATATAAGTTAGAAGTTTCAAATAAATATCAAACGCAGAAAACTTCGTTCTTTCAATTAGGGCCAACATTTTTAACGTACGGGTAAATTTTTACTATCATAATTGTGAAAAACGTTAAGTCGGTTTTTAATTAATATCTCCGTTAATAATTTGTTTAGGAGCTACGATGCCACAAAAAGACACACTGATACACACTTTTAAAACTTATTTCCCCTTCTTTTTTGCAACGGTGGGGGGGAGGGGGGGCTACAAATTAGCTTCGGAAATGATACCTTATAATTTAAATAGGGAATAAAACCTAATTTAAAAGGAATTTAAGAGTCTTTAATTCAAATATTTAAAAAATTTTAGAATAGAAATGATCCATTTAAGATCCGTCAAAAAAGTAACGGATACTGATACAGATCTTTATATTCCCTCGGATATCCTCGGATACGGATATCCGGAACATCACTAGTGTTTGGTGACTTTAGGGGGTCTAGCATCTTTCCTCCGGTAATTTATCGGCACTATTGTTTTAAAAACACACTTTTGACTAGATTTGGACACGATAGGGGAAACGGGAAAATATTCCGAACTGAAATATTTTTTGGAATTAAAATCAATTTTAGGCTATTTTTGTAAAGGAAGGATTTTGGAGCTCTAAAAAACGCAATTTTGTGCTATCTTCCGTGACGTTTTTAGGAAACCGGGAAGCTTCAGCGGATCTTTCTGAATAGTTTTCGATATTAATATCTGAAAAATTCAACTAAAGACTTTTCTCCACCTTACCTCGGCGATTGATGGGGGATGCCGGATGCCCTAGCGCCGTGAAAATTTACATAAGTCAACCGGAATTTTTTAGAAATGGAAGTCTCAAAATCGTATTTTAGGTATTGTTTGATAACGATGGGACAAAGAGCGGGCGGGGGTTCAATGTGCCATCAAGAATTGCTTTTTGAAACTGAAGTCAATTTCAGTCTAGTTTAGGCAGGAAGGGTTTGGTGGCTCCACGGAACAGTCTAAAAACGAAATTTTGAGCTATAATGATTACGTTGGAGAAAAGGGGGATCCAGGGTATTTCCCCAAAAGTTCTTCGAAACTGATGATTGAAAAACGCAATTTTAGTTTGTTTTTGAATACTTTAAGTGAGAGGGGGTGGGATTGGGGGCCCCTCTAGTGACGCTAAGTCACACTATCTTTGGTAGTAATGTAAGGGAATGGATTTCAGGGCCCTCTACCGCAAAAATTTCGAAAAAGAAATTCGAAAAATGCCATTGAGCAATTTTTGATGACGCTAGGGAGGGCTGTCTCCAGAAAAGACATTTTTGAGCCATCATTTTTAGGCTATGTTTGATTACATTAAGGAAGAAAGGATGAATAAGAGACTTAATTGGATCCTTAAAATTGGTGGTTCAACCAGCGAAATTTTCCGAAATTGAAGTCCTAAAAACGCAGTTTGATGCCTTCTTTAGTCTCGTCAAGGCATCCTTTTGGATCTTCGTTTTGGAGCGACATTTATAATTTGTAACCCGGGGCAAAGGCCCTATTTTCCTACCTGATCTGAAACCGGGCTGTTCATTCGTGATTTTAATTAGAAAAAATTGCTGTAAAGGGGGAAAATTAAAAATTTTCGTTTGTTGATTATATATGTTTGACTCTCAGGGGAGTCTCAATTTTCCATTATCTCTCCAGTCTCCACGCATCCACGACTGCTGAACACAGAATTTGTTGTTTGAAATACTTGCGAGAGTATCCTATCAGCATGTTTTTTTTTTACACAAAATATGTCTTCATTGTTTAGGGTCAATAAAAACTTGGGAGGCTGTGTGAAGCATTAGTGACCTTTAGAAGGCACCCTTTCATGCTTGGTGGGGGGGGGGAGATTTTCATCATTGCCCCTCCGCTGTATCCATGCCTGATTACCAGTTCTGTCACAAATTTTGCAACCAAATGAAGCATGTGTGTAAAGAGTTGATATTAATGGATAATAGAGCTACATAATGTACTCTAACATTTCATTTTTCTTAATATGCTATGCTGTTGGAAAATTAGCACTTACTTTGATAATTGAACATTTAAAATTAGCAAATTTGTGCTTTTTCTAACGTTGTTTGTCTTACTTTACTGTTCAGCACAAAGGTATTTATTTATCTTATTTATCTTAGGTGAACCTTCGTTGATAGTTGCTCATGCGAAAAGTTCATAATACCCAGCGTCCCTTGTATTGCTGGCATGTTATCTTCCTCCTTCGACTTTCGATACAGTCGATTCAGGAGCTCCACACTGCACGCGGCGGTGCAATCTTTAGGCTTCGCCAAGTTGGTTGCTTAGTTATTAGTGTGGAATAGTATTGTTTTAAGAATAACTTACGAATGAATGATAACAGCATTTTTTAAAATTAATATAGTACTGGACAAGCCATACCGCAGACGATGTGCGATCAATGATAGAAATGACCGAAAAAAAGGTTTTTCGTCCGTAGACTTTGAAATAAAGGACATGCAGCACAGAATTTCTTATCACTTCAGTCTCACGAGTAAGATTGGTTTTATTCAATGATTATTCGTGTTATTCTTTAAGATTAATTCAAATGTTTTGTCCAGAGGATATTTTCAATGCTGACATCCATGTGGAAAAACTTTTATGTTTTTTAAAATGGCAACAGTATTAGCCAAGCAGTTTGGTGTATATATACTCAGTGAATTCATGTTCAAGGGCTTATGTTGCTTCTGTTAGTTCTGTTATGATTTTAATTTATGTTCGTTCATTTAGTTCATAATTTTTCTTCAATAAAATGTTTTAAGTTAATTGGTTTCATGTATCTGTTATAACCGCGTGGCAGAAGAGAGTTAGAAGTTGTTTCGCGACATCAATTTTGGTGCATCAGGCCGCGAAGTCGTGAAAGGTGGAAATTGTGAGAGTTGTGTTTGAAGTTGCTTGTGGGAAGTTGTTGGAAATTTTGTAGCACGTGCAAAATTCGTGAGTGGTTTTTCATTTCTATTTTGACTGAAGTTTGTGTTATTTCTACTGTGTTGCTGTGAACTGAACAGTTGTTGAATAGTAGGAAATTTGGCTCGTGATTTGAGAATTATAGAAATTGTGCTTTTATATACGTTAGTTGGTAATTGAAGTAAATAAGGATTGAAATGGCAGATATTGAAAAGTTAAAAGTTAAAAGAGCAGCTATTAGAATGACGACAACTAAACTAATTTAAAAAATAGATGACTTTTTGGTGAAGATTGAAACTTGCAGCGAGGATAATGATACTAAGTCGAGTATTTTGAAAGAGTTTCATGAGCAATTACTTGAGAAAGAAAAAGGTCTGAAATTTGTGAATTTGGATATTGAAGCGTATTTACCGCTAGATGAAATTGAAAAGGATTGTGCTATTTCCGAAGAATATTCGGAAAATATAGTACTTTGGAAACAACGAATAAAAAATAAAATAGAACTTTTAGAGACTAAAACTAACAATTCCAGTTCAGTTAATTCCTCAGAATTAAATGTTCAGAATGTTAGGACTGTAAAATTGCCTCGATTAAACATTAAAACTTACTATGGGGATCCAGTGGGATATTTGGAGTTTATGAATCAGTTTAATAATGCAATTGATAAAAATACAAATTTAAGCAAAATTGACAAGTTTAATTATTTAAAGACATTTTTGGGAGGTGCTGCAGCAAATTGCATTAAAGGTTTTACTTTATCAGAAGAAAATTACGATTCGGCTATTGAATTACTAAAAAAAACGTTTTGGTAATACACATACTTTGATTCAGTTACACATGAATAATTTATTGAAAATTCCTGCTGTGTATAATTCAAGGGATTTAAATAGGTTGCGAATTTTTTTTGATAAAGTGGAAGTTCAAATTAGGAATTTGAAAAGTTTAGGCATTGAAATAGATTTATACTGTAATTTGTTAACACCAATCATACTTGATCGAGTTCCTAGAGATCTTGTTTTGGAATTCAATAGAAAATATTCGGAAGGGTATAAATTTCAGGACGTTCTTACTTTCTTAGAAAGTGAAATTCAATCGCGTGAACGTGCATTACTTGTGCAATTAAGGTCGGAATCGTTTAAATCTGGTTCAGAAAATTCGAATAAGAATGATTGTAAAAATGGGTCAAGTAACAGTAAGAGTTATAAAAACTATGCTGCAACAGCAAACTATGTGGCTAGTACAAAAAAGCATTGTGTATTTTGTAATAGTCCAGATCATGAGTTTTGTGAGTATAAAACTATCGAAGATCGTAGAAATAAGTTAAAAAATAAAAACCGTTGCTTTAAATGTTTCTCGAAAAATCATTATAGTCGCATGTGCAGGTTAAAAGTTGAATGCAAATTTTGTAAAAGTAAATTTCACAGTTACGTTTTATGTGAAAATGCTAAGAATAAACCTTTAAGTAATGACAAAGTTAATGAACAAAATAACTCTGTTGTGACGCAATGTAATTCGTCGGCTTTAAAATCAAATATTTTATTGCTTACATGTTCAGTGATTGCAAGTGCAGGTAAAGATTCAAATTCTGTAGAAATTGCTCGAGTACTTTTAGATAACGGTTCTGAAAGATCTTGGATCACAAAATCTTTAGCAAGTCGTTTAAAATTAAATATAGTTAGAAGGGAAAGGCTTTCAGTTTATTCTTTCGGTTCGGTAAAAACATCGGAAAGAATTTATGAGGTTGCAAAACTTAAACTATAAAATAGAAATAATTCTGAATCATCAATTGAAATTGAAGTTTTAGTAACGCAAACAATAACTTCAGCATCCTTAGCAGTACCTAATGTCAACGTTCAAAATGCATTGCCGCAGAAAGGCTTGTTCCTTGCAGATATGTGTAAAAGTGAAAATGAAATTGAAGTGTTAATTGGAGGGGATGTGTTTTGGGGTATAATTTGCGATTCAAAAGTGTTCAAAATAAATGAAACATTAAGTTGCGTACCAACGATGTTTGGGTTAGCTATTCAGGTAGTCCAACAAAATTGCAATTCAAGCTTCGTAGGAGTTTTGGCTACGGATTGCGTAATTGCAAAGGATGTTCAGGTTCTTTGGGATCTTGATGTTTTAGGTATCACAGATAAGGAAGAATTAACGTTAGCAGATAAGCGTACAATAGATAGATTTCAATCAAATTTAAAATTCATTCAGGGTAGATATGAAACACGATTGCTATGGAAATTTTCCCCGATTGAGTTAGGGAATAACTTTTGTAATGCAAAGAAAAGATTTGATGAATTGCAAATAATTCTTCGGAAGGATGAATGGTTGGCTAAAGAATATAATAAAATTTTTGAGGAACAAGAACGGCTAGGTATAGTTCAGGAATGTATTAGAACTGAAAACGAATACTTTATGCCACATCGTCCTGTTGTTAGGATTGATAAGGATACGACTAAAGTGAGACTCGTTTTTAATTGTAGTTCAAAATTAAAGCAAAATATTTCGTTAAATGATGCGTTAGAATGTGGTCCAAATTTAAACGCTAACATTCTTGATATTATGTTAAACTTTAGGAAGTTTAAAATTGCATTCAATGCAGACATTGAAAAGGCTTTCCTTATGATTAGTATTGCAAAAAATGATCGTAACTATTTGAAATTTATTTGGGCTTCAAATAACTCTGAGGGATATAAAATTATGCAAATGAATCGATTACCATTCGGTTGTACAATGTCAAATTTTGTTCTCAGTGCTACAATTAAAACTCACAAAAAAAAAAAAAATATGAAGATAATAGGCGTACAACTGTTGAAATGTTGAAAAGTTCATTGTACGTCGATGATTTGTATTTTGGAGCTGAAAGCGTGGAAGAAGCATTTCAGTTCTCGTCTGATGCCGTATCAGTTTTGAAAGATGGGGGTTTCAACTTAAGAAAGCTCAGACCTAATTCAGTTGAATTGGAATCTTTATGGGTTGACCAGGGTCTAAGTACTAGTGAGTGCTTGGAAAATTGTCAGTTAATGGTGTTGGGGTTGAATTGGAATACTAAGGAGGACAGTTGTCATTAGATGTAAAATCTTCGTTGAGTAATTTATCTTCGTTGAAAAATACTAAGCGTTGTGTGCTGCAGACAGCCGCAATGATATTTGATCCAATGGGTTTTTTGTCTCCTTTTGTTGTAAGAATTAGATGTTTAATGCAAGATATTTGGAAAATAGGTGCAGATTGGGATGATGAATTGCCAGAGAATTTGACTTTGAAGTGGAGGAAGTGGTATGGGGAGATTAAAGATTTAGATTCAATAACGGTAGAAAGATATTTCTTTATAAATGTGAGTGACCTTAGGGATTCTGTTGAAATACACATATTTTCGGACGCGTCATTAGTGGCTTATGGTGCGGTTGCATACTTTAGGTATAGTAATAAGAAGGGTGAAGTTTCGACGTCCTTTATAATGTCAAAAGTCAGAGTGGCACCGTTGAAAAAATTAACGCTTCCGAGACTGGAATTGTTAGGAGTGTTAGTGGCTGCAAAATTGTGTAAATATTTGTCTGGTTTATTTAATAATTTGTCTGATAGAGTAATATTATGGACGGATTCAGAAATCTGTTTGTGTTGGATTAGAGGTTCATTTAGGGAGGGGAAACAATTTGTTGCAAATCGTATTTGTCTTATTCAAGACTTGACTTCGCCTAGTATGTGGAAATTTTGTCCAGGTTTAATGAATCCAGCAGATAAACTGACAAGAGGTGAATCATTGAGTTTGTTGAAAAATGACAGCGTGTGGTGGCGCGGACCAAAGTGGTTGACTAGTCCTAGAGATGAGTGGCCGTTGCAGAAACAATACTGTTCGAATGACGCGGCGAAAGTTGAACTTTTGAAAGTTAGTGTTAACACGGTTGTTTCATCGTACAGTCCTGTATTAAAAGTTAACGACTTTAGTAATTTCAAAAAATTACTGAGAGTGACTGCATGGGTGTTGAGATTTATTTCGAAGTCCAGAAAATTATCAATTGAAAAGGGTCCACTGAGTGCTATAGAATTACAAGAAGCTGAAGAGATGTGGATAAAAACTGTGCAGTGGGAAGTGTTCCGTGAGGAAATTCAAAGGCTTCAAAAGAATCAGCAGATTAGTAAATCTTCTAAGATTTATTCCTTATCTCCATATCTGGACGAGACTGGTGTTCTTAGGGTAAGAGGACGTCTAAAGGAGGCTCCATTGACTGAAAATGAAAAACATCCAGTTTTACTTCCGAAATCGAAATTTGCGGAATTGGTGATTTTTCATGAACATCTTCGTGTCTTTCATTCGGGTGTATCATCAACTTTAGCTCAAGTGCGTAAGAAATTCTGGATACCGAAAGGAAGACAGACTGTGAAAAGAGTTATTTCTACTTGTTTAATCTGCAAAAAATATTCGTTAAAACCAGCTAAGCAGTTAACTGGTCAATTACCCTTGGAACGTATTGCTGAAAGTCCACCGTTTACTAATGTGGGAACTGACTTTAGTGGTGCAATAACTGTTAAATCTAAATTAACCAGTTGTGAGAAAGTGTACATTGTATTATTTACATGTGCCGTAACTAGAGCGGTTCATATTGAAGTAGTGCAAGATATGTCCGTAAAAAGTTTTATCTTAGCTTTGAGACGTTTCCTAGCAAGAAGAGGAAATACAAAAATAATATTTTTTGATAATGCAAAGACTTTCCGTTCATCTTGTGAAATACTGAAATCTTTTCGTAAAATAATAAAGCATCCAGAGCTGCAGAATTTGTAGCGTCGGAAAACATCATTTGGAAATTTATTCCAGAACGTTCTCCATGGTGGGGAGGTTTCTGGGAACGATTGATGAAAACTATTAAAGACCCGCTGAGAAAAATACTCGGTAGAGCTCTGTTGACATTAGAAGAGCTTGCTACCATCCTTACAGAAATTGAGTTCATTTTGAATAATAGACCAATTACCTATGAGTTCAATGATTTAAATGAACCTATTGCATTAACACCTTCATGTTTTTTATTTCCAGGAAAGGACAAGATTAACTTTCCAAATTATTTCCTTGAGGTATTTGACAAAAACTCTAACCAAAAGACTTTACAGAAACGTAAATTGTTCCAGACTCGTTTAATCAAGCAAATTTGGTCTCAATGGAAAGAA
The DNA here is from genome assembly GCF_026930045.1 of Uloborus diversus. NCBI lineage: Eukaryota > Metazoa > Arthropoda > Arachnida > Araneae > Uloboridae > Uloborus > Uloborus diversus. The sequence goes on along the minus strand of NC_072732.1, from coordinate 66,349,553 downwards.
CAGTATTTATTGCAATTGAGAAGTGCTCATAATTTTTTAGATCCTCACTCCCAACAGAACTTAAAAATTGGAGATGTAGTGCTTGTTGAAGGACCTTTGAAAAATAAGTTACTGTGGGACATGGGTGTGATCGATAAAGTTCTCATAGGAAGAGATGGCAATGTACGTGCATGCATAGTCCGCACGTCTAAAGGTTGCTTAAGAAGAGCAATTCAACTACTCTATGCATTCGAAGTGACTGTTTTGTAATGAAATGTATTGTTTATTGAATGTTTAAATTAGTTTAATTTCAGACTGAAGTATGTTGATTGTTAATTTAAGTGATGATTGAAATGTCTAATTTAGTTTAAATTGATAGATCTGTTTAATTTATATTCTTAAGTTTTAGTGTACTCATTAAAGAGTACAGGTGGGGAGTATGTGGAAAAACTTTTATGTTTTTTAAAATGGCAACAGTATTAGCCAAGCAGTTTGGTGTATATATACTCAGTGAATTCATGTTCAAGGGCTTATGTTGCTTCTGTTAGTTCTGTTATGATTTTAATTTATGTTCGTTCATTTAGTTCATAATTTTTCTTCAATAAAATGTTTTAAGTTAATTGGTTTCATGTATCTGTTATAACCGCGTGGCAGAAGAGAGTTAGAAGTTGTTTCGCGACAATCCACTTGGAAATGTACTTTATGTTATTTATTTATTTATTTATTGCTATCTTTACTCTTTAATGTGCTATAAATAACTTCCGCAATTTTTCCTAACTAGGCATTTTATGTCTTTATAACACAATTAGAAGCATGAATTTAAAAAATAAGTCAAATATTACGCAAAACGAAGAAGTTTTCATTTTTCAAATTAAATTGCTAGTACTATTAATATCTTTACATGAATATTCGATCAGATGTCAGCTTTAAGAAAATATTCTTAGGCTAGAAAATTAATTAGTCTTGAAGAATAACAGAAATAATTGAAGGATGAAATTTAATTCTTGAGTTTGAAGCGAAAATACAAATAAATAAATAGATAAAACACCTTGCAAACGTGCTGATTTCATACTGTCATGTCAATGTATCCTGACATTTTTCTGTTATATCAATACGTATGCAGAATTACAAAAGGAAGATCATCTTGCCTAGAGACTGGATTCATGCTGTCATGACAACATCTTGATATTATCCTGTCATATCAATATGTATGCAACATTACAAACGTAGCCTGGCTTGATATTTTTCTGATATTATGCCCATACACCTTGTCAGTCAATATTATGGCAGCCTGCTGTCTGCATAAATGGAGTAACATAACAATACTGAGGCAGCATTAATGCAAGATTATTTTTCTTGCATGTCAACCTGTATGCAATACGGAGGCAAGATATTTTGCTTACTGGGATGACTTACTTTAGTAATGAAATTAGGCTCGTCATTTAGGGGAGTCGGGGAGGTCCATTGACACCCTGGCTTTCAAACTTTTACGTTTTTGCGTATAAGTGGGCTTGGTTTTTTTCTGTTTTTCTATAACATTTGCATAGAGTTATACACCCTTTGCGCCATCCCTAGAAAAATTCGAAGCGACGGGTCTGAATAAACATCATGGCTTGAAAATTATAGACACGGGTAAAATGTTTTGTAACTGTAATCTTTTTTTTTTTTTAATGGTAATTTAAAATTTTGTGCTAAATAGCTTTTTGCGATATTATTTCTATTTTTTCTCTCTCAGTTTAAAAAAAAAAATACAGTGTGACTGTAGGGCTGTTCGTAAGACTTTAGGTTCCCACACTTTTTTCTTACAAAATTAAGACCTGGTTCAGAATTGTATATTTGCTTTTATCGCACCTCTATTATAAAATTTCAATTTTTCTGGTTAAAGGATGAAATACTTTTTTTTTGCAATCTCTCCAGTAGATGGCGCTACATATGTTCTACATTCTGCGAGTGGCTTTTTCTCCAGATACCATCTCAACAAATCCTTCACATTATTTATCTTTTTTCTACGAATTTTTACTTTTTTAATAAACGTCAAAACCATACGCAGCACTTATTTGGAAATATTTTTTACGTGTTAATATTTTAAAAATTATTCCGAAGTGTTATCCATGCAAATACTGTGCATCTGCTTTTTCTGTAGAAAGGGCTTTTCCTTTATAATAGTGTACTTGCGGTAAAAGCAACTTTCAATTGGAATTGTTTTTAAATCGCAATTTCAAAGGAAGAACGCATGTTGCGATTAAAAAAATAATAATAATAATTGTCGTAGCTTATGACTGAATAAACGCTCTATTTTTTGTATAGGAATATTAATAACTTAAGGTTTCAAAGCTTCAATTGCTTTTAAAATAACTTAATTTCAGCTCTACTTTACTACCAATATTAGCACGTTTTTTCGGTCTTATTTTTATAATTAATCCATCGGTGAATTTAAAAAAAATTATAGCAATTTGTTACTTGGTGTTCTTGATTCAAGACAACTAATTTTCTCATTGGTTCTTCTTCTTCTAAAAAGATGTTTAATACTCGACTCAATTTACTTTTATTTAAGCTTTTATTTTTTCAGGCGAAATTTATCTTAAGATTTTACTATGGAAAAAAAAATTCTTCGTTTCTATTTATAAATACCTATTTGAAGCATGTTGTCCCCCCTCCCAAAGCTCCGTCTCTGTATATTAAAAACTTAATTATCAATTTTACGTTATAGGTTTCATGTTCTATTTTTTGCCGTTGAATATCACAACCGTTTTACAAAAGGTTATTTAGTTTTCAGGCCTCTCGTACAAAAGTCTAATAAATTGTAGAAAAAATTAAAATTTGGATACTTTGATTTTAAATACTCACGAAAATATTATCAAAGCAGAAGCAATCAAAGGGGTAACACATCTCTTTTGATTTTGAACGATAAAATTTGGTTTAAAATAAATAAATAACAATGATTACCTTCCTTGTCATGTGAGGAAAGCCAGCCAATGTTTTATGACTTTTCCCACGCTTTATGCAAAGTGCAATGAATTAGTATATAATATTGAAACCAGGCTCGTCATTTAGGCGAGTCAATTGACCCACTGGGTTTGAAACTCTAATATTTTGACACATAAGCGGGCTTCTTTTTTGCTGTTTTCCTTATAACATTTGCGCTCTTAGTATGCCCTTTTTATCCTCCCCTTCCCCTGGAAAAATTCTAAATGACCTCCCTGAATGAAACTCATTGTGTAATATAATATTTAAAAAAATATATGCACAGGTAAAATGCTTTGTTCGTTTTTTTAATGATAATTTTAAATTTCGTGCTAATGGCTTACGATATCATTTCTATTTCTTCGCGCTCTCTCTCTCTTTTTTAAAAAATAAAAATAAATGTCTGGCATATTTTCCTTGCCCAATTTAAACTCAGTGTGTACTAAATATTCTTTTACAAGGAATATAGAGTAGGACCAGGGCTCAATTAGCATGAGAACTCAGCCCATGCACTTTTCAGTGCTATTCGAAATTTTTCAATATCAGCGGAATTCAGATTATTTACGCATTAAAATAAGTTCTGACGGCTGTAGGGTTCCCATACTTCTTTACTTAGAAACTCAATTCAGGCCGATGTATTTGCATATCTGGCACTTTTATTAAAACGTTGAGAAACTATTAATATTGCCGGTGTTAATTTTTAAGAAGATACAATTGGTTAGCAATCCATCCAGTAGATGGCACCACATAAAAGTTCTACATACATGGCTATTTCTCCAAATACCACTTCAACAAATGCTTCAAATTATTCATATATTATCTATTCATTTTTACATTTTTAAAAGGCATATGGAGCATGAGCTATGAAACGTTTGTTTGTATGTTTATATTGTTAAAATTATTCCGAAGTAGAATCAGAACAGTGGCTGTACTTCTGCTTTTACTGTAGAAAGGGCTTTTCCGTTCTAATAGAGCACTTGCGGAAAAGCAACTTTCAAATGGAATTTTTTGGATATAAAATTAGAGCACAGGTTTTTAAAAGAATTTCGAAGTAATTTGAGGTGAAGTTGAATTTTAATAGATAATGTCCTAAATAAGTAAATGAATAAGAATAAATAAAAAATAATACAACCAATGATTTAAAAAATATATAATTAATAAGCTACATCAGAAAGAAAAAAAAAAGGAAAAAATCAAATGTTTGCAACGTATTGGATGGACGTATGATCTGAAAATGCGGTCTTCACGTTTTACTTCTTCCTTAAAAAAGGAAGTAAGCTAGTTCATAAAAAATATATAGTATATACTAAAATTTTTGGCAGTTTAAACTTTTCGTAATTAAAGATTTATATCCGAGGAAAAAATACACACATGCCTAAAATCGTTTTGTTGTAGCAAACATTTAAACACTGCGAAAATTGAGCAGTTCTGAATCCAAAGATTTTCTGTTAGGAGAAAAGGGCTTCAGTACCTTTTCCAGTTATGAGAAGAGGGTATAGTTGATCCTATTTTCAGATGGGACATGGAAGCTTAATTTTTTCGTAATATTTCTAATACTAACTCTAAAGTAAGCCAAAGTATTGTAAAACCAGCAAATGTGTATTGAACCCAAAACGTCAATTACGGTATTAAAAAAGCGAGAAAGAGGGAAAGAGCGAAATTTAAAATGTGTTAGCTGTTTTGAAAAGTCATTGGTTCATCCTTTAACCCATTAGAAATGGAAGATGCGATGGGTAAAAATGTAAACTGATTTATTCATTAAAAACATGATTTCTATTTTTCATTAAAAAAAACCTTTTCGCGATTTGAATGCTTTGATTCCGATCGTAAATCATTTCCAGAACTTTTATCAGTGTTCTCAAGATTAATCAGTATAGTCACGAAGTCAGATGATTGAATTAAAGAGGGAAATTTAAAGTGTATTATTATCTGTTTTTTTTTTTTTTTTGAAAAGTCATTTGCGCCCTTCTTTCAACCCGTTAGAAATGGAAGATGCGATGGCTAATAGGGCGATTCTTCAAAAAATGTCCCGTGCTTAACGCTAAGTTTTTTTTTTTTTTTTTAATTTTTTCAAGCTAACCAAAGCCTTCAAAAAATAATACTGTTGCGGAATCATACATGATTTAATATACTATCAAAGCATAAGAGTTAGTTCCATATTTAATTAATAGTTACTTGTAAACTTAGTGTTACGCACGGGACATTTTTTCGAGAATCGCAAAGAACTATAAACTTATTCATAAGTTTTTCATTAAAAAGACTTTTTCGCGAGTTGAATGCTTTGATTCCGATCTTGAATCATTTCTAGGATTTTTATCACTGCTGTCAAGAGGAATCAACGTCAGATTATTATAACATTATTTCCGTCCCACCGGGCCTTAGGGCACACTTTTTGGAAGCTATTTAAAACGTTTTCGCAGTTATTTCACGAACAGAATAATTTACACTCAATTAAGAACATTTCCAATTTTTATACAGTTTGTTGAGTTGACGATTTTCAATATATTTATTTTTTGAATTTAAATAAATGGTTTTGGGATTATGTTAAATTATTTATTCTTTTAATTTGTTGAACAAAACTGCTTTTCCTTTTCGAATTCATTGATTCAATTTTAATTTCTTGTTTTATACTTCGTTCATCAATTGCTAATCAAGTCAATGTCGAGAAACAGCAAAAATAAATAAATGAATAAACACAATAAAATAAAAACCAATCTGTTACGAACATTTTTCAATGGTTCATAATTCAAAAGTCTACTATTACTTGTTATTTTTTACTTGATATTAATATGGTTCTTTCGATAACTACCAATGAAATGTAAAACAATTAGTTTCTCTCTCTGAACATAGATGACAGCATCTATTTAATTCTATTCGATTTGACTTTTGAAGATTTAAACAAAGCTTTACAAAATACAAAAGCTTTAAAAATACATAAAAGTTCTATACTTCAACAAATACATTCACACGAAGTGTGATAGTGTTGGCTTTTATTCAGCATCGCTTCTGTGTGCAATACTCCTTAGAACTTTTAATTGTTAACTTTAGGAAAGATAAAATAAAAATTAATTTACTCGTTGGGAGTGAACGCAAATTTTCAACAGTTGCCCCCCCCCTTTAACTCTTGATACAATCCTTGAATAGGAATATACATTTTCACATTATCACGACCATTCCTCGAAGAGAAGTCTGGTTCACCACTGAAAAAAGAATCCCTTAAGAATATGAAAAGTTATGAGTTTCGGAAAGGAGGAATTCTTTCAAGGATTTCCAAAAACTTTTTAGATGTCTTACAATCCAAATATACAACAACTTTTCTCTTGAAAAAGCAGATCTTTTTAAGCCTTGAAAAGCGCGTCTGTAAGTTTCATTGCGATTTATGAGTGGCGTAGCCAGGGGGAGGTTTTAGAGCTAAACCACCCTTCTCAGAACCCTTGGCTTTAGCACATTTTTTCAATTCTGTTACAGTAGTTTACATGCATGACTAAAAACCATACTCAGAAAGTTCCGACCTTCTTCAGATTTCGACTCCTTTACCCATAAATTGGTCCGACTTCGACCCCACGACTTCGGTTCTGACTCCACCCAGTCATGGTTTTTACTGTGAAATAATGATTGTTGTATGGTGTGAGATGATTTGTTTTTATTTCCATTTTAAAATTTTAACTAATTAATTTTACTTTTGGCCACGGGAAATGAAATGAAATTTTGGAGTGCCTTATTTTTTAACGTACAGAAAGAGCTGTGCCGACAATTTTATTTTTGATGAAAATTATTCATTATAGAGGACATTTTTATTATTTATTTATGTATTAATCGTTTATTCAATTTTAATAGCAATTTTGCATAAATCCTGTAATATGAGAACGAAAAAGCTCGCACAGATTAGAATTATATATCGATAGAACCCACTGATTTATAACTATTTTCATGCTGAAATTAAAGTAATATTAATATGGTGTCCGACTACAGGGTGAGGAATTATGAAAATTTTTAAAGAACCTCCGCTTATCAAGTGCATTATTTGGGAGAGGCGGCGGGGGGTTCTATGCTTCAAACTATGCTAAAAGCATAGTTTCTAAAAGCATATGCAAACTATGCAAAAAGTCGATGACAATTCAATAATTTAATTGCTGGCACAAATTAACTCCAGGGACTGGCACAATTGAATACTATTCTTGTTTAATATTACTAAATGTTAGTATAACTAAATTGGTATATAAGCAGGCCTTAATGGGAACAAGAGCTGATTAACTAGATTAGACGATTGCTCGACTGGCAGTTAGTGGGCAAAGTTGAATGTTTATAGAGTCGCACTGCTGTACCTCAAGGGACATAATTATTCTTTTTAGAGACCGAGAGATCACAGTTTCAAATGCTGCCCGGAGCTCTTTAGTGAGCTCTTTAGTTTTTTTTCTGTGAATTTCATGAAAAACAGCATCTGGAATTACATTAAAATAAATAATTTTTCATAAAACAAGTAAGACTGAAAAAAAAAATTAATAATAATCTCAAACTAACATAAGCCTATAGGCGTTAGCATTTTACAATGATGCTGAATCCTTGCATAAATCTAAATGGAGAGCAGCACAAGCTTTTTAATTACTATCATTAAAGTTAAGTGTTTGATTAAATATTTTATTCCTATTATTTTAAGCTAATTAAAAAAAAAAAGCTATACTCGCTGTTGAACATATTCTACATTCAAAGATTAGTTTACCTTTTAGTTAATTTTGCTATTTTGATACAAGAGCGTGTTTATTTAATTTTTAAAACTAGGATTTTAATCTTTGGTTCTCTTTGCCTTCAGAACTAGTTCATTCTGATTAGAAAGTGGTTCAACTTAAGCAAAAATATATCATGTTATATGCTGCTGCCATCTATTAGACAAAAAAGAAACTTTCTTTGGCAGAGACTAAAGAACTTTTGTTAATAATGAATTATATTTCTATTCATCATTACTGATACATACTGTCATACTGATTTAACACATGTTCTGCATTTTCGTACAATAAAAAAACTACTTAAATTGGTTAATATCAATGATTGAGTAGTCGTTGATGTCAAGAGCTGTTTTTCGGACAATGTTGTTAAAAAGAAATCAAGTCGCATACAACTGTTCCTTTAATTTTCATCATGAGCAGAGCCCAATTTCCCAATAGGCAGAGTAGGCAGGTGCCTAGGGCGGCAAATTTTGCTTCAATCTCATTCTTTAAATTATTATTCTTGAAAATAAAACATCAGTTCTTTTTTAATTTTTCCACAAAACAGCGACATAACTGGTCCTGACTTATCAGCGGACTGGACCGAAATTGTCGAAACCACAGAAAATGTGGTGTGACAGACTTCCGGTAATGGGAAGTCTGGCACTTTGGATTCCATACTAACCTTAGGAAAATGTTGGAATTTGACGGGTTTTTTTATTTCACTTTTTTTTTCTTTTTGTTTTGTTTTATTTTCACCGCGGAAAATAAATGAGCAAACGTGTCTGAAAAAGCTCAAGCACAGCAAATGAAAAATATGCAAAAAAAAAAAAAAAAAAGATGCGGCAATATTGCTTCAAACGCGCGTATGATACAGTGCACGCATGCTTTTCTTTTCTTTTAAGTCATTAAAAAATTTGGATTATTTAATAGATGTAAAAGAAAATAGTGTGGTGTCCACATTGGATATTTTTAAACAACTTTTATTAGGAAGTACGTTAAAAACTGACTACTAGAAAGAACGATATATCTACCGTTATGTTTTCAGTAATTCTAGGAATAACAACAAATCATGGTATGGCCATGTCTATGAAATACCTGAATGACCCAGAGATACGTCAGTAGTAATGCCGCATCTTTTCTGCAGGCACGATTGTCCTATAAATTACCTACACAGATTTAACTTGGCACCTGATCCTTCCGTCCCCTGTGCAACTTTTATGAGGCAATGGACAAGACACAACTTGTGTGTTGCTCTATCCCTAAATTCCGTTTCCATGTGAAAAATATAGCGCATTAGACCACATTATCCGGCATACCCGAAAAAAGCGAGGTTGACCAGCATGCCGAGAAATTCAAATTTTCCGGCATGCCTAGAAATTCAAGGTTTATTTTGCAACAAAACAAAAGTAAATTTCCCTATTCAGTTCCAATTAGAAAGCAAATCACTGTAAGAAAAAAAAAAGAAATAAATCCCGAAAGTAACCATCTTAAAAAAAAAAAAAAAGTATTGCATATAATATGTGCTTGTTATTTATGGTAGGTCATTAATTATGGATTTACCCAGCTAAAAAACGACTTCGAAAAAACTGCAGATGAAAAGATTTTTTCGCGTATATTTGAAAAATACTGCAGTTTTTTTTTTTTTTTGATGAATTCAAAATGCTTTCATTTTTATCTTTTTCTGATAGCGCAGTTACTCTGCCGTTTCTATTATCTTCGGAAACTTGATCCGATTATTTGGTGAATTTTTAAAGTTTTAGATACAACTTAATAAAAACTGTAGTTTTTTTTAAATTAAAAAAAAATATTGTTCAAATGAATGTCATCAATTTGCAAATACTTTGACATTCCCCCTTTTTTTTTTTTTTGTAATTTTTTTAAAGGTGATTTCAGATGAATCACGTGCAGCAAAAGGGGAGGGGGTTCATATAATCTTTGTCATTTGAAGAAATGCCCCACCCCCTCCCAAAAAAATAATAAAAAGGCAAAACATTTTTTATTGCAAAACATATATGGATCCACACATAAGTTGTTTTTGTGAATTGATAATATAATAAAATGTAAAAAAAAACAGAACCTAATGAGTTACATGCTTCATATTAAACTGAAATTTTGCTCATGAACTTTGTTTCTGAAAACTGAGCTTTTCAACTAGCAAGCAGCTTCAAAACTTGATATAATATCTCATCTTATCATAACATTTGACTTCAGTTAATTTGTATTTTCGTGGTCCTCTTTATTTTGAACACTGGTGACTTACAAACAGAAGTGTTTACAATCGTTCACAATCTGGGGGTGTTCATGATAGAGGGAGGCTAGATATTGCATACATATTCACTGAGACCATCAAAATGTGTCCATAATGTCTGGATGTTCACATTAAAGAGCGTTCTGATAGAGAATTCACTATCATTACACTGAACTTTAAACTTTAGATTGTTTGACAGATTTATTTCTTTTTACACATTTTTAAAGTCAACAGTTTTATAGGAAAAAAAATTTCATTCTCTAAAAAAAAAAAAAAAAAAAACTTATTTTATTTGTGGATTGGCAGTACAGAATAAATAGAAAACACGGCACATCACATATAAGTTTAAAATACTACTTGCATAGCAGAATGAAACATTGTAATAAATTGAGCACTTGGATGCAGAACATAATAATTACAATAAAAGTTTAGTGCACCTCCACCGACATGCGTTAAACATTCGAAAAGTTCCTTTTTTTAATTTACAGCATTTTGAAGCGAAGCATAATTTTTTTTAAAAAACATCATTGGACTCTAGATAAATCTCAAAAAGTTTACTTGCCCTGCCGGGCATGTTTCTCTGAAAATACATGCCCAAATAAAAGTTTTTTTTTTTTTTTTTTTGCGCAGTTCTTTTGTCGTATTTTAGTAAAAACGTTTGAATTTGTCGTAAAGAATTAATCAGTCAAAACTTTAATCTCACCGCTTCAAATCTGAATTAGGAACTGTTTTTTAAAAAAATTAAAAATAAAATAATTTAAATAAATAGTAAATAATAAGCCGTCCTCTAAGATTATAAAATTTAAATTCTAGGATTATTGTTGACATGCATGTCCGTCAACCAGTCTCGTTCTTTTAGTTTTAAACAACCGTTGTTTCATTGCCGACGATAGCTAGAAATTCTACACCATAAATTGAAATTCTTACCAAACTATTAATAGTCTCTGTGAACAACCTACAGTAGATCTTTTTATTCGATTCAAGGCACTGAATACCCTCTCGCATGCAGATATGCTGGGAGAAATGCAAAGCATAATTTCCACAAACAAAATTATATTTAAATTTTTTTTGTTTACACCTTAAATATTTGAAATATTAGATCTTTTTATTGTTTATGAAATCAGTTTGTAACGTTTATGCTCCAATAAAGCGCCTTACTCCTGCCCGATTTGGTGCTTTTTATTGACGCTCCAGCAGTTTCAGAGTTTTGTTATACCCAAAACAGTTTTGTTTGGAGGGGGGTGGGGGCCATCCTTCAGCATGGTACCCCTAAAATGGCAGTCTGCCTAGGTCTCTAATCGCTTCTCAGAAATTCCTGCAACAACCATTTCCAGATGTTTTCATTATTTTACTGAAAATATTTCAATTGTGAAGAAAAATGATATCTTTTCTAAGCAGTCGAAAGTGTCGCGCTAGCTGGAGTTCCATAATAAAACACTGCTGTGTAATCCACTTGAGATTAAAATGATATGCAATGTGCTCAGGATTTTAAATAATTAACACCATTAAACAAATTTCCTAAAAAAAAAAAATAATAAAGATTATTATAATATTGAAATTTTTATTATTTATGCTCTTAATCAATTTATTTTTTTATATTATTCGTTTATTAACATATTCTCATTATTTATTTATACATTCTTATTATTTATTTAATCATTTTTGAGCAATCGTGATTAATTTCACTAATGAATTTATTCTTGCGTGGCCTGGCCTTAGTCCCTTTATGCGCTTGGTGATTCATAGGTAGCGAGTCACACGATCGATTGCTTTTGCTTAATCTGACAAGTGGATCTTGTGTGAGTTGTTGTGTCACGGTGGGGATACTTGATCTCTTTCATGTTCCTTGATCATACACCGCATTTAATAAATTCATTAAAGCTAAATTGAGGATTCAAAAAAAAAAAAAATAAATAAATAAATAAATAAAAATACATAAATAAATAAATAAAAATATAAAAATAAATAAATAAATGATAAAAAATGGCATCTCTGGTACAAAACATTAATATTTCTTTTCTCATTGACACGTGTAAAAATTATACGATATTTATCTGCTACTATAAACGATATTGAATAATGTAAGTATATATATGGTTTTTAAAAATTACAATTTTAAGAAGGATTCATCATTATATGAAAATAAAGTAATCAATTCAGAAGCAATCATCGTTACGGCGATTTGTCCATAGTTTTTTAAAATAATTATTTTAGGCCCTTTTAGAGAGGTAAGTTTAATTTTTATTTATTGAATGGCTATGGTAAATTCTTAGGGATGGTAACTTACTTCTTAAATGTTTGCTTACTTAGTTGTAATTTAATGTTCATAAAATTATTCGTTAGTAAACAATATTTTTCTTGTTAAAATAAAAAATGAAATTGTTAGTAAATGTTTTTACAAAATTAAACTGTTTATTAACACTAATAAGATATCTATAGACAGTGGCGTACCTAGCATGGGTGACACCCCGGGCGATAATTTTGGGTGTCGGTGTCACCCCATTACAAACGCGAAAGAAAAAAAAAATGTAAACATGAAATCAAGAAATTTACGTAATTTTGCGAAACAGCTACATTTGTGTTACAACGAAATTTTAAGTTGGTGAATGTGCCAAAAAAACAAGTAAAAGTTAAAATTTGTAGTCTTAAAAATGCATTTAGTTCATAATTTTCAAAAACTTGCAATTTCACTTTGAGTGTCACACCCCAGATGGACGACACCTGGGGTGTACTGCCTTCATGGACCTCCCCCCCCCCAAAGTAGTGACGCCACTGGTATAAAACGTATATTCATTTTCAAGCTGAACATACATTTTTTATAGTATTATTTTTTTTCCTAACATCGAATTTTCCGGCATATCGGAAAGGATCAGGCAAGCGTTACTGAAAATCTGGTGAACCCCGAATTTTGCGGCATGCTGGATATTGCAGGGTAATACGGTATTGGATAGCCCGAAACAGGAGGATGGACGTTTTTCTTTATTCTCTGTTAATGTTTTTTCACTGTTCCTGTTTACATCTGCTACCGTTTCGCCTGCCTTGCCGCCTAACATAATTTAGTTTGAGCTTTATTTGCTTGAAAAATGTTCGATAGTATTTTGTCAAAAGAAAGTACAAAAGTTGCAGAAAATGTTGATACATTTTGTTTAAATCAAGTTTCGTTTTAATAGAAATAAAATTGTTTCTTTTTTTTTTTTAATCTAGTCGAGTTTGAAAAAGAAAACCTTTGGGAAAATAATGGTTTTTTATTTTGAAACTAGTAAATTAACAATTATTAAAAGTGAGAACGATTTGAATTCGAAAACATATTTCATTTTCATGAGACTTTAGGCAGGTATTTAATTTGATCGGAGTATGAGTTTTAGAAAACACTACTGAAATTTGCAAAAAGGAGGGGGGGAATGTTGCTTTGTATTTGGGTGAGTAAAATGTTTTTACAATACCTTTATGTTTTGCTGGTTTCGTAAGTCAAATGTTTTTGTTTCTACTTGTAAAAATACCGGCGTCTTCCAAAAATCATGTGTGCTAATGATTGTTAGCATATTAGAAGAAAAATAATATTTCATTTAAAGGATTATTTTATTATGTTGTGGGTCAGATTATACAGAAAAACGGATTAAAACATTATGAAATAATAATAGTAGTAGTAGTACACTGTAAAAAATCTCGGAAAACTCTCTGAATATACAAAAAAGTTTTCCGTAATACACAGATTCGTACGCCCTCCGCAGTTTTCTCCTATAATCAAAAACCTTTCCCGTTTAGCAAGAAAGTAAGAGTCGACGCATGCGCAGCTCACACGGCAATTTTATAGTCCAGCAGCAAATCAAACTGAAACTTTCGAAAGCACGCAATGAAAACAAGTGCTGACTCATGTATGCGAAGTAACACTCATCAAGGGGATTAGTAGAAGTTTTGTTCCTCGCATGAATTCACTGAAGATAATTTTAAAGTCTTATATTTTCTTTTTTATGTATCGTCATGAGATTGAATTTGAAGCTATGTCACTTATTTTTAAGTACGATGTGCAAATTCTCGACGCATGCTCGCCGAAGGAATACAAAGTGAAATTAAAAACTAAATAACTGCCGAGAGGACGCCATGTAAATTCATTGCGTCGCATAACTTGTGTAGGTAATTTACATTTTTCTTGGATACTTTTCTTCTTTTTACCAAATGGGTAATTTTTGTTGGCAGAATTTTATTCTGTCATAAAAATCACCTTTTTGGTGACCAAAGCCTGCAAAAGACCACCACCGACGAATAGGTAAGTCGCTTTGCAACTCTATTACTTTAAAGAGATTTAGTTCATATAAATCTCATTAAAAAAAAACTATTTTCTTCAGTATCATTTTTTCGTTGTGAACTATTGCAATTTGAAAATATTTTACATTACATAGAACACATATTTAAAGTGCAAGTGTGTCTAGTTTTATTCTGTAAAATTTATGAATTGAAGATTATAAAAAACTTCAAATAAGTGTTATTGTGTACTTTGTTTTTATGTGTCAATCTCAGTTGGCTGAACATTTATGTATCAAGCATTATGAATTAAATGTTACAATATGCAAATTGTCAGGTTTGATAGTTCGTCTTTAAGGTTGCATGTTTTCATTCTCTTGTAAACAGTGTAGCTAGATTGTATGAAGTAAAAAAAAAACTATCTCCTGTAATTAGGAACATAGTGCTTCAGTATTATCTAAATGACGATATCTCTTTAAATATTTGCATTAGCGAAACGCTTTAAATTAGTTAAATGTGTATTAATTTCTTTAACAAATAGATACATATATGTATTTAAAAGTGTCTTCATTTTTTTCGTTTTACGAGCCTCAATTTTACCAAAAAAAAAAAAAAAAAAAAGACTTAATAAAAAATAATTTTATATTTTTACACCATATTAAAGTATTTGACTTATAATTTATATGATACTTTGATTTATAATGTATATGATGCTGCTTTTTCAAGGGAGGGGGGGGGCGCTTCATAGCATTTTATGGGTGCACCATCACTCTTATGGTGGGGGGGGGGATTCTCGTATATATGAAATGGAATAATCATGTAATAGAGTTCAATATTTTAATAAATAAAATATATAATGCATTTTGCGCACACTGTAAAAATAAAATCAGTAACCTATTTTGAATAAGTATTTATATTTGTGATGAGCTGGAAAAGGGCAAGAACAGAAGAATCAACCCGAATGGTTCCAGCAGGGGGACTTGGTGTCATATTTAAATTCATCAATTTCTCTGTTGGTACTTTTCGGTACACTTTGTTCGTCAGAGAAATTGACTTGAGGTGAACGAATTCCGGAACGCGAAGGGTAGGTAAGTCCTGTCAAATTTTATCCGAAGATAAAAGCTATCTAGTTTGATACAAGATATATTTTTAAGTTCTGCATTAAAAATACAATATGTTGATAGTTTTGTCTTGAAAATATTGAGAGAAAAACTGAAGTTTAAGATTGTTTAACAAACAATCCCCACTTTTCAGAAGGTACCCCCACTCCAATTCCCCGACGATTTTGTGATTAGGAATGAAACTACTAGATTATTTCATAATTTTTCAAAAATTTATAACTGTGCATATGTTATGCTGTTAACCATGCTATTTGTCATTAGAAATTTAAAAAAAAAAAAAAATCCACGAATGATTCTAAAATTGCTTGTATTATTGCTCTTAGATATGAAAGAATTGAAACTGATATATGGTATGCAATACTATAATAAAGAATTATATTTTAGAAAAAATCACGGAAAAAGGATTCCGAAATTCTCGGAAACGTTTTTGAAAATTGTTTGGAGAATTCCGAAATACTCGGAAACGTTTTCGAAACTTACATGAACCACAGCTGCACAGAATACTCGGAAACTTTTCTGGAAATTACGGAAAGAGGATTCCGAAATACTCAGAAATGTTTCTGGATATTACAGAAAGAGGATTCCGAAATACTCAGAAACGTTTCTGAAAATTACAGAAAGAGGATTCCGAAATACTCAGAAACGTTTTTGAAACATTCATGAACCACAGCTGCACGATATACTCAGAAACGTTTCCGGATTTTTTTTACAGTGTAGGAATAATAATTATGACAAACAACAGAAGAGAGAGTACATCTGCCTTCTGCTCGGTTATCGATTATTTTAGACTTAGTCCATAACAGGGACAAAATTGCAGTCTCTGAATTTCATAACCGTGGTGTCGGTATTTTGCATAAAATAGAAACTTATTTGAAAATATTTAACTTTCACGTCATTTATTCCTTATTAAATTAAAGCTATAAAGCGAATTTTAAAGTTTTTTTTAATTACTGAGAGGAAAAATTATAAAATTAATCTGCGGTAAGAGCAAAAATAAAAAATATTACAAATGAAACATTAATTGGGAAGTAATAGCAGCCGTGTTGTTGTAAACATTACATTAGTTCTAAGTTCTAACACCCCTACTTAATTTCAATAGTTCCTTTTTTGTATTAAAACATAATGGTCTAAATAAGTGATTTGAAAAAAATAAATAAATAAATAAAATAAATTGTAAATTATAAATTTGAAAAAATTGTGATGAAACATGCTGATTATTTATTTCTATTTGATGATGAAATTGATCATTTATTTTACGCAATTTTGAAACTAAGCCCATCAATTTCTACAGAATTTTGCATTTAGTAAAAAGTGGAAAAAAAAAGTGCACAAATGCTTGTTTTTATCTTATACTAAAGTTTATTCACTAAATAGACACTCAGTGAACCGAACAAGAATGTTTTGAAAATGAAAATTATATACTAAAGATTATATCTTTTTACTTTATTGCCGCAGCACCGCAGAAATGTTCTAGCATGTGAAGCAACATAACTGAATGCATCTAAGATCTTCTTACATCAGAAGACCGAAAAAGCGGCAGTGTGCTTCCAGATAAAAGGAGCACTTTAGTTCAATTAAAAGGGGAGTTTTAAATAGAAATTGTTGTGGAAGTGCTTTTTTTTTTTTCTGGTTTGCATACAAAATCCTGAATAATTTTTAATAATAATTATTTTCTTAAAATTACTACTGAAATTTTAGAAAATTAATTAAAAGCTTTTTAATGTTTAGTTTAAAATATTGTTAAAAACGTTATTCAGATTATTTTTATTCAAATCATATTAGGAAATGAGGGAGTTAGGTTTTACGGCCAAAGAAAACCTTGCTTTTGTGATGAAGTTATGTTAATACTTCAAAGGGTCAAGGACGTTGCATTGAACGTGAACATTGGTGGGGCAGAGCACAGCGCCCTCCTAAAAATTTCAGGGGGTATGAAAACACTGCCCTAGAATAGATGCTTAGCTTTGCCAGATTTATTCTTCCTTTCTCCCTTCATTGAATGTATGAATCATAATTTTATAATGAAATTATAACTTAACTTAAAGTAAATCTTTATTTATTTTTCCAATGGGAACTGTTAAAGCTCTAAATTTCTCCCCCTTGGGTACGGCTGTGTCTAATTTTTAAAGTATAAGTAGTTTTGAATAAAGTTGGATGTGTTTCAACAATAGATGACAAGATTTACTTTCTTTAAAAAAATTTCAAAACCAAAATTTTTGACACATTTGAAAACATTTTATTGTATCGCTAGCGTTTGAGTACCATAATAGCGTTATCGGCGAGAAATTTATTAAACTAATTCAATTTTTCCTTTTATTGTTAAAACGTGTGAAAGGCGGGGGGATAAGGGCGGAATGAATCTCGGAAAACACCTAAGCAGACAACAAACGAACTTCACCTCGAACCGGAGCCGGTAATATGAAATAATTTGACGGCTCGAAGTTGTTCGACATTAAAAGCTCACGGCCGGAGAAAAAGCAAAATTAAGCTGTAGTAAAAAATCTTCGGGGCCGCATAATTGCTCTAAGTGCGTGTAATAACTCCTTGCTTCGGGGGTCTCCCCGCGGGGGCCCGCTTGCGTCAATCACTGTCACGGGGCCCCACCCTTGGGTATTTAGAGGACCCCGTGTTTGTAGTTTTATTTCTTTTTTATTATCACGAAGGCTCGGCTTCTCTTGCGGATGTGCGGCATTTGAGGGCGCCTAAGTTTTGCCATGAAATTGTTATTTCAAGCCGGGACATCAGAAGAGATGACGTCTCCCTGTCGTCACGCCTGACACCTCATCGCTCGAGCCAAAGTTCACAGGCTGAGTGAGAAAGGGATTTGTATTTCTTTTAAGGGTGCGATGGTGGAAAAAGGAGAGTATAGGCGACTGAATTTCGAGTCGTATATGATTTTTTAGAAAATTCTGTTACATGAATAGCATCATTTAATTTTAAAACTGCACATATAATACATAAATTTTTACTATAATTCAATATTTGATGTGCATCATTTGAGGGCGCCTAAGTTTCGCCATGAAATTGTTATTTCAAGCCGGGACATCAGAAGAGATGACGTCTCCCTGTCGTCACGCCTGACACCTCATCGCTCGAGCCAAAGTTCACAGGCTGAGTGAGAAAGGGATTTGTATTTTTTTTAAGGGTGCGATGGTGGAAAAAGGAGAGTATAGGCGACTGAATTTCGAGTCGTATATGAGTTTTTAGAAAATACTGTTACATGAATAGCATCATTTAATTTTAAAACTGCACATATAATACATAAATTTTTACTATAATTCAGTATTTGATGTGCGGCATTTGAGGGCGCCTAAGTTTCGCGATGAAATTGTTATTTCAAGCCGGGACATCAGACGAGATGACGTCTCCCTGTCGTCGCGCCTGACACCTATTCGTTCGAACGAAAGTTCACAGGCTGCGTGAGATAGGGTTGTATTTCTTTTGAAGGTGCTCAAGTGGAAAAAAGAGAGTACAGGGGACTAAATTTCGAGTCGTATATGAGTTTTCAGAAAATATTGTTCCCATGAATAGCATCAATTAATTTTAAAACTGCATATACGAAAAATGTTTTTGCTGAAAATGCAATATTTGTAAGCGGATGTGCGGTATTTGAGGGTGCCGACGTTTTGCCATGAAATTAACTCAATCCGGGATCATCGGCAGGGCCGAAGAGAGACCATGTGAGCCTTGTCGGAAACTTGGGGCCCGGCTCTGAACAGGAGTAGTATAAATTTTATGCGTTTTATGGGGATGGGGGACCGGGCGACCGAACTGAGTAGCACTTAATTTAAAAATAAAGTCTGCATATCCAATAAATGTTTTAACAACAACTGTTAGATGTTGATAACCCATTAAATGGAATTGCAGATCTAGTTTGAGACTAAATGAATAAGTCTGAAAATCCAATAAACGAATATAAAGATTTGGCGTATATAAATGGCAAAAGAACAGATCTTTTGCATAGATCGATGCTTTAAAGAATGGTCTACGGAAAAAACACCCATGAATTATAGCATATAAAGAGTATATAACCCAAAACAAAGTCAAAAATCAGTAAAAAATTGCAAAGAGTTGTAACTTCTCTTAAAAGTCAAATTAATAAGTTTTTGCATTTCGTTTTATTTTTCCAACCTTTTGGAACAAACATGATTGCTGATTGATTTCACTTTGCCGTACTTGGGAAAACTTTCATTCGCTTTGTGATTATCAGATAGCGAGTCACATAATTCATTGCTTTATGGGTTGAGTGAACCTTAGGTAAGGTAGTTTACCTTAGCCTGTATTTTACCTGAGACTCTTATACGAAAATATAAATGATTATTCTTTAAATCACATGTAACATGTGGATAACTTATTATTTTTGCATATTCAGTCGAATTTGCATGTAATTTTACTTTATACTGGAAAGTTTAGCCGCCAAGTGCGTGGCAACAGCAAAAACATTTATTTATAAAGCGAGTCGCTTATTTGCTAGATGCTGTCTTCCACTTGCATACCTGCTGGTTGCAGGATGTACGACGTCTATGTTTTTAACTTGTAAATAAAAGTATTTTATTTTATATTCAAGTGTTCTTCATAAGTTCTCATGTTCGCGGCCAATTGGACCTCGCGACAAACATATGAATTTCTTGTACCAAGTCTACGTATTTAAATGAAATGATTTAAAATATGTTTTTCGTTTTCATTTTTTTTTAAACAAAATATTTTTTGAAACGTTCGTTTATTTTTATTTCATTATTCTTCTTTTTCTCCTTCCCCTTCACATTTTCCCCTCAGGAACCATTTTGTTTTAATAATACAATGGCGTATATTTTGTACTGCCTAGCTTTTTTTTTTTTTTTGATGATTCCGTCATGCATTATAGAAAAAAATGTGAAAAGATAGCCTGAATAAAAATTTAAAGATGGTCTAAAAATTACAAAAAATTATATATTTTAGAAATACAAACAAATAAACTGCAGAGCATTGAATTTCGAAAAGAAAAGGAAAAAATCGTGCATCTTTATCTTTACTAATAATAAAGCTCAAAGTCTCTCTGTCTGGATATCGGGATCTCTGTCTGGATCTCTGTGACGCGCACAGCGTCTAAACCGCTCGGCCGATTTTCATGAAAAAACACAAAATTAGTTTGTAGCAATTTTTCGAAAATTCGATTTTGTTCTTTTTATATTCTAATTTTAAGAACATTTTACCGAACAAATTATCACAACGTGGAGGAGAAAATTACCAAATTATCATAACGTGGAACCGTAACATGGGCGAGAAAATAGCCATAGGAAACTGGCGAGAAATTCATCATCCATTATTTGTAAATATACAGACGAACCAAATGACCTTTTCATTTTCTACTACGGGAAAAGCCGTGCGGATACTACTAGTAATAAATAAATAAATAAATAAGTAATAATTGCAAACACATGTTTCCGGGTTACAAGGAACCCATGGCCGTATTTGAGGGGTCGGCTTTTAGGGTTCAAACCCCCTTCGAAATTTTTCGAAACTATTCCAAAATATGCTTTTTATTATACTTATCTTTATTTTTGCTTTTAAATTCATTTTTCCTGTTTCATTCATTCTTTTTTCATTAGAAAATCGCCCGTCAAGATATGACGGGTGAAAATTGCCTCTACATTTGAACGAAGCAATTGCTTGTTTGGTAATATTTTCACAGCTGAATTGTAGCGTTTCCTACAGATTTTGAATACCTGATAGCGATAACAAAGACATCGCAATTCTTTAAATTTGAAGTGACCAAATTCTGTATTTAATATATTTTTATTGTTGTCAAAAAATATGAATGTAAAAAGTATTACTTCGAAAGAGCGTACATGAGTATACGCATCTGTTTTTTGAGTTATTAAAAATGCATCAAATATTTAACAGGGGGGAAGTTATGTAATGTATTCATCA
Organism: Uloborus diversus; assembly: GCF_026930045.1. NCBI lineage: Eukaryota > Metazoa > Arthropoda > Arachnida > Araneae > Uloboridae > Uloborus > Uloborus diversus. The sequence continues at coordinate 66,328,386 of NC_072732.1, read as the reverse complement.
ATTTTTTTCTTTTAATAGATATGTCATCTTTTACATTTGATCATATTAATGCCCTTAAATAGCATCCTCTCATTCAAACAACCTATTGTAACAAAAACTAATAGAATATTTAAATAAAATCGAATTTTATACACCATATAGATTTCACGAGAAGTGTATTGGTACCCCCCCCCCCTAAAAAAGTTTGGTTATGGCACTGACATAACCCGGCAATCAGACAGCATCCGCTTTAGTCGGATGTCCTTTCTTCCACAAGTTCACTTATTTTGCATTGAAGAAGGGGTACCTGGTAACCCCGAAACACGTGTCTGCAGTGATCTGCAATTTGTACAACTATGTATTGTCATTTTACTTTTCAAGCACAAAGGTGGCTATTTAACTTTAAGTGATAATTAATTGAAAGGTTTCGAAACTTGTCTGAGAAACTTTTAACTTGTCAGAAACAAAAACTCGATTTCTTTCTCCCTTCCACTTTTCCATCACTTCTTTAAAATTGTGCGTTTCGAATTTAAAATGCTTGTGACTTTTACATCAGTCATTTTATTTCGTGGTAATTACATTCCTTCTTCCGAGTTGATAATTAGTTGCCCCCGTTATTCGAAAACAACTGTTTGTCATCAGAATCAAGCGGCCTGAGTACTGCACAGGCCGCCTAGGCCTGGGACCCCATCTTCCTTAGGGGCCCCGATTTTTTTAAAGACTTATACATAGCATTAAAAAATCATGCATTTTTGTCAAAATAATAAAAAATAACGATTTATTAATTGAAAATAGCCTCTTTTGATCCTTCAATAGTATTCCACTTATTACGTTAGTTTTATAGGAGATGAAGTTTTATTTCTTGAGAATATCATGCAGAGTTAATAATAGCTACTGCATTGTATTCTTCTTATTATTTTTTTTTATTTTTTTTATTTTTTTGCATTTTGATAAGTAAATTATCTAATGAGGTTAAAAAGACTCTAAAAAAATTGTTTCGTAAGTGGCCTACTTTTTTTTTTTTTGAACTTTTGTGAGTGGGACGGAGCAATATGCTTTTCACTGTTTAATTAAGCTATGTAAGTGTCAAGTTGTTGCAAAAAAAAAAAAAGTACAAAAAAGCAGTTTTGGAGGGCTATGCATGTTCAAATAGTGCTTTTTTGCACAGGGATTCCGTAGCGCTATATATAAAGTCCCTCTAAAGGTTAAACATTATTTTGTGTGGACTTAAAGTGATAGAATACAGAGAAGGAGGGTGTCCAAAGCATTGTGGGCATTGGGCCTGGGCCTCGCTTTTAAATAGTCGGTCCCTGGGTTGAATGGTAATCTTTTAATGCGCTTGATTCTTAATAATACTTTGAAGTAATATGATTCAAATTTTCTCAGCGGCAACGTCAAAGGGGCTGCAAATCAACCCATTTCTGTTTTCTTTTGTTGAAACTTAATTTAAAAACTTGAAGGAATATGGTTAGGGGCGGCAGTTTTAAGGTTTTCCCCGGCCTAGGAAAAATCACAGATCCGGGATTCGGCACTGCATGAGATTAGCTCCCGTTCAAATTAAGCCTTTGGTCATTCCTGTCATTATTAAGGCTTTCAAGGGGAGGGGGGTACCCCCTCGAATTTTAGAGACATAATGTAGTTATGCATTTTTGTGTGCATTTTGTTGTTTTCTCATATAAAATGTAATGAAGGCAAATCCTTTGCCCTCCCCACCTTTCCCTCTGGAAATTTTTGAAATGACGGCCCTGTCTTGGGTACAATTGGAAAATTTAAAGGAAAAAAAAATCGAATTTAAGTGTTCATTTATTTCTGTTCTTTGAAAATAGATGGCGCAACCGTCCCCGTATTTCACCAAGTCGTTTAGTTGGACCGGGTGAAAACAAAACTTGAGATTTTCGAATATCTCTCCTTCAATTAGAGATTAAATTAAAAAACTAAAAAAACAAGCTTTAGAAGCAAAATGAACTAAAAAGTTAAAGATAATCTTTGGATGAAAGTATATAAAGTAACTGACCAAACACTTAATTTTACTGTAATAGAAAAAAAAAGCGTGGGGAGCTGCATATTTACATAATTGCATGGATAACAAGTGGAAGAAATTTCAGACAACTGATAAGATGCCCCCCACGCTTTTTTTCTATAACAGTAAAATTACGTGTTTGGTCAATTACTTTATATACTTGTCATCAAAAGATTATTTTTAACTTTTTAGATCATTTTGCTACTAAAGCGTGTTTTTTAGTTTTTTAAACTATTTTATTTTTTACTTTTTAGTTCATTTTGCTACAAACACGTGTTTTTTTTTAAAAGTTTTTTAAACTATTATTTTATTTTCAAGTAAGATTTAGATACTAAATATTGCTAACACTTGTAACTCTTAAATGAAATTTTTGCGCGTGTTTTCGATTTTTATAATGGAATGTATCTTAGTATTCTATTGCATTATTTGTATCAAACATTTTGAATGCTTTTTAGTAAATTCATGTGCAAACATTGTTATACTCCGCAGTTCTGATTTGTACGTTGTTGTAAGTAATTCTAATAAGCGACTGGCTAGTTGTCTAAAGGAAAGTTGGACCCACAAACATACAAGTTAAGCTAATAAAAGCGCGTTAATTAGAATAAACTAATAACTTGTCAGAAATTTTAAAAGAATCCGATTACAAAAAGGGGGCGAAAATTGAGTTGCAAGATTATAAAATTAATTTTGGTGTAGACGGGATTAGAACGTACGCCCAATCATTCCCGGAGGTGAACGTCAGCGAAGACCCGCGCATTAGACCGCTCGGCCGCGAACGCTCATTAAGTGGTGGAATGTACTAACAGTAATACGCCACTACACTGTAAAAAAAATCCGGAAACGTTTCTGAGTATATCGTGCAGCTGTGGTTCATGAAAGTTTCGAAAACGTTTCTGAGTATTTCGGAATCCTCTTTCTGTAATGTCCAGAAATGTGTCTGAGTATTTCGGAATCCTCTTTCTGTAATTTTCAGAAACGTTTCTGAGTATTTCGGAATCCTCTTTCCGTAATTTCCAGAAATGTTTCTGAGTATTCCGTGCAGCTGTGGTTCATGAAAGTTTCGAAAACGTTTCCGAGAATTTCGGAATCCTTTTTCCGTGATTTTTTCTAAAATATAATTCTTTATTATAGTATTACATACCATATCAGTTTCAATTCTTTCATATCTAAGAGCAATAATACAAGCAATTTTAGAATCATTCGTGGATTTTTTTTCTTTTTTTTTTTTTGAATTTCTAATGACAAATAGCATGGTTAACAGCATAACATATGCACAGTTATAAATTTTTGAAAAATTATGAAATAATCTAGTAAGTTTCATTCCTAATCACAAAATCGTCGGGGAATTGGAGAGGGGGGATACCTTCTGAAAAGTGGGGAATGTTTGTTAAACAATCTTAAACTTCAGTTTTTCTCTCAATATTTTCAAGACAAAACTATCAACATATTGTAATGCAGAACTTAAAAACATATCTTGTATCAAACTTGATAGCTTTTATCTTCGGATAAAATTTGACAGGACTTACCTACCCTTCGCGTTCCGGAATTCGTTCACCTCAAGTCAATTTCTCTGACGAACAAAGTGTACCGAAAAGTACCAACAGAGAAATTGATGAATTTAAATATGACACCAAGTCCACCTGCTGGAACCATTCGGGTTGATTCTTCTGTTCTTGCCCTTTTCCAGCTCATCACAAATATAAATACTTATTCAAAATAGATTACTGATATTATTTTTACAGTGTGCGCAAAATGTAATATATATTTTATTTATTAAAACATTGAACTCTATTACATGATTATTCCATTTCATATATACGAGAATCCCCCCCCCCACCATAAGAGTGATGGTGCACCCATAAAATGCTATAAAGCGTCCCCCCCTTAAAAAAGCAACCCCTGAAAATGTCAATGGCACAGTCTGCGTGGTGAACGCCCCTCGTCTTCTCCCCATATGTACATTGTATATTAATAACATAGTTTTTTAAAAATGATCACTTTTAAAACAATGACATGAAATAATATTACTTTTTATTTTGGCATGTAAATGCAGCTGTTCCATTTTTGCCACTGACTCATTCCTCCTGACTGTCCTACATTAAACTAGTATGCATGCAGTAGGTACTGTCCTGAGGAAGACAAATTATAGGGACTTGTTTCTTAATTTAGCCGAGGTAAAAATACCCCTACTTTTAATTTTAGGTTTAAGCTCTTGTTTATTGCATGTAGTTTAGCATATGGTGCGTTTGGCCCAATGTAATGCATATATTAGAGCTTAAACACTCTCCATTTAGTAAGTAGTTTAATATCTTTTGGTTTTTTGACCATATTTATCGGATCTTCCACGGCTGATGAGCTCCGCGAATTCAACTTTTCTACTTTATACTAATAATTGCTACTTTTAATTTTCTTTTTCTCATTGCTATTCATTGCTTGTGTATTTCATATATATACAAAAATATATTATTGAGAAATAATTCTTGTTTGTTATATTTGCAGCTTCTTTCCCTTAAGGGCAGGTACATTGCAACTAAAATAAATCGTACTAATGAAGCTCTGCTGAGATAAATAATATTTTATGTATAATATAAATTATAAATCAAAGTATCATATACATTATAAATCAAAGTATCATATAAATTATAAGTCAAATACTTTAATATGGTGCAAAAATACAAAATTATTTATTTTATTAAGTCTTTTTTTTTTGCTTTTGGTAAAATTGAGGCTCGTAAAACGAAAAAAAAATGAAGACACTTTTAAATACATATATGAATCTATTTGTTAAAGAAATTAATACACATTTAATTAATTTAAAGCGTTTCGCTAATGCAAATATTTAAAGAGATATCGTCATTTAGATAATACTGAAGCACTATGTTCCTAATTACAAGAGATAGTTTTTTTTTTACTTCATACAATCTAGCTACACTGTTTACAAGAGAATGAAAACATGCAACCTTAAAGACGAACTATCAAACCTGACAATTTGCATATTGTAACATTTAATTCATAATGCTTGATACATAAATGTTCAGCCAAATATTAACTGAGATTGACACATAAAAACAAAGTACACAATAACACTTATTTGAAGTTTTTTATAATCTTCAATTCATAAATTTTACAGAATAAAACTAGACACACTTGCACTTTAAATATGTGTTCTACGTAATGTAAAATATTTTCAAATTGCAATAGTTCACAACGAAAAAATGATACTGAGGAATAGTTTTTTTAACGAGATTTATATGAACTAAATCACTTTAAAGTAATAGAGTTGCAAAGCGACTTACCTATTCGTCGGTGGTGGTCTTTTGCAGGCTTTGGTCACCAAAAAGGTGATTTTTATGACAGAATAAAATTCTGCCTACAAAAATTACCCATTTGGTAGAAAGAAGAAAAGTATCCAAGAAAAAAGTAAATTACCTACACAAGTTATGCAACGCCACGAATTTCATGGCGTCCTCTCGGCACTTATTTGGTTTTTAATTTCAGTTTGTATTCCTTCTGCGAGCATACGTCGAGAAGTTGCACTTCGTACTTAAAAATAAGTGACCATAGCTTCAAATTCAATCTCATGACGATACATTAGCAAGAAAATATAAGACTTTAAAATTATCTTCTGTGAATTCATGTGAGGAACAAAACTTCTACTAATGGCCTTGATGAGTGTTACTTCGCACATGAGTCATTGCGTGTTTTCACGAGTTTCAGTTTGGATTTTCTGCTGGACTATAAAATTGAAGCGTGAGCTGCGCATGCGTCGACTCTTACTTTCTTGTTAAACGGGAAATGTATTTGATAAGAGCAGAAAACTGCTGAGGGCGTACGAATCTGTGTATTACGGAAAGCTTTTTTGTATATTCAGAGAGTTTTCCGAGATTTTTTACAGTGTAGCTCTTAGTTCAAAGGAGAGTTACTCACAAACATACAAGTGAAGCAAATAAAAGCGTGTTAAAAAAATGACGGTAGAAATCTGAAAAATTGATATTTTTTCAGAAATTAAGAAATGAAAAAAATTGTTCACATATGCCCCCCTTTACATACTACATACTGTGCTGTACGGTACTTGTAAGTACGCTTAGCACGAAAAGTGTTGCCTTTCAATTTGATTAATTAAGAAAGCTTTCTCTTTACTCTCAATATACTAGAATAATTGAGTAATGTAGATCTCTATTTCTCGGAAAAATCCAATTATCCGGATTTTGATTATTTGAATGGGGTTCGGTCTCAATTGATTCTGATAATTGGAGTTCTACTGTACTGTATGAGCTGTTGCGTGCTGTTTTTCGGTGGACTGGTCCCATAAACTGGTTGCATATCTGCCCATTACAACATTCTAAGAGTACCAACTTGTGAATCTCACCTTCGCTGTCTTGAGAGACCTTTGCTATGCAAATTTAGTTATTATCGTCTGGCAGTCCAGAGACAAACTGCGGAAAATAACTCATTAACAGAACTTTTTTTTCTTTCTCACAAAAAATCAACACGTATGGTGATTAGAACAAGTGACGACTTAATTGAATTAGCATTCCAGGAATAGAACGTCGGCATGTTGACAGCCTACATCGTTTATAAGGATTACGCCACGGAGTGCGCGAACGTCATTTATAATGCCGAGTAGTGGAATTAGGGTACTTGGAGAGGCTTAAAGATGTTGCGATCGTACATCATTCTCGCGCTTTTGCGTGTCTTCGGCATTCAAGATTCAGATATTCCTTCAACTAATAACACCTCCCTTTTTATGCTCCGCTTTTTGCGCACTGCGGGAGGAAACGTGGGAAGAGATTTTGAGAGTACCGCTTGTTGGATTGAAAAGGTTAAAAATTGGAGACTGATGATGGAAAAGTGTTCCAAGACGGATGGAAAGGGGTATTTCGCGACTATTTTGGTCTGTTTTGTGGATTTCGTCATTTTTCAAACATCGATGTTTCCATGCATCTGTACTTCGTGTTGTTAATATAAAAGACTTTTTTTTATTCCATTTTCATGAAAGCCTACCTTGCTCGTCGTTTTTCAAATTTCACGTAAGTCATTGACTTAAACTGTAAACAAATGCAAAGTAACTTACTTTTTTAAACTGGTTTAGCTCATTACTCTTGTAAACACAATGATTTATTTGTAACTTTTACAACCGTTTACTGCTCTCATAATATTGTTGTGGCATGAAAGTTTTAAATTTGGAAACACATTTCAACGTTTCTGAATTCCATCTTGCATGTTTCATCCTTTTTCTGAGTTCCGATAGATATTTTTTTTCACATAACAGTTGCACATTTATTCACACATTAGTCTTAGAAGTTTCTGCATTAGTCTTAGAATTTTATTGCAGCAAAATTTGAGACAAATGGTACAGGATGACCATCATTTTCAGCTTCCAATTGAAATCCTAAGATGACGTATTCTGCATTTGAGGGGAAAACTTTCCCAGGAATTGTAAAAATTGAGTCTTTATTTTTACTAGTCATGAAATTTTTATCGCAACAAAAGCACATGATGATCATCATTTTCAATTACTTAATTTAAATCACAAGGTGGTGCATTTGCGTTTGAGTGAAATGTTTGCTGAAACTTGTTGAAACTCCCTTTTCAGCCATTTTTGCATTAACCGTAGAATTTTATTGCAATAAAACACTTGCTGAATCCGTGTTATGACCAACTACCATCATCATTTTTAGTTACCTATTGAAATCACGGTATGTCGTATTCCTTATTTAAGTGAAACATTTAACGGGAATTATTCAAATTTCGCATTCAGCCACTTCAGTTTTAGTCACAGAATTTTTATTGCAACAAAATTTGTGCCAAAAATGCACATATGGTTCAAGATTCCATTGAAGCCAAAAGATTTCGTATTCTCAAGTTAAGCAAAGTGTATGCTGCAAAATGTTTAACATGTGTTGTGAAAAAGTCTTATTGATTGTCACAACTTAGCAGATACACAGTTAAAAACTTTTTATTCAGGCATGATTAAGGAGCTTGAAAATGCCATAATCGCTTGTTCCTACGTCATAAAAAATGTCTTAGTGGCTTGCTTCTATGTTTTAAAAAGTATCCAGAAAGGAACCAAAAATCAGATGAATTGCTATCGTGTCCTTAGATTATGCATTTCTCGTTTGTGTCTTTTTCACGGATGTTTTATCTCAGTTTCAACTGAACCCTAATTACTTCAATTCTAAAATGTTTCTTTTATGCGTCGCACAACCTCTGTTATACGTCACTTCCGCTCGATTTACTAACTCACTTTTACAATTTTTTTTAATTTTTACTTTTACAATTTCGTCGGCCCACCCGTCGATCAATTTTCTAGAAATAAAAATACGAGAAAAAAAATGCAAGCGTTTTATCCCTATCTTGAAGACTCTGACTCTCGTGATACTAGAGCTAAAATTCTTCACCTTTTCTTGAATCTAAGTCACATTTTAGAATTTTAAAAAAAGTGTATAAAGCGAGGGTACGATTAAGAAATGCACACTACACGTTAGAATTGGCAATTTCAGTCAACTCTCGATGGCGTGAAGCCCCAAAGAACTGGCTTAAAACTTCGAGTGATCGGTAGTTCGAGTTATCGAAAGTTCTTTTTCGAGCTTAATGAAAAATAATTTTTACTATCTTTTTCAGCAAAAATGCATAACGAATAGAAAGTAACACTAAAAGTTTAGATAAAATTTATTATTATTTAAAAAATATCTTTACAGAGAGTAAATTCTATTAATTTTCATCGAAAAAGGCAGTTATTTTTGATTGCTTCCATTTTGTATCGTACGTTGAGACGTCTTTAAGTTTTGCATGTCGTAGGTTCAATTTCATCTCTCTTGATTTCAGTTCGTATTGCTTTTAAACGTTTTTTTGTCCTAAAAGCAGATTTTTTGACTCATTCAAAAAAGAAAGACTGCTTTTTGCAATTTTTGCTAAAAATTTTAAGTTTTTCCAACCAGAAATGAAATTTTACGTCGTCAACCACAGCAAAAAGTAACCCAATCGTCTCAAGCAATCTTCCAGCACTGTATGCATTAAGGAGCAGTATTGTAATTAAATTATACTCCTCATACAATGCAAAGCATTCTGTTAAAGGAAAAAAAACTTTTTTTTTGTTGCAATTTTATACATAAAATGGAAACGAAACTTTCGCTAAAACTTCGACTTAAAAGTAGTACACTCGAGATGTAGAGAACATTTTGTAACGAAAACACTAAATTATTTAGGAACCGACTGATAACTTCGAGATAAAAGAATATTCGAGTGATAGAGAGTCGACTGTATTTTAAATTTTAAGAAGAGATACGTCTTATATTCATGGCGGTGTAGAGTAGCAGGCCTCCACGTGGTGCACCCTGGGTTACGCAAAAACTGCTACAGCCTTCGCCATTTCTTTGCAGTCATTTCTCCTGCGAGAAGTCATATGAAGGCTCCCTCGAAGGCTTTTAAAAACTGCCCTTTTAAGGGCAAGGATAAGACCGGCTTTAAAGTTCCTTTTTGTAATGCCGGTGGCCTTACTACTGACAAATTTTCTGAACTAAAGACGACTGTCTTTCAAGAAATTCTCGACGTGCTGAAGGATGTCGTCTTCAGATAGCTTCCCCGCTCTGCTACTGCATCTTTGTTGTATTGGACTGCAGGGCGCTTTATGTCCGAGAGGACGTTGGTGGGCGTAAATTAAAAAAAAAAAATTCATGCAACTCATAGTGGCTTCGTTTAAACTTTGAATCAAAACGCCCTTCAGACACAAGTGAATTTAAAAAAAAAGAGATTTTTAACTGAGTTGCATCATAAAATGTTCTTTAGGAAACACTTTTCAAATAGGGGATGTTACTATTCTAAATATGCATTCCTATATATTTAAATTTATTACCTTTTGACCCTTCGAATAATACAACTTTTAATTTCATTAAATTATGCTAGTATCTGTAAGCGTTCTCTCACCTTTATTGTCAGGGCAAGAAAGAGCACAACTGAGCCACTGGTGGTTCAGTTGCCACTCATTTCAAATGTTGAGTTTCATCAACCTCAACATTTGAAATGTAGTGTCAAAATGAGAAAAAAAAAGTCTACACAAACAAAATTACCTAAGAATCTGTGAAGTATGCGTAAATAATGCAAAGAAAAAACTTTTCCGTCTCGGAAACAAATGTTCCTCAAAACAGAAAAAGAAAAAAAAAAGAAATATGATCCGTCCGAAGAGTTAAATGTCTATAGTATGGTTAAAACATTTAAACTTAAAAATATGGCAATAAACTTAAATTTGTTACTAAAATAATAATCGGTAAAATAGTATTTCTTCTGAAAGAAAATATTGCATATCATTTGTAAATCATGTTGTAAATATCTTTCGTTAACACACCATTCTTGAACATACCAATGCGAGTATTTGAAAGATAGTGATGGTGAAAAGATTCCCGGTATTTTTTTTTATTTTTATTTACAAACGTTTAAATTTTACTCAAATTTTAGACAAATTTGTCCATTGGGATGACAATGAACAAGATACTATCTCATTTTTAATTTTGTTAAAATAAGGATTCACTTTGTAGTAATATGGATTAATTAAATATTAAATAAATTAATAATTAATAATAATTTGCTATTTTTGTAGCTTGTATGTAAGAAATATTCTCGATTATTATTATTCTTTTTTGAAATGTTAAAAAAAAAACTTCGAAATCCAACATTTACGCATATTTTTAAAATAATTCATTAAATAATTTCTCCTAAGTTAGATTGCAACAGCGCCCTATTTTACCATCGAAGAACTCCAAATGAATTTCTAAATGAATCTAGATAATTTTCTTTTCACCTGAACAGAAACGTGATAAAGTAGCTAATGCTCCAACCTACACAGCTCCGAACACAATTGCAGTAATAACCATGCACATACATCCTCTAGTTAAATCTCCTTTCGCAACTCCTCCCTCCCCCACGAGAAAAAGACATCGTTTGAATATTTTCGACAAAAGAAGTTCTCCTCTTTCATTTTATTCTTCTCCTTCAGAGATCACTCTCTCTCTCTCTCCACCATCTGGGGGGTGTTGGGGGGTGGATGCGTTCGAGAAAGGGGGGGGGTGCTCTAAGGGGGATTCTCCCGAAATGAGCTACATCGGCTTGTTTGGTTTCATAATGAACGCCAAGCCGAATTCTTACGTAAACATGGATGCCTCGAAAGTCTGCGATGCACATGTGCTCCAAGGTTGGAAATTCGGAGAAAGAATTTTGTGTCTTCTTTTGCGAATGGAGACATTTTTCTCGGAAGGAAATTTAATTTAAAAATATCTTTGGGCAAAAGATGCGAAACACAGTGGAATGAGTCTTTGACTATGTTTTTGTTTTATTTGTTACATTAGTCTGCCTCCTTTTCAGCAAGAGGCAAGGAAAGGGTTTGGGGGTTAAACTCACCAGAACCCTAGTTTTTTAACCACTTTCTGATAATATGCAAACGTGTCAGGATTTTAATGAACCCGCAAGTGAAAATTTTGGCTGTGCTAGTATACTGCAAATTCCCAGTACGCATTGGAAACATGTCGATTCAAAAATATTGTTCCAATAGCAAAGCCGACGAGAGGCCATGTCAGATTAGACAGAAACTAGGGGCCCGGTCCTTGAGGGCTTGGAGTCCAAGTAGTATAATTTTTAGAAGCTTTATGGGGGAGGGACCTGCCTTCGGAATGTGCTCTATTAAAAAGAAAGTTTACTGGAATGTGTCCCGCGCAGGTCATTTGTGAAATTTAAACTTGGGAACACATTTGAGTACAAATTCGTGGCACCGTTGTGGAACAGATTAGGAACATTTTTGACCACACTTGTCTTCGCTCTCTTTCGAACGAATATAATCTCCACAGCTTTCGTTAACTACCAGTCAATAGAGTCTATCAATATGATACAAGTAATTTTGTTGCAATGAATTGGTGTCGGTTGGTGTGACTATTGTCTAGAGATGGATGACCCCTCACTTTTCTAAAACCACCATTGCCCAGTGGTGTGTAATGTGGTCCTGGTGTGTCAGTGTACAAGAAATGTTCTCAAATGCGTTCCCAAAAGTGTTAAAAAATTGTGCTGAACCAAATTAGTCCCAAAAGCGTTTTAAAAACCGTTTTAAAAAGTGTGTTTTAAAGTGTTCTAAAAAAAGGGGACAAATGTCCGTGCTCAAAAAGTATCTGAAGATTTGCAGTGTACTTTCTCAAAATTATTTTTAAGGTTTTACAGTAGTTAAATCATGCATTTATGTCAGTAACTCAACTAACAAGCGATTGATTAACGTATACCATAATCTACTTCAAAATTGCAAGAATGACATTATGAAAAGTCATGGAAAATTGTTCAGAACTGATTATTTAGCATCAGTAAAAATATAAATTTCCTTCTGCTGTGTTTATAAATGTTTCAGTGTTTCGTATAGAAATGCTACGCTGTAAATGGGTGGTTTTGTAATTTATCAATCATTTTTCTAACGGATGCCCATCTCGATGATGCACAATCGATTTTTCTGTCACAAAATCGACATTCTCAAAGTCTGACAGAACAATGTTATAAATGTCCTTTCTTTTATTCCGACCGACTGAAACAATGCATGCTTCACCTTAGCTTTTATTAGAGATCCGGAGATAAAAATTTCTGTTTTGACTAAATGTGCCAAGCTTCGCAAAATACATATTTTTATGTATTTACTCATTATTCGTAGATTATGTCGTCGGTTAAACCTACAACTAGGTACATAACTGCAAATTTAGAAAAAATAGAATGTTTCAGTGTTTTCGAACATTTTAGTTGTTCCAAAGAGGATATAAATACTTCTACTTAAAACCCTTTGAAAGGCGAGTCATTAAAGTTTTTTAAATATAATGAAAAGATACTATGAGTGCGTTTACTTCATTATCTATTGGTTTTTCAGTCAAAACAAAAATTTTATGTATTTCTTTCGCAGGTGATGGTGCTCAATTTGTTTTACAACAAACCTAGGGCAGGAAAAAAAAGCGTGTTTACGCATGCAAAAATGAATTTGAATCCTTTTGAACAACAATTGACTCAGTCTTGATCAATATGACTGAGTACGTCAGAAAAAAATGAAGAATACTGATTGATTGCTTAAAAATTATAAAATATGAAGAAAATTTGTATTTTTGAGTTCAGTATGAAATTGAGAACTTGATGATTTGAACAAGAAATTGAGTAAACGGGGGAAAAAAATGCTTTTAATGTATTGCCATTCAATGTTGTTCATTAGAGTTGAAAGAAAAGGACTCAAGTGGTTTTGACTCAAAAAAAAAAAAAAAAAAAAAATCGGTAAGAACAGAGAGCATTTTTTAGAAATAAATTGGTGGTTTCGTAGCGCAACCACCTCCCCTCGGAATGTAATAACATTCGAAATAGTAGTTTAGTAACATTTAAATAGTGGCTTCCCATTCCCCAAAATTCGACAAAAATAACAGTAATAATAATAATGAAATAAATTGAATCTTCCTCAAATCAGTAAAAAAAAAACCTGAATTCTGGTTGTCTACCAGTAGCATTCAACTTATGATTTAATTGTAAAAATTTTTTTTAAAGTTTTCCAAAACATTATGTGAGCTTGTAGTAGATCGAGTGCTATGGGAGAACAATTGTGTCTCAATCAACTGGGACATATTTCCCCCCAAATGTGGAACAGGTTTAAGTTATAATTTATTGATACCGAGTATTTCAGTATAGTCACAAAAATTATGGTATATGTTATGACAGCTGATTTGTTTTTGTACTGTAGTTTAGTATTATATACGAATATAGTTTCAGTTTTTAACTTCTTCTTAGTTAGGAATTTTAAAAAAAGTACCTTAAGCCCTTAAGGATCATAAGACATATGTGTCTCCTAAGTTCAAAATTTATTTTATAAATTATTGAATATAAATAATTTTTAAATTAAATTTTTCCATGTTATTGTTGCATCAGAATCTGAATTAATTAAAAAAATGTTTAACGCTAAAAATACTAGGGTAACGGCACCAGTAACAGACATGCTTAAGACATCGCTCTCAATTTAATTTGTAATTCAATCCAACCCTCAAAAAATTCATAAAAAAATCTTTTATTTTATTTAAAATATTAAAAGCAACTATAACTAAAACTTTTGTAAATAATACTAACGAAATTAAAGTTTATTATATCGATTCAAGGTTTCAAGATTCACGAGATAAAGTTCAAAACAAGGCTAAAAACTAAGTACAAGAACTCAGAAAACAATATATATCAGTTTCCCCAACTGCGCTACCTATATTTAAAATTAAAGTTACATTAAAGCTTAAACATCCTCCCCTCTCATGAATAACATTCTTAATATTCCAAAAAACTTAAACTTAAAATTTCAGGATTTCAAAGCAATAATTTCTTTAACTGCTAACTTAAAATTAAACAAATTAAACATTCATATCAAAATAATCACAATTAAATCAATATTTCAAAGCAATCATCTGGATTAGCCTGTAAAATTAATCAATCATAGTAAATCCATATACAATAATCAAAAGTTTTTTTTTTTTCCAAGTAGAAGTATTATCAATAGGTAATTTGCACAATTTCGTAATTAGACGTTTTAATTCACCATTTAATGTCTTTACTGAAACAACACGAACTTTCTCACCTGCTCCAGGAAAAAGTTTAATGATGTGACCTAATTTCTAAGTCTATGTTGGTTGATTATCCTCTTTTATCAACACCAAGTCATGAATATGAAGAGGTTCACAGGGATTTCTCCACTTCCTCCGTTGTTGTAATTGACATAAATACTTATTTGACCAACGCTTCCAAAATCCCTGTAATATTTGTTGTGTTAACAACCACCTTTGCAGAGGTGTTACCTTTTTCTAAGTCAAGTCCTGTTCTGGTACTGCTGTCAAAGGATCCCGAATAAGAAAATGTCTCGGTTTGAGGGCGCATAACTCATTAGAGTCATTAGAAATTGGGATAATCGGTTTTGAATTTAAACACCCTTCAACTTGAGTGATCAGCATGAGGAATTCCTTGACAACCGATCATCCGGCATAAGTGATATTTCATGGACTTAACGGCCGCTTCCCAAAATCCTCCATGATGTGGTGCTGATGGGGGGTTGAAATTCCACTTTATATTTTCCACCAAAAGTCAATTACTGAATTCAGGACTTGAATTTATAATAGAAATTTCCTTTTTCAAAATTCTATCAGCGTCAACAAAATTGGTACCGCAGTCCGTACTTATTTCTTCGGGTTTTCCCCTTCTTGCTGTAAATCTTTTTAAAGCTGCAATAAACGATTCGCTGGACAGATCTTCCACTAATTCCAAGTGTACAGCTTTAGTAGCAAAGCAAATAAAAATGCAAACAGAACATTTAGTAGGTCTAACTCCTCTTCTTTTTTTCATTTTCACAAGGAATGGTCCAGTGAAATCGGCTCCAGTTCCAAAAAAAATTCTACTTGGAATAACTCTGTTGGTAGGTCACCCACTAATTCACCCATTAATTGCAATTGCGTCTTTTCCCTGAATCGACAACATTTCACATATTTCCAAACGCAATTTTGAATTTCAATTTTTGCATTGATGATCCAAAATTCTTGTCGTAATACGAATAACAGCAATGGGACTCCGCCATGAAGATGTTTTTCGTGATAATACTTTATTATCAAATTAGTGATAAAATTTCCTTTTGATAGAAGAGCAGGATATTTTTGTGATTCAGCAATTTCTGCATTTCTTAGTCTTCCCCCGACTCGTAGTATTCCACTTTTATCTAGGAACGGATTAAGTGAACTAATTCTACTATTAGAAGTTATCGGTTTTCCTTGTTTTAAGCATTTTAGTTCCTCAGAAAATGCTTCATCCTGAACAATTCTTATAATTACTTCCGAGGCCTTTCTCAATTCTTCACACGTCAAATAATCACGTTTTATGATAGAAACTGATTTCAATTTCAAGTTAGTAAAAAACTGTAGGCACCATACTGTCACTCTCATAAGCTTCGACCATGAAGGAAATTTTGTCAAGAGGTTAAATTTTTCTTGCCCAGAATGGACTAGATTTACTGCTGCACAATCTCTGACAATCTTTGAAGTTTGGGCTATAATTCTTCGTTTTCTGATAACCAAGCAGGACAGTGTAACCATTTTCTGTTACCAATTAACTCTTCAGTTTTGCAGCCCCTGGAAATAAAATCTGCTGCATTGCTCTCGCTAACACAAAATCGCCAATCTTGAGGACTTGTCAAATCTTGAATTTCAACAGTTCTATTGGAAACAAACTGTTTCCACTTTGAAGCAGATCCTTTAATCCAGCACAAAGCAATAGTACTGTCAGTCCAAAAGAAAATAGTACGGTACTGTCAGTCCAAAAGAAAATAGTATGAACACTAAATAAATTCTCAAGATATTTTCCTAGGCGTGATGCAATTACAGCACCCATCAAATCAAGTCTTGGAAGAGTTATTTTTTTCAGAATCGCTTCTCTGTATTTTGACATAACAAAACTTGTTTCAATCACATTATTTTTATACATAAATCTAAAATAGGCTACTGCCCCGTACGCCTTTGGGGTAGCAGCAGATAAAATGTGCAAGTGTAGTGTTTTTTCTACTACTTCGGAAGAATGTGTAAAATAATATCTTAGAATTGAAAAATGTCTTAATACATTTAGCTCAGAACACCATTCAGACCACTTCTTCCTAATTTCTGCGTTGAACGTTTCGCATTTCGTCATAATCTAGTCCCATTTCCCACAGTTCTTGTACAATACACTTAATTCGAATTAGGAAAGGTGAAATTAATCCAGTAGGATCGAAGCATTTAGCCGCTGTCTGTAACACAACTCTTTTGCTACCTTTATAAGGTTTTTTGTAACATGTCTAACAGAGGCATTAGCTTCCGCCCTAAAATATCATTATCAGTGTGCCAATTTATACCCAACACTTGAGAAGGCTTTTTTGTGTTTGCCTCCGTACTTACGCAAAAGCCAGATTTATGCCATTCATTTTTTCATTCAACTGAATTAGTTTGAAATTTTCTAAGATTCATACCCGCTACTTTCAAGATCGTAACAGCTCCAGTGGATAATTTAGTAGCAGATTCAACAGTTCAGAACCAAAAAATAAATCGTCCGCGTAAAGTGAAGTGTTAAGCATGTTGTATGTTTCAAAATTACTGTTTTCGTATTTTCTTATGTGTTACTTAATAGTGGAGGCTAAAATAAAGAGGACATGAGTCATTGGATAAGATTTGGTTTCTTTGCTACTTTCGCAATTTTCAAAATATAAGAATCTCAAGGAATCCCAATCTTCTTCTTCAATTTTAATTTGGAGAAAAGCTTTCTCGATATCAGCGGAAAATCCTATTTTATTTTTTCGAAATTTTAATATGACGTCTAAAATGTTTGGATTTAAATTCGGTTGTGAATTAAGACATTCATTAAGAATTACAATTTAGTTGATTTTGATGAGGCATCATAAACAATCCTAACCTTTGTCGTTGATTTTTCTTTTCTTACTACAGGTCTGTGGGGCATATAATAACTTTTCGTTTCACGCATTTCATTTTTACATGATTCAATTACGCTGTCTCTTAACTGTTCTATCATAATAGCATTGTAATTTTCCAGCAACCATTCGTTTTTATATAATTTAGGTTTTAAATTTTCGAACCGGTACTCTGCTATCTTAAAGTTATTGCTTAACGGAAGTTCATGGAATTTCCACAAAAGTTTCGTTTCATACCTCACATCGACAAATTTTAGGTTATCTTCGAAATCTTTCACGATAGCCAAATCTGAATTATTTGCCTCGTTAGCTATTATACCTAGCGATTCCAAACTCCAAAAATTCTTTATTTCATTGTTTAATTCTGCATCAGCTGTACTTATAAAATGCGCTCCCGCTGTTGGGTTAAAGTTTGCCGATTCCAATGGGCTGTGAACAGTATGTCCGAATATAGTTTCACTAATAAACAACCCACCCGGTAACTGTTTAACTTCACTCCTCATAGTTTGCCAAGCATAATCAGAACCTAACAGGATTCCAATTTCTTCTTTCTGGTTGGTATCACACAGTTTATACCCTTGTGAGCAAAGAAGTCTATAAAGATCGCGAGGAGCTTGTTTCAATTTTGCCCAAGTGATAAAATCTAAGTGATAAAATCTTCAGAAAGTTGCTACAACATAAATAATTTCTTGGGGTTTAATCTGACTAAAAGAATATATCATTAGTTTTTCTTTCCTAATTGTTTCTAATTTTAAACAGTTGACAAGTTTTCTCCTTAAAAATGTCCTTTCACTTCCAGGGTCAATAAAACAACATAATAGCTCCTTACCGCTATCTGCTGGTATAGCAACAACGCAAGTCTGCAAAAGTATCGCTTTAAATTCCTTAGATGTTTCAGATTGCGTTAGAGACACAAGAGTATTTGTATTAGAATTATTACTAGAAGTTTGGTTTAATTTGCAAAACAATTTGTTAGGACTAAATTCATTACAAAAGTTACATTTATCAATTTTACTTCTTCGTTCAGCAGAAAGATGGTTTTTCCGAAAGCATTTTTAACAACGACCTTCTTTCTTAAGCATTTGCCTTTTTACATTATATCTACTACAACGTCACAATTATTAGAAAAATGATTATTATGCGATTTACAAACTATACAAAACAATTTGTCTGGTAGTACATTTTGAGATGTATTTAAAGTATTGTTGCAAGGATTCCTTTCCCATATCGTGGGTTCTGTTTTTGACCATTATTAAGTTTCAAGTCACTGCATTTTTACTGGAACTACTCTAGTTATAAACAGCCGAGAATACTTCACGATACTTAATTTCGTTTCTCAAAAAATTAAGCAATTCATAAACATTTTTACATTCATCGGGTTTACACTTACGATGAAAATCTAACATCATATCTTGAGGTAATAATTTCATAAGTATTGTATTCAATAAATGACCGTATGAACCAGCTGTAACTCCAAGATTTTCCAAACTTCTAATGTTAATTTTGCACTCACTGGTCGTGCAATACCCGTATACCGCTTAAATTTGAAGAATTTTTAACGGGTTGAAGGTTCAATAGATTATTCACGTGAGTGTTTATAATAAGATCGGTGTTTATAATAAGATCACCAAAAGCTGCTTTAAAAGCTCAAGACACGACTCGTAATTTTCTTCAGAAAGTTGAAATCCTTTCACAATATTGTAAGCTTGTCCAGTTAACAGTGATTTCAAGTAGGAACATTTTTCAATTTTACTCAGCGATTTATTTTGGTGAAATGATGTCTGAAAACTGTTAAAGAATTCTAACCATGAACTAGGATCACCAGAAAATTCATCAATTCGTAATTTAGGCAATTTCATGTTAGAAGCACCTGTTTCAGAAACAGTAGAGTTCAACAAAGCACTTTCGTTGCAACTATTGTCCTTATTTAACTTCTTAATCCGCTGTTTAATTTTAAACTTGGCGGACAAAATTTGCTCGGAATATTTTCCGCGAGTTTCAAGTTCTTTTTCAAAGCCCTCGGCTTCAGTTCATTGCTTTTTAATTTCCGAATTCAATGTTCTGAACAAGTCTTCTTTTTCAAGAAAATGTTCATGAAGTTCCAAAAGTTCTTCAATATCACTTAGAGCAGTCTCTAATTTTGTAAGTAATTTAGTGCAGCTTGCACGCATGTATTGTCGCTTAGCTTTCAATTTGTCAGCTGATTCCATTCTTAAAAGACTTGATTGTTTTTAGTACGAATATATTTAAACAGCTTACCTTCGCTGTGCAGGTTTTTCTTGCATACATATCACGTCCGCGTTGGCCAAAAACATGTATCATAACTACATTTGCTATTTTCAGAAAATTTGCAATTCAGTCCACAATTCAAAAAATTCTCAAAACTTCTTTTATTTTACTTAAAATATTAAAAGCAACTATAACTAAAACTTTTGTAAATAATACTAATGAAATTAAAGTTAATTATATCAATTCAAGATTTCAAGATTCAAGAGATAAAGTTCAAAACAAGGCTAAAAACTAAGTACAAGAACTCAGAAGCTAACAAAAAGTAACCAAATTAGACAGACAAGCAATATACAGTCAGACCTCGATATAGGCTCACCCGCTTATAAGGTCACCCCGCAAATAAGGTCACTTTTTAAAAGTCCCGGCTCACTGAATAGGAATTTTATGTGATGTATTATCGGATATATGGTCAGGTCATAATACATTAATCGTTTATAAGGTCACTTTTATCAGATTTCTTTGAATGATTCCAGTGCCTAACACATTCACTTCCAAGAATTCACCGCGATATACGATCCTTAAAAAGTGAAAAGTCGTTTTTCCTATTAACGTAGCAGGTAGTGCACAGAACGCAGTAGCAAGTGAGCATTACGACAGTGATAACGAAAACATGAAGTATTAATGCGGGCACTCAGGTGTACATATTGCACTCTTTTACCAGTCATGAGAAGCTGAAGAAATTTCAGAAAATAAAATAATAGTTTAAAAAACTAAAAAAAGCACGCTTTCGTAGCAAAATTAACTAAAAAGTGAAAAATAATCTTTTGATGATAGTAGTTGACCAAACACTTAACTTTAATGTAATATAAAAAAGCGTGGGGTGCTGTCTATTTACATTTTTACCAGGACAACAAATGGAAGAAATTCTAGACAACTGATAAGAAGCCCCCCACGCTTTTTTGTATTACATTAAAATTAAGTGTTTGGTCAACTACTATCATCAAAAGATTATTTTTCACTTTTTAGTTCATTTTGCTACGAAAGCGTGTTTTTTTTTTTAGTTTTTTAAACTATTACTTTATTTTTCTGTTTTTTAGTCTTATGTTGGAGAATTATCAGGCGACGAAATTTTTTATAAAACGAGTGCTAGGTAATATTTTAAAGTTAAAACAAGGGCACTCCGATGGGAAGCTGCTGTGAGTCATCGATGTATGTCTGCGGAAATCATATTTATGTTAGTTTGAAAATTTGAGATGCATTTGAATAAAAGTTTTGTTCAACAATGGTCTGATCAGCAATGAATTTCCAATTGAAGGCTCACCTAAATTTTGGCATGAAATTAGTTAAAAACAATTATATTTCATGTTCTAATTACCTTGGAACATTGGAATAAATTTTGTCTGATGCAGAAAAATTATAGGTATTTTTAAATAATTTTTGCGAGCATTTTTTAATGTATTTTTTAAAATTTTTCCTTTTTCACATTGTTGGATTTATGCCTAAATATTGATTAAAATTGGAGGAAACTAACAATTAAAAGAGTTAATTAATTAATTTGATTATAGAATATTGCATTGTCATCGGGTCTGAGGTCGCGTGCCAAATTTCAAAAGAATCCGATCGCAGGAAGTGGGCGAAATTTGAGCTGCAGTATTCCGTTACAAGATACATACATTCATTCATTCATACATACATACAGGTGAAGCTAATAAAAGCGTGTTAATAATTAGAAACCATTTTGTTTAAATTAAAGAAAAAACACATTAGTCCTGTATTAATGACAATTTTAAGTAAGGTAAGTTGCACATCAGTTGTTTGCTTGGGGATATTTGAATGCAGCTTTACTCTAAATGAAAGTTTTAAAAAATAATTTCAAAATTTCTTATCGATTCCAAAAATTTAAATTGGTTCAAATCAATTTAACTATAATAACCTAATTAACTGATAGTTTGAAAGTATTAAATTTTGAAGTGATTTAATGAATTAAATGTTTATTTATCAATGAATATATATTAAGCGGTTATAAGGTCGGTTTCGTGAAGTCCCGAGGGGTGACCTAATACCGAGGTCCAACTGTATATCAGTTTCTCCAACTGCGCCCCCTACAGTTAAAATTAAAGTTACATTAAAGCTTAAATATTTCCCCTTTTCTCTTTAAAATGTGCAAAAGTTCTTTATTTTTAGATCTAAAACCTTATTATATTGAAATGAACATGAAACACATGCAGACCTCGTGGTAGCTGTTCATAACCTTTCACTACTGTTTTGTGAATACCAACTGGCTCATAAAATTCACTTTGATAACAATAGATAGCAACATCGGTTTTACCGCCTGAAATTCTTATCATTTAAATCCAAACTAACGACTGTCTGTTACTGGAGCCGTTACCCTACAGGTCAGAAGACATGTTATGAACTTTAGCATTGAAAATGCGCATACTATGTAATCGCTTTTTCACACTTAAATATATACTAAATATATGTACAATATGCATGTACAATATGTATAATATACATTTAATATTTCATTATTATTTTTTTATATTTTGAGTATTACTTGTCGTGTACGTTAACTGTCACAACCGGTCATTTAACCGGCAAAAGTGGAAATAGGTACTGTTTGACCACGGATTGTATGGAATTAGCAAACTTCTAGTTAAAACGAGTCTATCTGAATGAGGGAGAAAAGCAAAATTTTGATGCGCGTGTTCCGCTCATTTGAATGTGACTCTGCTTAATTCAGAGGCTAATAACACATAGACTAATAATAAGAGTAGACCGAGCTTTCTCATTCTTGCTGATGAAGAAAATTGGTTCATAGATGTATCATGTGACTAGTGGAAGGGTTTGGCGAAGACTTTGGCAGCATAGTTGCTAGATGGCAACATTATCTATAGTTTGGCACTCGACATGTATTTTAAGACAATGTGTTTTCATTAAAAAAAACTTCCAGGTGCAGAGATTGAACTGTTTTTCTTTTAGTTATGCATTATTTTGACATTAGTAATAGTTTTTGATCAGTTTTCGGTAACTTTTATTTCATTTGGAGCTGTCAGCGTTGGCGTGAACGAAATGGCGTAAACGTTTTGCGTTAACGCAAAAATGTACTAATCGGTATCTTAAATTGAAATTGTAGGTAAAAATCTTACCGTTTGCCGATTCTTCTTGGTTGCTTGCATCTTTTATTGCTTAGAGAGTCATTGAAATTGACTAAAGAAAATGCACAATACTATCTAAACGAAAAATTCACTATATTAACAAAATATTTACAACTTAGAATAACTAATTTACAAATTGGACTCCATAAAAGATCATTCTTCCGTGTTCCATCAATTCTATTTATTTTATTTCGCGCTGGCGTTGATCGTCTGCTACGATTAACGCCCGCTGTTGCTAGGATATCCACCAGTCACATGGTTTGGTTTATGAGCAGCAAAAGGGTTGCCATAGCTCGGTCTACTCTTATTATTAGTCTATGTAATAACATGCACCTGCAAAAACTGGCACCCCCAAAAACTAATAGATGCGTCCATTTCCGCCCATAAACGGATGTTTGCCTTTCCATTCAATCCGTGGTCAGACAGTATGTCTTAAGCGTGAATATGTTTAGTGTTTGAAAAAGCGCTGTAATATTATTCTGAATCTATCGCAAATGAAATACTTCAGTTAAAAACCTTGCATTCTAGTTTCGTAGTCATGCTTCTAGTTTCATTAATGATTACTTTTGAATTGAAGATGAAAGATAAGTATTGTCATCAATTATCCAAGCAGGTGGGTGGCGCCCTTACAACTGACATATTTTGGAAATTTGAATTGTATTATTGGATTTGAACATTACTGATTTTTGATTAAATGACCTCTAAAAAAAAAATTTGAGACACGACCACAAAAACCAGGACAGTTGGATACAGTAGGCTCCTTTCTTCCTATTCAAAGTTTCATTTTAATTTTTATGAAATAATAACATGAGAAAAATGTAAGAGATACACTTATTAGGTCAATTCTTTCTTCATTTACGTATATCAATCAACAAAATAATTTTTTGATCCATAGTAAAATGTGAACTTAAAAAAGCAGAGGGGTAAAGCTCTTTTGGTGTTGAAAGTTAAAGAGCCATATCCCTGCTTGCATCCTCCCCTCCCCCACACCACCCCGTACGAGCGGTCTATGAGTGCTGCCATTGTCGTATGCCCCAGCCTTGTGGAATGAAAAGTTTTCTGTTAAAAATTTTCAAACGAAAAAAAATCAAGCTATTTTTAGATACATAGTAAAATGGTGTCAAAAATTCCGTTTAAAGTTATCTAATACAAGTCTTTACTAAACTAAACTGCTTACATTGTTAACCATTGAAAGCAGAGTCATGTCTCTTCAGAGCACTGAAAAATCTTGAATGTGCTCGGAAGAGCCATGAGACATGTCAGACGGAACATCCACCAGGAACATACCATGAGGAATGTTTTTTAAAGTAAGTGCCGTTTCGAAATAAAAAAAGAACAAGTACAAGGGGATAGAGCAAAGAAATTAATTTTACAAAAATCTAAAACCCTTACGCTATTTATCGATATTGCTGCTGTGATTTTCCAAGCATTTGTCATAGCGTGGAACAAGCTTTTGTATACCTATTCGTAGAAAGTTGCCGTCTGTGTAGTCAACCAGGAGATAACATGTTTTCTGAACTCAGAATGGCGTTGTGTCATCAACCGCCGAAGAAAGACTTTAGATGCCAAAACAAATGAAAGTTTCTGCGAGAGAAGTAGGGGCTGTCCGGAGAATGTTCAAAAACGTTCCAGTCAAAGCCCTGTAAGAGTCCGCATGGCTTACAGAGCTGGCACGTTTTTGAATATTCTCCGGGGACCGCCCCGACTTCGCTCGAAGAAACTTTCATTTGTTTTAGCATTTAAAGTAATTCTTTGGCGGTTTATGGCACAACACCAATGATGAGCTCAGAGAACATGTTGCTTCCTGGTTAGCTACACAGGCGGCAACTTTCTATGAATAGGAACACCAAAATCTGTAGTGAACAAGATTTTGTACAATAAATTTCTTTGCTCTATCCTGTATTTATACTTTTTGTTTTAACTTCAAAACGGTACCTACTTTAAAAACATCCTTCGTAGATAAACCAGGGTCAGTAAACCTGGGAGAAAAATATGCTTGATTTAATTCTTCAATAATAAAATAGCTTATATTGTAATGAAAAAAGTAAAATTTTGCTTAAAAGTTGAGTAGTACTTGAAAAATATGCTGAAAAGTACCATATAATTTTTTCATGCACCCCAACTTCCATGGACCATTACGATTTTCACACTAATGCCTGCATTTACTAAAATATGAGCGTTTACGTTTTTGAACAGTCTTCTCATTGGTTGAAGAAGGCTTCTACTGGCACAAAGCCCGCACTGTAAACAAAAAAAAAAAAAAAAATCGGAATCGTCACTGTGTGTGTCATTTTACTTCCGGGTAACGTTAAATGGGATTTAAGGGTTTTACACCGGCTTTCTGTGAAAAAAAGTTTTTTGTGAAAATATATCAACAAATTCCAAGAATGCCCATTTTAAACTGTGACTGTAGTGGAATTTTTTTTTAGCTACCAGTGTAAAAATATAATAGGCTTCTTTATTACAGGGGTGCTTCCCCTTCAGCTTAATTATAGCTCCTCCGGATTGACTGAGTCAAAATCAAGGCCGATATTAGGTCTCCGGATATTGTAGCTTTGAAGGAATTGCTTATCATTCCATCTTGAATTTTATTTACTTACGATTCGAAGTGTTGTAAACTTGCTGAGATTCGTAGCTTTTACTCTTCAAAATAACAAAGTAAGATCAAAATCTGATTTTGAAATAAAACATTTTCAACTATTTTTTATAAGAACCACTGAGTAGCATGTTTCATTGCTGGACTAGATTATTTCGCACAGGGTCACTTTACAAGTAGTTTCCAGGAATTCTCAAACAAGATGTGATGCAACACCCTCTTAACAAAAGATGGCGGACTCTATGGAAAACAGAACGATTCTCAATTGTCGGAGGTAGACTGCAGTGGCTCTCTTTACAGGTTTCAACTGGATATGACTGTGTGCGAGACCATCTCAATACATTCAGAGTGGTGGGTTCCCCAAAATGTTCATTAAAAGACTCGAAACAATCAATGACTTTTGAACACTTAGAAAGTTGGTGTCATTGTGCTATCGCAATATGAGGACACTGTTGAAAAATATTGGAGTGCTCTTGAACTAATGTCGTAAGCGCTTATGTTCGGCATTTGCGAAATAAATAGTTTCCAAGAATTAAAAACTTTGATTAACCTCATGGAAATCACTAATCTAGATCTACTTGTATTTCGACTCATCGTATAGAAAAGTTCCATTTTCATCTGGTATGACGATTTTTCAACGCATTAGAAGGTGGTGTTCACCGGGTAATGGTGCAATAGCCAAAACAAAGTCATACTCTTGGTTAACGCCGAATTCTGGGGAAAAGGCGATTTGTTGTTATTCTGCCGCAATTATCTATGTTGACTTGCCAATTTTTGCGGTCTGCGCACATGGTAGCATCATTTCCTTATCCAACGCTTTACTACTTTGACTCTAGAGAAATGCCACATTTCATCAGGTCATCTTCATTATAAATGCTTCTTCGACACTGTTATTCATCATTATCATCATCATCTACATCATGGACTAGGTTTCAAGTCTGTTCCGGCTTCACTGTTCAATCCGCTAGATCTTTGGTCTGCTTCTATCTCGGTGGCCTCTAGGTCTGTATAACATCAGTCTAGTCTTTTTGGTCGGTCGTTGTCCATTCGTTCCACACGTCTCTTCCGTAGATACTGATGGTCTATTATTTTATGGTAGATGTCATATGCATATTGCGCATGCAATCATTAGTTAGTCGGTTCATAGTTGTGCACCATTTCTGAGACTTGAATTCTGGATCGTTCATTGGTGTTGACAGTCAGGTCTCTGATCCGTATAAAAAATAACGGCGTTGCCATTACCTTATAAAATTTTATTTAAGTTTCTCTCTGGGCCTTATTTTTTAGGATTACATTCAAGGATTCAAGTTTATAAATTGATCTAGGCACTTATTAAATTTTGAAAACGTTTTAATAGTTAAAGTAACTACAGCATGACCCTTCTAAATATTCCTTGGACATATTTCCCACTCTATCTCTCTCAGCTTTTTTTCCGTCAAAGACTATACTCGTAAAATTATATGAGCTAAGTCTTTCTAACAGTTTTTTTTTTTTTTTGTTCATAAATATTTCGACATAATAACTATATTACTGAAGTTTACTGCATTTTTGCTTTTCGCTCACTGTTGCATACCGTGACGACATTGATGCTTTATATTCCTCAACTTCCGGACTTGCTTCACTTACCCCTGTGCCTTGGCCCTGGTACTAGAGTAGCGTTTGAATATTCATTAGAGCACTGGAAGCTGCGCTACACCGGGACATGCAAATTTAGGCGGAGCAATCGGGGGGAGAAAAGCAAGGCAAGCAGAGGAAAGGACCACACATCTCAACTCAGCCACCCCCCTCCGCATACCATCTATCATTCTGTTTGACAAGCCATATCTCCATCGAATCCGATTAGCGGCTCGTGTTTTCTGCAAGAGCGTAATTTTAAATTCGGGGGATGCTTATCTCGCTTGCGAGAGGGAATTTCCTCACCAGAGAAATAAGGCATCTTTAAGGAAGGATTAAGGACCAGGACTAGAAGGATTCTGATCAGGGAATCTTTTGTCTTCCGAACTCTCTTGGGCATTCCGTGGTAGTTTGTGGGAATGAAGTTCATCTTTTTCGCTTGGGTTTTCTTGTTTGCTCTTGGTGGAAAGTCCTCAAAAACAGAGTTCACGTCAGTCGAAGATTAAAGCGATGTTGTTGTCTTTTGTGCGGGAAAAACAAACATTCATTTTATTTAATGGGAAATTGCTCAGAGATGTGGAATTCATTCCTACTTTCTTATCGCAGCAAGTTTTCAATATTCATAGACTGCACATTATTCAGACATCTTGGGTAAAGAAGTTCTCATGGAAGCTTTTGACTCATGAATAAACTTAAATAACTGGTAAATAAAGAATCATGTGTGATTCTAAGAAACTTCTTGAAATCTTAGAAAGTGTTGTCGGAAGCTCATATCTTACTTGTCGTACATAATTATGTCTTTTATATTGAATGTATCTAGCATTTGGGAGTAGTAGAAATAAGATACGAAATTCCAAGAATAACTTTTGCAGTGAGAATGCATTAAAGTAGGGTACATCTGTGGGAAATTGAAAATTATCATTTGATCTGAGCGCGTTCTTAAACCTGATTCCTTTTCTGCTACTGTCCAACCGTTTTTCGCCAAATTCTGTCAGTGAA
Organism: Uloborus diversus; assembly: GCF_026930045.1. Lineage (NCBI taxonomy): Eukaryota > Metazoa > Arthropoda > Arachnida > Araneae > Uloboridae > Uloborus > Uloborus diversus. The sequence continues at coordinate 66,300,325 of NC_072732.1, read as the reverse complement.
TCGCGGAAAAGTTGTTTTCAAAATTAGTTAGATCAATGCAAATAGAAGAAAACATCCGAACTGAATAGTTTCACTTATTACAAATGTTAGTTGCATGTTTCCCAACGTATTATACCAATAACAAAGCTAAACTGTGATCACAAGTTTAAATAACCCCTTAAAATGTTTGAAGTAAAGAACGCTATAATCTTTTGAAACGAAGTCATTATAGCTCAAAAAAAAAAAAAAAAAAAAAAAAAAAAATTGTTATTTATTGACAGCCGCAAAACTCATTGCCTAGGGTTTCTTATACAATTTAGGGTTAATGATTCCATATGTTACCATGCACTGTTTTTGCTGAATTTATGAATTGAGTTGCTGTTGAGATGTACTTTTTATGAGTATGAATAAGTTGGATTAAGAATTCATTAGTTGACAATCATACTTTTTACGTTGCGGTAGTCACTTTTTAAGGTATGACGTACTATTCATTGAGTGACTATTTCTGTTCAAAATGGCATCTTTAAAAATAAAATACGCTCAGAAAATTACAGTAAGTTAAAAGGCCAGTGTCAAAGTTTGTTTTCTTAGAGGCCAATAATACCTGTGGGCTTACTTATCGCATCAATTAATTTATTCTCATTGTAGAATAACGCATTGCTATGAATAAACGGAATGATTAACGAAATCGAAACAAAAATTACTTCACAATTACTACAGCAAACTGATTTTCTAGCAAAAAAAAAAAAAAAGAACCAAAATACTGCAAATTCCACGGAATCCTGATCCTTATTCTACCATAGTACGCATAATAAATAAAGCAAAAAATAAATTTCAGCCTTCGGTCCAGAAAGACTCTACAAATTAAAGATAAGAGCTGGATGGAGTACCTTCTGGTCCTATCAGCCGTACCTAGAAGATACGCTGTTGCAGCTTTTCGTATAGAAACAGGACATAATTGCCTTGCGAGACGCATTTTTATAGGTTCAAAATCTTTTCTTCCCTAAACTATACATTTAGTGGCCGCGACACTGTTATGGATGCGGTGCTCTCAGGGAATGCCCGGAAGTGTCCGGAAACATATATGACAGATATTGGAAGGCCAGAGAAAAACTACAGGGACTTAGGCTGATTGACTTTATTAACTTCTACTTGTTTTAAGTTTATCCTTTTGTATTATATATTTTTACAATTTTTCGATTTTGCATTTTATATTTGTACATTTTACCTTTTTCATTTTTTACTTGTAATAGTTTACATTTTGTAGTTTATTGTTCAAGTGCTACTGCTCAGAAAAAGAAAAAAAATAAATAAGAATAAAATTTAAAAAAAAAAAAAACATAGTTATTTTAAGGCACAGTGGAACCTGATTGAATGCAAAAGCACTCAACTCATTATTAGAAAGTGGTATTTGACTATTTGTACTTTACTTTCTCTGATAATTCATTTTATGCATATTTTGGAACACAGAGCATTCGATCATTCACAATGCTTTGTTTCTTTTTTTTTTCCTTTTTGAAAAAAATTCATTAAAAGTTTATAATAACTAGATGAGAATCTTCTTCAAGAAGAAATGTTCCCAGTTGATGTCATTTAGGGAAATCTGGATACCTTACAGGAAATGACGAATGGTAATTTAATCACTTATTTTTTCAGAAAATATCTCTTCATGTACTCTAGTGTCACGTTTTGGAAATTTGGTTTGGTATAATAACACCGAGAGCTCCTCAAAAGCTCCCACGAATTTCAACTAGACCTTTTCGGTTTTGGTGGGAGGTAATTATGTTTGATCAATTAGATAAGGTATAACAACACCATAAATTATATAAATGCAGTAAAAAACCCAAATGTTCACTTTTCCTTTAACTAGTATAACTACGGTAGAGCTCGACAGGTATCTACGGGGCGGCAGACGAAATTCAAAAAGAATTGATTTTGTAAAAAAAAAGTACAATACACTAAAATAAGCAAAAGATTGACGGAATAAACAAGCAGAAATACAATAATGCACCTTCCACTCTCTTAACAATGAATATTTGTAGCTTGTAAACTGGGTTTGATTACCATTTTCTGCGCAATCCTTATACAGTTCCTTTTGCAGCCTGCAGCACATCTCACCAGATTCTGTTTAACAGAATTTGGTGACCAGAATCTGCATAATAAAGACAAGCACTTGAACAGCACTCACCATAGTAATTTTCATTGTTTTCGATAGCCGATTGAGGTTCAGAGTTCAGTTCCTCTTTGACTTTTAGGTCCCGATGTCGATGTCTTGTTGCGCAGCTGCTTTCTGTATATTGTTCGTAATGTATGGAAAATGGACTTATGCGGTAAAGATTATGAATCGTGTTCTGGGGTCTAGTACTCTAAATATCTGTTAAAATTGAATGAAAAAAAACACAGAAATGAAATTATGAGAAGCTTAAGAGAAAATTATAGTAAATGATGAACTAAAACCTAAAACTCAAATAAAATACTGCGATGCAGGGAATACCAATTTTGGGAATGTACAGGAATACAGAGAAACTGATGCATTGCCTAAATTGAATAATTTCTTTAAAAACCGCGAAGCTCGGAAATGTTTCATATCCCTTCAGGTATAATTATTTAAAATCATTTCAGCTCATGTCAACAACTGTTAGATTCATAATTAGTAAAAAAAATGAAAAAATGAATGAAAACTATTTTTCTCTTATTTTGCAGATTGTATCACATTCTTCAAAATAGACTGAAATTAAGATGATCTACTCTTGCCGTCAAACATGTTACTAACACTCACAAGTTTCGGATTACAGCAATCTTTCACTTCTCATTCTTTTTACAAAGAATGGATTCAAGTTCCTCTGCAATGCACAGGTAATTTTCATATATATTTATTAATTGCTTCTTAGAACGGCAAGCAATCTAACTTTAAAAATAAATCAGATCAATATAGTTGCCGGAACTATAATCAAAACCACATTTAATGTTTCGATTTTTAAATATCTATATTGACAATAATAAGTATATTTTTATTGTATAAACGGTGAATCCAAGAACGATTCGTATTTGTCGTCTCTTCATTTTTCAATTATCTTCTATTTTTCTTATGCACACCCATTTTTGATTTTTGAAAAAAGGTCCTTTGATTTAATCTGTAATAATTTTAATGAAAATTGACTTCAGAAATATAATACATATTTTTTAATTTTTTTTTTTGCTAGTTTTAAGTCATAGATGAATAGCACAATTTAACCCACATTGTTTCATACTTTGTAAGTGTTAGAATGAAAGAAGTTTTTTGAGCACCTCAAAAGTAGACATTTAAACGGATAACAGCTCTTGGAGCCATTATTATAGAGCTTCAACTTTTGAGTACACATTTGTTTTCAAGGTAGCAGACATTCACCGTAAATTTCAATGGAAAAATTAAATGAAGTGACTCTTTTTGCCTACTGGAAAAGATTGCGTGGCGTTGGAAATAATACCAATGATATCGAGTGTGATCTATATATAGAGAAACATTTTTCAATTGCCTCCCTAGTCAAATCAACTAGTAATCTAGAGAAGTAAGAGAAAGTGTTTTGAAAGCATTGGACATTCGTGTAGGAAGAATGAAGGGCAAACATCTCAAAAATGTTTTTTTGGAAGTGTCTTTAAAACTGATCAGGAAATGAATGTTTAAGTCACCTACTAGGTGCTCTTACCAACCTTATATGTAAAAAGATTACCTTAATTTTTTTAATTATCAGAGTCACGGCAAGGATTTCCGAAATTTGAAAGCTAGTAAGTCGATCTCCAAAAAGATAGTTGTTTTGAGAAGTGTCTCTTTCATTTTATGTGTACCTATGTACCTATTATTCACATAAGACAGTATTCCAAAAAGATACAGTGCAGAGAAACCAGAAAGTGTAAGGAAGGACTCTTAACTTTAAAACTGCAAGTTTTGTAAAAAAAAAGAAAGAAAGAAAGAAAAAAAAAAGAAGAAAATGTTATTTTGAGATATTAAGATGTGCCTCTTTCATTCTGTGTGCCCATTGCTCATATGGGACATGATTACAGAATGATACAGAGCAGAAAATGTAAGAAATGCCTCATAACTTTTGCACTGCGTAAATTTTTTGTTATAGGACCACACTTAATTTTTTGAGAATATTCATAATTTACTTTTACCGGTGTAAACATATTTCTTCAAAAGCAATATCATTCATTCTAAAGCTCATTCCTTCCAAAAATTTAGAGAAAAAAAAGAAAAATTTGAAGAAAATTTTAGCTCAAGCAGTATTTTTAATTGCGTGCAGTTAAAAAACGGTATTTATTAATATTTCGGTTAACTTTCAAGGATTTGAAAAGATGAAGATAATTTTTAAGAAGACGGTTTTTTACACCAAAATGTTTGTGGTTCACTCTCTTGTTAACTATGGTTCAATCAATTTAGTGTGACATTTAAATACTTTTCGAAAAGAATAATAACATTTCGTACATTTTATGAAACAATTATTTAAATATTGGCTTTCCTGGGTTTTTTTAAAATTATTATTTTAAAGTGATAAAAAAAGAAAGAAAAAAAAACGAATTTTATTCGGTATCATTACCAAAGTAATCGAGTAATAGATTACTCGATTAAAATAGATTTCGTCGGAAATGCGAAAATAAAAGTAAACCTTTGGAACGATTAAAAATGAAAGTCAACGAAATTGATAGCTGAATGGAAAGTGTGCAACTTAAAGATAAGCACAGCAGCTGTTCTAAGAGAATGCTGGGTTTACAAATGCATTCAGACAGAGGAGTGTTTCAATCCCACTCAAACTAAATAAATAAATAAATTTGTTCCTGCAATAAATAAATAAAAGTCTTGAGACATATTGCCAATCCCAAGTACGCATGTTAGCGCATTTTACGCGCATATAGGAATAGTTATAACTCCCCCCTCCCCCCATGTTAACATAAAAAAAAAAAAAAAAAAACAGAAATGAATGAGCCAAAGACTACATTTTGTGAAAGTGGAAAGCTTAATAATTATCATGTTGTGTTGTGTAACAAGTAAACCTTTTACATTTTAAGTGAACTAATGGTATACGATGATAAGTCAGAACCATGGATACTCACAAAGTGTATGAAAAACGTTGGAAATTTCAGACTAAACGAGTTACGCACGCGATAAATTGATACATGAAAAATTTCAAATCATGATGTTGACGAACAATTAATCAGTGGAAATGTATAGGCAATGAGTCTGTGCAAAAAGTTGGGGCAAACCTAACTTGGCAGCAATGTGAAGGCTACGCAGATTCTAATCACAGCATTCCGACACTATGAGGTTAGATTTTCCCCAACTGTAGACCGTTAAAGTTATAAAAGAACGTGCATTTAATGAAAGAGAGAGGGGGGGATATTTTTTCATAGTATAGACAAGTTTTGTAAGTGTGGAAAAGCTTCTTTTAACTTTTTTTTTTAGTTCTCATGTCATCACGTCACTTCACATCGTTTCATTATTATTTTTTATATCCCAGAAAAATTACAAGCGTGCAACAGAGGCGCTATGCCACAAACCGATATCATTTCCCACAATGATGAATAATAGCACTTTGACACGGAAAGAGGTTATTGAAGAAAACGGTGCGACAAATTCACAATTTTTTCTTTAGTTCCCTGATCGTTGAAAAGCAACCATTCCTACCTTTCCAATACACGCTTTCTTTTCTGCTGGAAATAAACAAACAAGCAAATGATTGAAATAAATGAAAAAATCTCATTCTTCAGAGCGATGCCGTCTAGTACCATCGTTTACTGGCGCGGAGTAAATAATGGTCTGAAAACGTAAGAAATAATATTGTGTAAAAAAAATGGTGATGTTGTATTTTCCTCCGGGCGGTAAAAATCCCTTTCATGTATTACTCTTATACTTTCGTTCTTTTTCCGCTAAAAAACCTATCATTTCAAAATTTTTGCTCCTACTTCTGGTTTTGATTCTCTAGTTTTGCTTTGCTGTGCCGTTTTCAGGAAGTTTTATTACAACAAATAAAGAAAAAAACTAAGTTGGTGTAAGAAAATCGATATTTCAACGTCAAAAATTGTTTGTTAAAGTTGATTTTTCTCCAGTGTTGACTTTGTTGACTCACTTATGTAATTAAGGTTATGTGCCGAACTTGTTTTAACAAAATGAAGAAAAACTCAGTCAGAGAAGTAACGCTTTATCGTTGCTGAGAACCGGAACTGTGGAGTTGGAGTCGAAGAGTCGGAGTTGGACTGATTTTGGGGTAAAGGAGTCGGAGTCGTTTGAAAATATGCCGACTCCGAGTTTCTTTTTTTGCTTTAATTTTCACTGACTCTCCTTGCATTTTTTTTTAAAACTGAATACCAATTAATTTGATTGCATGTATAATAGCCTACTAATAAGAAAATAACTGTTATTGTGGCAACCAGCTGGCTTGACTGTTTATCGAACTTTCTGTAAGAGCTACCTACGCCGTCTCCTAGTTTGCTTATTTTTTTAACCTTATTTAACTGATAGCAACTGCCAGCAAACAGTTTTGTTGCCTAACATTTTCTAAGTAATCACTCTCAAATAAAAATAATAATGTATTTTTTACCCAGATCTCAGTTATAAAATAGTAAAAGGAATGTATGTATCGCTTGAGCAAGTCTGGAAACTTCTGAGGGTGCTTGGTAAATTGAAATAAGTGTTTTGCTCGAAAGCACAAATCCAAAAGATCCGATAAAATATAAATGTTTTTCTTTTTTTTAAATCTAAAGACTTTATCTAAGAAAGCTTAATTATCACTAAAAAGTACATAATACATCAGTACATGATTTATTGGTTACAATACTCAATAATTGTAGTTAATCCTAAAATCTTCATATTAGGTTAATTCTAGAGCTGTCAATAAAATTAAAATTAAAAGTTTGAGCCAAGAAGTGTAGGCACAGAAAAAGCTATTCCTACAAAGTTGTATACCATCGCATTTTGTGTAAAATTTGCTCGAGACGTACATGTACCCGACCTCTCAATGCAATTTAGTGCAATATTTTCGCTGAAATTTTTAAGTTAATTTAAAATTTATTATTGAAGAAATTTTTTGAAACTAAAGTATTTCAATTTTTATAAACAAATTAAGTTGAGGTGTCACCCACCAGATGTTTGTCACCCGGGAAGGGGAGGGAGGGATCGCTCCTCTCAAGAAAAGTTTTTTGACTTAGCAAAAGATTTTTCTCTCTCTCAAGTTACAGCTTTCAAAGCATTTGTGATCAACATCTATTTGTTAAACAGTAAAGGGGAGCAAATGAATCATTTTCATTTTTTTTTAAATGGGATTTTAAAGTAATCTCACTTTAGAACTATTGGATAAATTGATTTTCAAATTGAATTTCTAACGTCGTATGCGTCTCAGGTTTACAATAAAATACAACGCGAAAATGTCATAAAAAGGAATTTATATTTCAATCTCTGTTTACGGGTTTCTCCTCCTTCCCATGAGATGAGGGGGGGGGGTCGAAAAAATAAGTAAATAAATAAATAAATAAATAAATAAGTCGGAGTTGGAGTCGGAGTCGGAAGTTTCAAAATCCAGGAGTCGGAGTCGAGTCGGATCATTTTTTTCCGACTCCGCAACCCTGCTGAGAACTAATAGAGAATTTCTATCGAAAAGCACTTTGTCTGATTAAAAGCTTGAATCAGTCATTTCAAAGTTCTTAAGTTTTTCATATTACTAATATCTATCTTTCAGAATAAGAACAGGAACTTAATATAGTTTATTATGGGGAAAGAAAACTACGAAAGGTTTTCCCGCAATTTTAAACCGAGTAATAATTTTCTTGAAAGTAACTTTGGTTTTCCCCCTTCTCCATATTACTTTTTAGAATGATTCAAGCATTGAGCAAGAATTAAAACTTTTGTTTTTTACATAGCTAATTTGATGATTCAAAAAATAATTTTGGCAATAAATGTGGCTTGTTTCAATCGTCATTTCGGGTTATCTTTTTTTTTTTTTTTTTTTTTTTTTTTGCAAAAGGTTCGAAAGTCGGAAAAAAATAATAAGATAGTGACTGAGACAGTGTTAGGTAGCAAACAGAGAGCCCCGGCTTTGTCAAGTTTTTATTTAAACGATATTTTCGTGCCTACTAACTCGTGCCCTTGTGTATATTTATGAAAACGGCTACAGTAGCAATGATCTTTCGGAAGGATAAATTCAACAAATTTGATGTTTGGAGTAAGACCACTAGCTAATTGATTGACTGGGAATAAAAACAATATTACTAAAACTACTGTAGTTGAAGCACTAAAATTTCAATTATTCATCAGTACCAAACTAACAAAAAGTCTAACAGGAAATATTCAACCTTGTTGAATACAACGAATTTTCTCGTGGCGTCCTTATGTATGTATGTGTGTATGTACCTCGCATAACTCAAAGCGGTATGTCCTAGAAAGTTGAAATTTCGTGCGTAGACTCTTAGTGGGGTCTAGTTGTGCACCTTCTGTTTTAGTTTCATTCGGATGTTCCTAGGGGAGTCTTTTGCCACTCTTTGGGAGGAAATCATTGTTAATTTCGATGTAAACTCAAGTTGTGTTATAATTTGTCGGACACTTGACGGCGATATATTGCCAGTCTTTTGGCCGCTACGTTTTGTCGCCAACTTAGCGACAAATTTGGCGATTTTTTTAAAATTTGGTTTTAATTTGGCCATTGTTGGTGATATTTAGAGAGTAAACAATTGAATCACATTAAAATTGACAGTAATGGGGAAATTACATTAAATTGGAGTAAAAGGAAGTCATGTGATGCACACATCAGCTCGTTTCTTTCCTTCTTTTAAATTTTTACTATTCGTTTTGTAATTGTATGTGAACATTTCTCATCAGCTTGTTCTACATTTTTGTTATTGCCAACTGTATTTCGAGATATTTTTGCCCTATATCTAAGTTAAATGAGCTAAAGTATTAATGTATCACTGACAAATTAATTTATTTTCTGAATTCTCGTCACATTAATATAATCGCTTAGCTACTTAGTGTGCAAGCATACTTAATGTATGCCTCGTACACAATTTATTTCAAAGTACGCAATAATTTCCAAAGCGTCACTACATAAAAAATACGCGATTGAAAACGTGAAATTCGAAGTTTTTAAGCATTAATTTATTCATATCATTTATTTATTTCATTTTTTTTAATTTATTTTTTAACCAATTTATGATTACACAGTTAAACGTTTAAGCAACACGCAGGCAAAGATTGCTGCAATTCCATTTTTAGGAACGAAAGAGAAAAACGAGTAATTTGAATAAATTCAGGCATTGAAAAAAAGTTGCAGTTCATGCATACGTTTTATGCATAAGCTGATTTTTTTTCCCGCATCATTAAAATCGGCTCCTGTTTTTCATATTTATTAAGCGCTTTTTCTTTTATATTTTTATAAAATATGCGTAAGAGTGAGAAAAAATAATCTGTATTGATTATGTAAAGGAAGTCACAGTGTTTACAAAGAGAACTTTTTACTCCTATTTGTTTAATCGCTATCACATATCATCGATTTTTTAATTCTCATTTTATTTTTTATCATTAATCTTTTACAAAAACTATTTAATTCGAAAAAAAAATTGTTGAAAGTTGAGGAATGAATTTTTTAAAAAAATAATAAGAAAAGAAGGAGCAAATTAAAAGCAAATATTCTTGAAATAAGTATTATGAGATATGTATTATGTAAGTATATTAAAACATTTTTTCACGAGTATTCCTTGAAAAAATTTTCTTTCAGCAAATATTCATAAACAATTAGAGCCAAAAATTTAAATATTCCTTATCGGTAGATCTTTTGGAAGAGTTCATCTTAATTAAAAGTAGTGCATAAAATGTTAGTCACTTTAAATTGTTTCAATTGATGTCGAACTTTAAAAAAATGCATAATAACAAATGCATGAATGTAATACTCACTGGGGTCGTTCTACCGTCAAGTGCGGAAAAATCCGACTCGATAATTTCACCAACATTTTGTTATAGATCTGAACTAAACTGAAGTAAGCACGTTTTTTAATTTTTGCATTTTGATGCGAAGATACCCCTGACCAGTATTATTTTTATTAAAAACCTTGGTTACTTAAAATTTAATCTATTTGCTTGCGTCACGTGCGGGACATCCAAAGTCGACATTTTGTTGTTTGATGTATGCATTACTTAATATTTTTCTCTATTAATATAGCAATGACGAAACAAATTGTAGGTTTTGAAAGCCAAGATTCCAAGTTCCAACGTAAAGGAAACTTATCTCATTTGTCGAGAAATAATAAGTTAAATCGTTTTCCACCTCCAGCTCAGTCACTCCTACGCCGGGCTGATGAGTGCTAATAAGCACGAAACTGCAGTCCTCGGCTGGAATTGACTGAGCTGGCGGTGTATTTCATGTATTTCTGCCTTAGCCCTGGCTATAGGGCGGTAACTTACTGAATAAGCAATAGTTTGTTCATATTTTTCCCCAGCTTATAATTGAATACGAGTTTACTCTATCATTAAAAACTCTGTTGTAATATTTAATAATAAATTGGTAAACTATTTAACAACTAATTAAAAAATTACAGTCTGTTATTAAATGCATTTCAAAATTATTTCTCAGCTTTCCTTCTAAAAATAAAACAGTCACACGTTTTCCAATAGCAAATTGTATAGTAAAAACAAAAAATTAAACAAAAATACTAATGTTAGAAAACGTTTGCACTGTAACAAATAGTGTGAATTTCCTAATATATATGCTAAATGAAAGATCATTCTCAAATATTAAAATACCAATAGATATTTCGTATTTTAATGCTTGACAGTTTTAGCCTTTTCATCTCCTTCCCCCCCCCCCCCCCAATTATGTTTGAATTTCACATTTATTTCACTTTTTTCATGAGAACAATTTTTTTTTTTTTCGGAATTTTGACCCATTTTTATTGCTTTCAATACCAGTGGGAAAATATCCGAAAAGCATAGCGGTTTTACTTTGAAAAATAAATATGTACTATAATTATTTTGCAGAAACTACCAATTTTAAGCTCATTTATTATTGAAATATATTTGATTTAACAATAAAACATCAATTCTGAAGAAATTCTCTCCACTACTTTTAATTTAAAAGGAATACTACGCAAATGAGTAAATAAGCAATCATATACTGATCAGATAAATTTTTAATTATATTAGTAATTTTCTATTTCAAATGAGATGCGTGCTGAACTCAATCACATTTAAACCTCAATAATTCGAAGACATCTTAAGAAAATATACACGAGCCGCTATTTAAAAGCATCATCAGGATAATTATCCCAACGCAGGGATTCGTTCCGTCATTAACCCCAGGACGCAATTAAGCAATAAGGAAAACTCCAGAGCAAGATATACGGTCCGGCTGCGGCACATCGATCCTGCGGTCGGCAGCGCATTAACTCTCCCAACCAAAACTTTAAAACCTCCGAACTTTATATATATAAACGCGGGTGTAAATTGAAATTGCGAAACGGGAGAGGAGGAGGGGAGGGCAGCCCCCTTATTGGGGAAGCGTTCGAATATCAGGCGAGCGAGCTGCTTCCACGGACCATCGGCTTAAGGTCGGGCCTGCATGCAAATCATATATCAAGTTCACTCGCGCAAACTGACAACGGGGCCTAACGCCGAACTATACCAAGCATGAATAATAAATTGCCCTCCTATATATTTGAATGCCAGGGCAACTGCTGATCGCGGATAGATCCCTCTCTCTTCCTCTGCGGCACCCCCTCTCGTTTTCGGTCTCATCAAGGTCCCGTTTGGAACATTCTCTGAGCGGGTGTGAGGGGGGGGGATGTAACATGAAAAATGGCCTGGCCTTAACCTTTTAGGTGATGTAATTTTCAACTGACATCTGAGTTAGAACTTAAATATCGAAGTAGTCGTTAGAGCGCTACTGTGTATGCGGGGATTGATGGATATGATTCTGAGCTTGGGACGTTGCGTTTGGCAAGATTTCTGCGGAATTGAAAGTAAGGAACGGACACGATCATTTTGGGAATAATAAATAAGTTTAAAAAGAAAAAAACGTACACACACATGACTGAAAGTAATAGTTGTTTAAATTGGCCGCCATAAAATGGCACATCTGCGCAGGGGTGATTCCACGGTCACATGCGAGACAGTTTGGGCAAAATTTTCTCCAGTTTCATATATATACAAATTAAAAACTAGTAAAGGCTAAAAGTTAAAAGTTGACCAAATGAAAGTACTTGATTCGTGTGAGTTGTTCAGCAAAAAATCTATTCCGAATTTCTTTTTAAACTGATATTCTTTAAAAGAAGTTTACCTGTCACGAGTGGGACACACTTTTGGACATGTGCTTTAGAGTTCTTTACTCTAGCAATATATCCTTGGAGTGTGTTGTTGCAAATCTGTAAAATATATTATTTTTCCTTCATATTAATTAATTTTTAGAGTTAGTTTCAAAGAGAAACAAATAGTATGCCATTCCAAGGAAAATCAGACATTTTGTCCCACACGTGACAACTAATATATATCGTGTCAAAAGTAATAATATTTAAAAAATGTAACAAACAAATATTTTTTCTTCTGAGAAACCACACTCAGACGCATGATTTCTTAGGCAAAAAAAAAAAAAAAAAGCCTTTTACACGTTTTGAAATTAAATATAGACCTGTCACGTGCAGGACAAAATGTCTGCCTTTTTGTAAAATGGCCCACATGTGCATTCCGCGTCTCACACATTTTTTGATTTACCAGTAGTCTCAACATAAGACCCCTCGACCTCCCAGGCCCCCGAAATTTACAGACTATATAGAAAATTATATCGAAATATAGTTCTAATTTGTTTGTTACGACGTTTAAAATCAAGAACGATATACTAAGCGCGTAACAATATGGATTTAACATCAAAAGAGTCATTTTTGCAGTCTAGTACTTCATTTAGGTTGTTTACATTTTCGGTGTACTTAAGTTTGTAGCATACGCAATGACAAAAAAAATTGCCCTTTTTACGATTGTTCTGTTCTAAGGGGCCCCCACAGATGTATCTATTGTCCTAAAATTTAGAAATTTAGCCCAGGCCTGAACAATTAATTTTAAGTCACAAACCTTTGCTTTACAATGGCTTTTATTTATTTATTATTTTTTTTTTCATATTCAAACTTACTTATAATCACTCCTTCTGTCTTAATTTTTTTTCAGTAGTCTCATACAGTATTGTTCTTATGACGCCCTTCGGTTATCCCAACATTTTGGAACCTAATGCAAGATGCACTCACAGGCTTACAATTTTCAAATTTGCTATTTGCTGCGTACAATAATGTAATTCTGAAGTAAAATAAATTTTCCTATGCTCTATGGGGGACTTTCAAACATTTCCACCAAAAAATAAATAATAAAAAAAATTTTGAATTTTGACATCTGGAATTCAAATTATGTTTTTCGCAATCACGAGTGTGTATGTAAGCGTGTGCGTTTGTGTCTGTGTGTAGGCACGAGTGTGTGGGTATGTGTGTGTGTGTATATATATGTGTGTGTGGTGGTGTGTGTATGTGTGTCTGTATGTGTGTTTATGTGTGTAGGTGTGTGTGCGTGTAGTTGTGTGTGTGTTGGTGCGGGTGTGTGTGTTGTTATGCGTATGTGTGTATGCTTGTTGTATGCGTGTGTGTGTAGAATTTAGACGCAATCTGGAGACTGCTTCCGCTAGAGGAGCGGAATCAACTATTGTGTCCTCAACTATTATATGATTATGTTGTTTTTACTTCCAAAATAACAAACCATCTTAACAACTCGTCAATCAATAGCCCTGTTAAATCGTAATACGAGGTGGTTTAGTTTAAAATATTTCGTTTTCAAAACTTTTCCTCATTGTTCGCAATGGAGCAGAGGGGTATAATGATATTTATTATATTAATATCATTAATGGTAATTTTAGTTTTGAAATATGACTATAGAGACAAATTATACCAAAAGTTGCGACATAAAACTTTGCATTTATTGTAATGTAATAACTTTAATTGAAAGCAAAATTGTTTTCAGCTGATGGAATAATTCGATATGACCGTACTTGCCAAGATCCTGCTGTAATCACTAAAATTTACATAAAATAGAATTACTCAAAACCAGTCCAAATGTATTAAGCATCAATCAACTCTTAACTTCTATAGGAAAATTCTGAAACATCAACTGTTTACTTTTTTTTAAATATGAATAATTAATGAAAAAATAAAATAACTTGCTTACTGTGCCAGACCATCAAGTTAGTTACCATTAAGTGCCGACTAACTTTTTGCAATTAATTTTTTAACTAATTCAACATTTCAACAACAGCAAATCTTACTTCATCTATTTCCTATTCCTATTCCTATTCAGAGTCACAACTGACTACAACTGTATTTATGTCGAGGACTGCATACTAAGTGCCTTGCCTCCATTATTTTATATACCGATAGATGGCAGCACCATCACCGGATCGAACAGTTAATGAAAATTTAGAACTAGTCCAGGAGCTAATAGCTACCTAGTACTAGCACCCCCAGAGGTATCGTTTCACTTGGAGGACATTGAGACCACGAGCATATTCAACGTCGCCCAGTCCCCTTTAATGACGACGGTGGGTCTTCGACCACCGAAGTTCGAACCCAGGACCCTCCGGCCCCGAATCCGACACTCTACCAATCGGGCTACCACGGCCCTACTTCATCTATTTACAATATCTTTTTCTCCAGTTCCATCAATCTCGCTCGGCCGCCACAAGTCCTTTTCTCTTCACTTCCGTTCACTCCGTAGCCACACGTTTACTTATAA